>NC_046358.1:54852027-55152027 GCF_004027225.2 Strigops habroptila
TGTTAAAAGGGTTTAATCTAATAAAAAAGAAAATATAACATGACCAATAAGGAAGGTTAAAAGAAACACTCCAATACCATAGTGCCTATGCAGAGAGTCATATTTAAGCTTTTATTTCAATAAAACTGATAAAACTTCCCTCTGCAAACCTTAAACTTCACACAGTTTCAGAAAAGTTTATTCTATATTATGAACTTTGCTGATAAAACCATACTGACAAGAGATGCAACAGGCAGGTGTAACAGGCTTGCTGTATCACCACCTAACAGTGGCACAGTTCCCCTGGGGTGGGGGAGCAGCACTGGCTGTTTGGGGCATACTGAAAGTACTCACCCCAAATGAAATCCCACGTGTATTTCTCAATTGCTCTTACCAGTGTGGATATAGCTAAACCAACATACCTATATTGCTAATCATACCGAAAAGTCTTGAATGTTCCTCATAAAAGTGGTAAGATCTCTCAAAACCAAATCCAGAGCACCCAAATACAGCTTTACATGGTACATTTTCTGTGGTATCTTGAATAGTTTTAAATTACAAAATTATATAGGAAAAAGATCATTTTAACATTCCATAAAACACACTTTCATGTATCAAATGAACAAGAAATGGAACATTTGCTGCAAATATGCCTTTAACTTAGTGAAGGTACTTGGGTTTGCATCTCAGTACTGCGTAAAAAAACTTGCCAGGATTACCATTCAATCAGTCATTTAATTGGAAATATGTCAGCTTTTTGTACACCTCCTGTACAAAGTGAGATTAGCACTGGGAGTCATGAATGTTCTGCATAGCAGCACTGGTTTTCATAAATATTGGACTGTCAAATAAGCAGAAGGATATAAAAAAAAAATAATTTTGATAGCCGTGCCCTTTTCTGTCCCTCTCCCAGTAAATATGCACTTGTTTCAAAAGAACATACTATGTGTAAAAGCTAAGAAGTAGGGGTGGCCCAACACATTCAAACATACTTCTGGTCACCATCTGCCCATATTTGTATGAATTACATCCTTTCCCAAAGCTGCATGGTCTGTTTTCAAACATAAAAATGCTCTGGAAACTATAATTTTATTTCAGCAGTCATTTGCTGTTATGCCATGTCTAGTTCCTAGAACGCTTTATTTTGTCACACTCACCACTAAAACCATTCACTTAACCTAGTCTTCCTTAAGGACAGATCTCTCCGACCTGTTCCTGTCACACTTGTCCTTACCAAACACCATCATCTGGCAGTTTACTTGTTACCCTGTGAACTCTAATTTATTAACATCTGTGGTTCCTGTCTGTTTGGAAGCCCCTAGCACTCTTTTATTTCCACTAGATCCTTAAAGTCACTAATCCTTTTTATGCTTCACTAACATTCTCTCATATGTCACACAGTCTGCCCTGACCAATCCAAGCCCTCACTTTTACCTTCATAGTTCCTGCTATTTAGTTGCAGAAAAGTTCCGCTATTTTTTTTTTCATTAAAATTTAAACTGTTGTGTCTTTCTAGCTTGTTAAGCATTGCTTTCACCCACTGACAAAGTCACGGTGAAAATTGTATCCTTTCAGTCCCCTTTACTCTCATCTTAAACTACTCTTTCAGCTCTCTCTCCACACAGTTTTATAATGGAAAAATGGAAGAGAATTCAACAAAATATTCTATGGCTGTAATCTCCCATGGTCTGCCCTCCCTTCTCATGTGGCAGGCAGAAGTTTCTCATCTGTTTTCCTCCGCAAGTTTTTGCACCAACAATAGAACAGACTACATGTCCCAGTTTCCCTGCCTGTAATCCTCATCTATGCACAAAAGTACAAGATTTACTTTTTTCCATCTTCAGCAACTAGTATCTGAACACCAGACCCAAGAGTTAAACCTGGTTTTCTTCAAAGATTTGTTTGAACAAAGGTAAGGCTGCACAAAGGTTTCATTTTTAGGTATCCAAAACCATAAGAAAAAAGTTTTTTTAAAAAATATAATTTCCCTATCAGTTGTCAGATAAGGCCTGGGCTTTAGCAGAATTCCTGCCCCCTGGTTCTGGTATTCACTCATGACATGAGAGACACTCTTATATGGATTCCAAGAGTTCAGCTCACACTTCAGACTTTCCCTGTGTTAGGGCATATTCCATTCACTTCCCACTCACCTTTTTTCATAAAACTTGCTGGAATTTGATATCTTTGAAACTTCTAAGGCCATAATAGTAAATCAGTTCAGTTGGTCAAGTTCAACTATTAGAATAGTACTGTCAGGCATATACATGCACAGACATACATTGTGTCAAAAGATGAGTCTTTTCCTTGGGAAAATATACCCGACTCCTTGTAATTCTCTTTCATTTCATATTTAACCTCACAGAATGTACTGTTCACAAACTGCAGTGCGGAGGCTGTTCCCTTTGCTATTCTAGACACATTCCTGGGCACCTTTTTTCCTTATCTCTAAAATTTTCCTTCATGAGTTTCAAATGTCTTCCTAGTCAAAGCTGAAAATTAGTGCTTTATCCAATAAATTCTTTAGTTTTCTTTGACACAGTCAATCACACAGTTCTTGGAACCTTCTCTCCCAACTTCCTCCATTTCTTTCCTACTGACACTCTGGCCACCCCTTTAATATGCCACCCTCACCTTCCTCTAAATTTCTCCAGCATTTCCACAGCAGTTGTCTTCCTCCTTTCTCCTTTTACATTATCTTTCTAGGAAACCACACCTGCAGAAACAGCCCCCTTTGCTACACTGACAGCTTACAGACATGTTTCCCTGCTTTTAGCATACTTCTTCTGTCCAGAACACAGACAGCCACCAAGTCTTGGATAGCTAAAAACCAGCTTGAGATAAACTTAGCTAACAGAGTTCTTAACTGCACTCAGTCTCCTAAATAGCATTCTTCATCATTCTCTGTGAACTACTGTATGGTCTTGGTGGTCACTTTGCCAGAGAATACCATCTTGAACTTTGACTATAGGTATCTATGGGCAGACCATGCTCAAATCATCCTTTCTTTGCGCTATAATACCACAGGAATACAACTTCAGGATTTAAAAAAAAAAAAAAAAAAAAAAAAAAAATGCAACTCTTACCAAGAGTCTCATTTGACATTTCATCTAGTGCAAAACATTTTGTCAAGGTCAGACAGAACCAGACATCCTATAAAACCCAAATACAGATGCAGAAACAGTTTTCCAAGACTATTCCTTTCACCTGTAATCCTTCTCTTTCTATATTCCATACGCTCAGTTGCACCCCATTGAAACTGACTACATTCACAGCTTAGCACACCCACATTTCTACCTTGATTTTCTCCATAAGACAAACAATAAAACCTCAAGAGATACAAAGTTTCTGTTAACAACATAAACAAATCTTGACATGCAGATACGTTTGTGGCAACAGTCATCGTAATCATTAGGAGAACATTTGCCGTTTCAAAGAGCTAGTTTGTCAAATACACAGTAAGAAGAGTTACATTTTATGTTATTGGCTGCAATCAGCAGGTAAAGGCTGATGTGTTTCTAGGCTGCAAACAGCATCTGACTTCAACAATTTCGAGACACTATAAAATACATATTAACAGACAGGCTCTGCACTAGAAAGTTTATACCTCAAGTACTTAACAACAGAGTATAATCTGTTTCAAAACCAGGTAACAGACACAGATATAACTTGTCTGGGAATAGGGAACTTCATGAATTTCAAATTATATAAATATTTTAGACTCTTGAAATTGAGTCCTCATCGTCCTAAGGTAATGCATCAAAGGTACAAGACAGCTTGAAAAAGAAACCGGGGAGAGGTGGCGGTCAATCCAACAACCTAACCACAAGACAATTCTTCCTGTAATTAGCAGTGTGCAACATGAAAGCAGTCTTTATCCATGAAACATCCCAGCATCCTATATATTTGAGCCTAGTCAGGTAACTAGAAAAAGTATCAGCTCTGCTTGCAACTGTTTGGGACACATATCCTGTGTGTTCAGTTACAAAGGCCTACTCTTTACTCAAGGAAAAAAAAAATTCCTGATATAGACTGCTTACAAGATCTCCAATAGTGACAAGCACTTTGTAGGTTCCAAATTCTGATTTGGCTTTCATGTCAAAAAAACAAAAATCCAGTGCTAAATATGCAACAGTCAATGAAGACAACTCTTTGATACCAGCAGCAGTAGGTACAGCTAATAGATTGCATCCAAATAATACTTGCAATCACCTACACAAAATTTGTTATACCAACCAATACTGCAGTCATACTGCTAATAAGCAATTCCTCTTTAGGTTCAAGATGAATACTGAGGTAAGACTACAAAAAGCGTGTTTACTGCTAAAATCATATGAATTTCTGTGAGCAGAAGTGTTAATACTGTAGAGTTCAGAAAAGACATTGCATTTGCATAATTTTTAGCCTTAATCATAGTCATATTGCTTCCTTCTCTGTGTAGTTATATATTTTGATAATGGCATTTAAGTATACTCACATAAAAAAAACTAGAGATACAATCTATTCAAGACTCTTTCCTCCCACCTCAAACTACATTGTGCTTACAGGATCCTGCTCACAGGCCTCTTTCCACTTCTATCCCAGAAAACAGTGATAGCTCCATCCAATTCCAGTGTGCGCACACTATTGGTTGCACATACCTCTGTCATGCCCTTCTCCCCTACCCCATGCACACAGACCCCTTAGAATTGTTGGCTTGAACTTACTAATGAAAACACAAGCCAACTTGATGTCATTATTTTCTTGTCTATTTAACTAGACAAAGAGTATGCAAAATTTCAAATCAACAAGTAACTGAAAACTTCAGGTCGCTACTAGCATTCCCTGTTTTCCTCAAAGAGTAGCTAAAATCTGCACAAGAGGAAATTTTTTCACCATGAGAACAATCAGCCATCAGAATAACCTCCGCAGGCAAGTAGTGGATTCCCCAACACTGGACACTTAAAACTGAGCTGGACAGGGTGCTAGGCCACCTTGTCTAGACTGTGCTTTTGCCAAGAAAGGGTTGATCAGATGATCCTTGAAGTACCTACCCACTTGGTATTCTATGATTTCATACATCTGGCTTTTTTTGTTCTTATATGTCCCTGATTGCAGAGGTTCATACAAACCTCTACATACAAGAGGTTCATAACAATCATAGAAAATGCATCTAATAGAATCACAGTAGCAACTTAGCTCTCAGTCATCAAAGTATTCTTGTCATGATGAACCTGTAGCACATTCCTTGTATTCCACTGATCTTCCAAAAAATGCTCATTAAACTCTCTCTTAAAATACTAATATTGGAAAAGAAAGATTGTAATTTCTTATAAATAACTACAAAATATGCAATTAGTCCTTAAAGAAAATTCACACAATAAATGTTCTCTGAAAAGCATTAAGTGTGTACATTCCTTCTGTTTCAAGGAACAATATAAAAACCTTGTAGTGTTTACTCAAATAAAGTCACACATTATGGGCTTACTTCTCTCTTCCCCACCCCCCAACAATCGATATTTTATCAGCTCTGCAGTGTTTGATCTCTCTCCAAGTCACACAGGAGATCAGAAGACTTAACCTGTGTTATCCTTCTAAAATCACATATAAAATACTGCACAGAACATATACCTATGAATCTCATTTAAACTGTGTTTAATAAAGCACAAATATTTATTGTAAAGCATAATAGACTAGTAGGAAAATAAAGAACTTCAGATCTCTCTGTTATTTCTGTTCACTTCTAGAGATAACAAAGATATCAAATTCTGGAAGTCTACCAAACAGTTACATTTTATTATGAACACGTATGATTTAAGTACTGCCAATAAATTCTATGTCTTCAGTTATGGTTGACATTTATGATGTTACTTAAAGTATAATAAATGCCTTAACTTGAAATATGCGCATGCCTTTAGGAAGTGAGCTGAATAGCAACGGAAGCATTTAGTAACTTGCATAGGAACAAGTATCTTCTATCACCTAGGAACGCTAATGAAACTGTATTTTCTGAGGGTTTTGTACTGCAGACAAAAGTGACAAAAAAAAAAAAAAAAAAAAAAAAGAAGAAAAAAAGAGAGAGAACACTCGCTATCCAGAACAGAGAAAATAAATTATTATATAGTATTGCCTACATATCTTAACTACTAGTACAATATTTTAATGTTTCTTTCATAGTATGCATTTGATAATTTCAAACTTATTGAATGAGTTGTTTCTGAAGCCTATTGCAGCATACTTGCATTTCAACCTCGTATGCAAAAACAATTACCGCTGTATTACTTTACTGTGCAAATGCAGGGAGAGAAACGCTCGAAAACTACTCCACCGTTTCAGATTCACCTCGTATTTCCTCAAACCTATTTCACAGTCAATCACATCAACTGCATTACGGAACATGTCAAAGCAAAATTAGAAAATTTCATTTAGTAGCCATCAATTTCAGCCTCAACAGTAAGGGGTTCTGCAGCAACAATCACTTCCCAAAAACTGTTCGTTCGCAAGTTTAATGAACACACTGCCCTTATTCTCCTTCCTGTAACGGGCTGATAATCCACTTGCAGCAGCCTCGGGCCAGTTCCACCGGCAACACAACTCGACGTTCCTGCAGTTCACGTGCAAGTTCCCGAATAAAAACAAACCTACCCCCCTCCCCCTCACTACCCCCCCTCTCGGGGTTTACGCTACAAGAAACAAGACTCATTGAAAAGTTTTCCGGGAGGTAGAAACCAACAGAGTTCCATTCAAGAAAACTGAGCGTTTCGGGCATCCCTCCAGACTCTACTGAACAGCTCTCTCTTCAGTAAAAAAGAAGTTTCTTAAATCACATCAACTCAAACCTAATGCTAATTTATGTGAAGCGAGGAAGAGAGGGTGAGAGGGAGAGAGAGAGACAAGGTAATCTGCAAGGAACAACAGCTGCTACTCAGACAACGCCAACATTTGATAAATAATGTCTCTCAAAACCTGGTATTTCTTTAGCACTTAGCAATCATTTTGCCGACAGAAAGCGGGAAGAACCAGTTGCGAGCAGCTAGAAAGCTGTGGTTTCTTTCTCTCGTAAAGTCTGCGAAAAGCGGAGGAGGTGGGCTTTGGAAAAGAAGCAATCAAAATAACAAGGTAGCTGATAGCTGAAGATGTTTGATTTGGGGTTTTGTTCCAATCAATAAGAATTACTTTTTAATAATTAAGATCGTACTGAGCGAGCTATAGCAAACACATTATTATTACTTAGCTTCTATACAGTTATAAAGTATCATATCGATTCTACAGAACCGAGTTGAGAAACCCGCTAAGGAACTAACATTTTCCTCTATTCCTCTAACAGGAGCTTGTCAGTTAGCCAGACATCCAGCACAAACAGATACAGCGGTTAGGAAAAGCGAGTGGCGCTCACTCCTCAGAAAGTTTTTCCCTCCAGTTTCAGAGACACCTACCTGCTCTCTGGAAATGCAAGGCAACGAGGGTCTCCTAAACATTTTGCAGCTGCCATAGTAGCTGGCCGAAGTTTCCCCTAAGGATACGCAGCTAGATCTCCTCCTGGGTCTAATCACAGGCACTTTTTCCTCCACGCTGGGGAGCCGTGAGTGGTGATGATGCTGGTGGTGCGCTCGCCTCTGAGCCGAGAAGATGCCGTGCTCCCCGCCACAGAGTGCCAAGAGGCAGCCTGCCACCCCGACCGAGCCGGCCAGCAGCGGTCTGAGGGCGGGGGGCACCGAGTGAAGGCTGGTGAGCGACACTAGCCACACCAAGCTGGAGAAGACCAAGACGAGAAGGCTCCGGCGCAACTTCAGGGAGCTCTGCAGCAGGGTGGGCGCTGCCACCGAGCCCAGCACTGTCAGGAGCCTGGCTAGGACCATCTGCGGCTCGGCGGGGGGCTGGGGCTCCTCTTCGTGCCCCTCCGCGGGCAGCAGCCACTGCAGCGCCACGAAGTCCCCCGAGTAGCAGCACACGGGAAGCGCCAGCAGCCACCAGCGGGTCGTACCGCCGCCGTGCTCCCCGCGCCTGCCACCGGCCAGGTAGCAGGTGAGGAAGAAGAAGGCACAGGCGATGCTGAAGAGGGGGCTGAGGCAGCGGGTCAGGCACAGCAAGGCGTGCAGAGGCCGGGGACTCCACCAGCTCCTCCCGTCCTGCTGGCCCCCGGCGCTGTCCCGGTCGTGAAAGGCCAGGAGCGAGAGGACAACGGCGGTCAGGGCGCCCAGGCAGAGCAGAGCGCGGCAGGAGGTGGAGGAGGTGGCGGCGGGGAACAGCAGCAGGGAGAGGAAGCTCTTCGGAGGGTCCTGCCTCAGGGGGGTCGCGCAGCTCTTCACGTACCCGTTCCGCAGGCTCTCCGGGCTGCCGCCGCCGGCGGGCAGCGCCAAGGGGGCAGCTACCCCGCCGCCGTCCGGCTGCTGGCAGTGCTGCGGGGGTCGGCTGGGTCCGTGGTGGGAGGCGGCCGCGGCCGCTTCTCTCTCTTCCCTCATGGTGGTTGGGGACGGGGGAGAGGCGCGGGTCGCGCTAGCTCCGGCCCGGCCGCGCCTCCCTCATCTCCTCAGGAGGAAAGTGCCGGGCTGAGCCGCCGCTTCTCCTGCGCGGGCAGCGGCGTCCGCAGCATGGTGGGTGAAGACGGGGAAAGAGAGAAAAGGTAAAAGTCTCGCCCGCTCGTTCGCGTTCCCCGAGCGGATCCAGCGGCTGGGACTCGCTGTCGCCTCCCAGCGTCCACCGGCGGCGGCGGAGCCCCGGCGGGGGTGGGAGTGAGGCGGAGAACAGCCCCCCCGGCTCTCCCGCCTTCTCTCCCTCCCTCCCTCCCTCACGCCGCTGCGCACGGCGCGCGCGGAAGCCTTTGCGGCGGCACGCGCCCGGGAGCGGTTGCGCGCTAACGGCCACACGGTAGCGGGGGCGCGGAGGGGAGTGGGGGCGGGGAGGCGCGCTCGCGCTCCATGCCCGGCGCGAGCCACGGGCTCCTTCCCGCTCGCCTCAGGGCCGGCGGGAAGGAGCCCGTGGCTCGCGCCGGGCATGGAGCGCGAGCGCGCCTCCCCGCCCCCGGCGGCTGCCGGCCCTGAGGCGAGCGGCGGCGGCGGCGCGCCCGTGTGCGAGCAGCGGGGAGTTGTTTGAAACGTGCCCCTCCGTCCCCCGCCGCGGTCAGACCACACCGCGGGGAGTGCGCCGGGCCCTGCGAGCCCGCCGCTGCGGGAAGGGACGGCGGGGCGAGAGCTGTGGGGACAGGGGCGCCTTCCGAGCCGGTGTAACTGTGCTTCATCTTGTCTTTCTGCTTTGAGGTGCCACGGGAAAGTTGCTAGCGCGGGCGTTAGCGCACACACAGAGTGTGGAAGTATCTTCCCTTTAAGGACCATCCCTTTCTCTTTCTCTTTTCTTTTTTTAGGACCCGACAAGTAAGTATTGATTAGAGTAATTTTCTACACTTGGGGTTTTTTTCAGTCTTTGTTAACTAATTTACAGGTTAGACGGCGTTGCTCGACCGGGTTTGATTATTTGCACAGCTAATCCCTTTGGAATGGAGCAAAATAATAATTTCGGACCAGACTGCTGCGAGTGAAAACAGGCAGCTAACGGGATTTTGAGTCATTCCTTTGCTCATTCATCCCGTTAGTTTGCTTCTTGCAGAGTAACTGCTTAGCACTTTCAAAACTGTAACTGCGCGTCTTTACCTCATTACTTAAAATGAATGTCCTTTGAGCCATGTTTCTACATAATATTGTGCTGCTTTACTTAAATTGGTTTAGAAGTCAGATCGGGTACGTTGGTGATGGAGCTTTTTGCTTGCTTATTGAAACAAGGAGTTCTTGAAATGTACTTGGTGCCAGTGCTCGTGATTTGCTACATTTGAATAGCAATCGGGTAGCGGTTGCTCTGTGGAAGCTGTAGTGCAGCAGGAAGTGCTGCTGCTGCGGGCCTAAAAGGTGACAATATGCACAAACCTCCCAGCACGATTACTTACAGAAAACACAATATGCAGTGACAGACAAAGTTACTCTGTGCATAAGAATATGGAAATAAGTCATACATTTTTTTTTTTCCTCTTCTAAAAGGCAGATCAAATTGATGGAATTTTAATACTGTCATACGCCTTCCTCTGTTAGAAATACTCCTACACTCTTTCCCAAAAAATCAAAAGAAATTCTGTCCTGACTTGATACACTTAGTACCAACATGATAGTACAGAATCCATGTCAAAAAGTTTTCAAAACGGAAAATGTGCAGTTTCTTTGGGGATTATATTCTTATATTTAGTCCTTTTCATATGTTAATGGTATCAGTTGGACCACAGTCAAGTTATATATGTAAATGTTTCCAAGACTGAAATGTATCTTGCTAGTATGCATATTCTTTATTTGTTGATTCCTTTGAACTCAGCTATAACTAAATGCATTCTAGAAACAATTAGGAAGCGTAGTCTTCCTTAAAACATCTTATTTGAGTATACATGTCTGTAGCAGTGAACACTAGAAAGTGCCTAAGGAAGAGTACAAAGATAGGACATCATATGATCCCTTAATACCTCGAATGGAACCATTTGTGGCTTTAGCACTTTCTGAATCAGAAGCGGTGTCTTATTTTTAACAGTCCTCAGTAGATTTTTATTCCACAAATTTGCCAAATCATACACTTTTTAAGTCCCCCTAGGCTTTTGGTATTTGCAGGAAGAGGTCCTTGCTCAGTGTGGCTTGACTATGCACTGTTGAAATGTGGGGTGGTTTTGTGTTTTTTGTTGTTTTTTGTTTGTTGGGGGGGGCTTTTTTTGTTGTTTTTTGTTTCTTGAGGGTTGTATGCAGATTCCCTCAGCCACTTAGCTTCAACAGCATACTTCACCACCATACTGTTTATTTGTTTTCAGGTCATTTATCATGAGTCAATTAGCTTTTATTTCAGAGGTATGCCTCTGCAAAAACACCCTAAGGGAATATATACACAATTCATTCAAAAAAGTAATGGGAATATAGCTGTTCTCTAGTATGATCTTCGTTGACTAATAGTACTCTTCTCAGCATATTCCAGGCCCATGTCCTGAGTAGTTTACAATCTAATTGTGAACAGTTTCAGTATAAACAAAAGTTGGTTTGAGTAGTTTGGAATCATAAAATGGTTAGGGTTGGAAGGACCTTAAAGCTTATCCAGTTCTAACCCTCCTGCCATGGGCAGGGACACCACACACTAGACCAGGTTGCTCAAAGCGCCATCCAACCTGGCCTTGAACACTACCAGGGATGGAGCATTCACAACTTCCTTGGGCAACCCATTCCAGTGCCTCAACACTCTCACAGTAAAGAACTTCTTCCTTATATCTAACCTAAATCTCCCCTGTTTAAGTTTAAACCCATTACCCCTTGTCCTATCTCTACAGTCCCTGATGAAGACTCTCTCTCCGGCATCCCTGTAGGCCCCCTTCAGATTCTGGAAGGCTGCTGTGAGGTCTCCACGCAGCCTTCTCTTCTCTAGGCTGAACAGCCCCAACTTTCTTAGCCTGTCTTTAAAAGAGTGTTAACTAAATTTCTCCTAGTGACAGATTAATTTTTAGAATAAAAAAATAGCTTTTCATTTACTATTCCTTAAGCAAATACAGAAAAATATAAAGTGTTTCACTTAAATTGGAATGAAAAAATTAGTTTCAGGGTAATGTGATTTTTTTGTCATCTTATAGTTTCACTAACAAAGAAGATGGGTAGTTTAGTGATTTGGGATGATTCTTAAAGTGCCATATGATAGAATACCTGAACCTATGTAACAGCTGCTATTGATGCTGTGGCCTTGACATACAAACAAATGTCTTCAGTTGCTATTTGATAAGGTTTGAAATTTTATATCCCAATTTTTATTTAAAAATACTGACTTACTGTTGTCATTGTCTGTTCTCTGTTTGAAAAAAGAAGAACTAGAAAGAATAGAGAATATAACTATGACTCTCCACTCAAGGCTGTAATCTGGACATCTTCTTTGTCCAGTTTCTCTCCTTTGACCTACACATCCAGAACATGTCTAAATCTTACCACATCCACTTGAATGTTTCTAAGTTTTAAATGTTCCCTTCTGTTTGCACTGCCCGTTTTTTGTTTTTTTTTTTGTTTGTTTGGTTGGTTGGTTGGTTGGTTTTTTGTTTTTTTTTTTGTTTTTGTGGGGTTTTTTTGTAAATGCTCTGGCTGTTTTGTGCCCTGTAATCTTGGAATGCACGGGGACCACCCCTGTTTCAAATTGCTGTGGTTTTCACCTCAAAGTACCTTTGTTTTCTCCTGTTCTTCAGACACATCAAATACAAACATTTGATTATTCCTTCCTAATTTAGTCCTGTGTTTCTGATCAGTTTCGAACCATGTGAACAACTTTTGCAGCTGTTTAATAACTTTGGACACAGTTGTCCAGCCCTTCACTTCAGAAAACCATTTTGTGCTTTGCCTTGTATCAGCACAGAAAGGTTAATCAAATTCTAGGAAGTCTTCTTTAAAGTTTCTCTTCAAGCCTTCCATGTACTCAGCAAAGTAATAATAATTAGATCTAATGATTATTGTATGTAATTGTGCCCTGACTGTAATCCTTGCCCTTTTTACATGGGGAATGAGATTAACAATATGGTGCCTAACTTGGAAACTTTCACAGGGTAATATTTCAGGAAATTATGAGACACATCAGTGCTCTCTAGGTTCTCCTTTTTGTGTATTTTTGTGACAGAATTGTCTTGGATATGGTTGACAGCTTTCTCAAGCACTGAACTTTATCTTGGCCAAAATGCATCTGTTCTATTTGAGATTCATTTTTAATAATGAGCTTAGACGTAATCAACTTCTTTAAACAAAGTATCCTTTGAAACTGAAAACAAAAGAAATTTCAACCAGCTACATGGTTTAAATAGCTTGGCTTTCTAATCATAATCTGGGATCATTTGCGTAGAAATTCTTGGGTATGACTGAAGAATGGGTAAATTGATGCCTTGTTCTGGGAACAATATTCTACTACCTGATTACTGGTGTAGTGTAAAGCATAGGGGGGGAAAGACCCTCCCCCCCCCCAAAAAAAAAAATAAACAAACTCAACAAACAAAGGAAATATTACACCTCCAGAAAACCCATATAAGTGTGGTTCACTTATGGAAATCAAAAGTCTTAACCAAACTTGAATGAACACTTGGGAAACACCAGCATTACACACTATCTGTGTAAGTTTGTATTGGGGCAAACACTGCAGCTGCTCTATTTGGTAAACTGTAGGAATAAGTACTGCAGCTAGCAATTAGAGCTGCCTGGATGCTCTCATATTTATCTGTGTATAATGTTTAAAAGCAGGCTATGATATCAACTGCCAAGATGTGCAAATGTCTTCAGCCCTAAAATCCTAGAGAGATCTGCGGTGGTCCATAGGCAAGCAGACATAATGGATGTAAGTGACTGAAGGATACCAAGATGCAGTTACTAGAGGAATTTTTAAAATGCAGGTAAAAGAGGCTTTTTGTCTAAGTGTATTCACTATGCATGGTGTGAGTATGCTTGCAATAAGGTGGTTTTAATGTATTTTACATGTCTAAGGGTGGGAGGAGAGAGATCCAGTTGCATCCACATTAAGCAAAGCAGGTAGTTTCAAAGGTAAGTCATGACATTTTCAATTTCCTCATGTAGCAGCAAAGACCAAGTTACTACAAATTATATCTTTTAGTTCAATTTGCCAAAAATGGGCACATGGCAAAGAAAACTGGAAAGGAGTAGTGGAAAAAAGTTGTTCCTTGTATGATGTCTCTAGTGGACATAGTGCTTGTCAGTTTAAAAAGTATTAGAAAGATGGAGCTGCTACAGTACGCCGTTGTTAGATTTATTGGTGCAATGATCCAAGCTGTAGCTCAGCAACAACAAATTTTGAGGAGCAATCAGTAAGTAGCAGAAAGATTGCATCAACCTAGTTAAACACTAACTCTTTAGAATCTAGAAGGATACATATCTTTATCTGAACTCTCGAGTTTTTTCTAGTGCTCATATTTTTGTATTCATGAAGAAAAGCAGCAGTATGCTGGCTTCTGGTACTGTACCCAGATGCTTCTACTACTGTATTTTTTTAAACCTAAGCCGTCAGTCTCCTCACCTGAACAAACTTGTATTCTTCTGAAATGGGCCAACATTTGCATCTCCAGATAAGCATGTAATGATGTGCACCTCTTCAACTGAAATATATTTTGGTCATACCCTAGCTCTCACTTTAAAAGTGAAATTGTCAATAGACAATGATTTCTAATGTTTTACAAGCAGAATGCTTGTGGGCTGTGTGATTTCAATAGTCAGGCCACATATAGTCTGCATATTCCTTGAAATAACATTAATAGTCTAACACTTCATATTAGCTTTATGGAAAGTTTTAATGGAATTGCGTAACTTTTAAAAACATAATTTTTATGCAATCTATAATTAAAAAAAAAATTGTGAAATCATTCAGAAATTACATATTTAAATAAATGAGGATGTCTTTGGCTCAGTTTTTTTCCCCAAGGTACCATGAATTTGGCTGCTAATTTCCTAATAAAAATAAAGATAATGAGCTATCAAGTTCAACAAACAGCTGTCAAAATTCTGGCTTTAAGATATTAGAGAACTGTGTAATTATATATGGTACTGAGTTTTTTACATGAGCTTATTTGGAGAATAGTGGTTTAAATTTTTGACAATAAAAATGCAGGAATTTTTCAAATGTGAAATTTTTACCAGATTTCACTATTTTAAAGCTGATTATTTGAGTACAATTTGTCATCCTATCGTATAAGCAAAAACTGATTAATAATGAATTAGTAATAAGAGAGTAAATAGGTGACTTTCTTCATATGTGGCATTTCTCTATAAAAAGTTTACGCTGAATCATGTTTTATTATAAAATCTACATCTTCAGTTAAATAGCATTAAACTTAAGAATACATACTAATATTTCAATGGCAATTCAGTCCTTAACTTGCTAATTGGAATTTCTGTTTTGAATTGAAATAGAAGCATTTTATGGACTTTGCTCATTAATAGTGCTAGAGATTAGATCTAACTAGGGAGCTGGTTTGGTTTTTCAGAGAAGTCTGACTTAACACATGAGCATCAGATGCATAAATATATTCTGAAAAAGATCAAAATCTGTCTGAGTCAGGTCGTTTGTTGGGAGGGAAGGAAAAAAAAAGTGAGCTGAGTCGTTCCGTCAGCTTCTCTCATTTCCGTGTCTTTCAGATACCCATTTTATTGACCCTAAATCATTAAGAGAAGTCCTTGTTAATATTCATATAAATTCTGTTAAATTGCTAAAATTACATTATATTGTCAGCAGGCATAAAACAACCCAGTAAAGAAATTGTGCTGAGTTATACCTCTTCAGGGTCTTGCCTGTGGTGTTTCATCACATGCTTGAGTATAATCTCAACTATTCTGTTTGCCTGTATTATTTCCTTCAGTTATGTGTATGAAACCCCTATGGATTTAATGTATCCCAAAGTTCTTCAAACTTAATGCATTCTTATGGTAAGCATTGTAAAAGCTTGGACCTAGAAGAAAATGATATTAACATATTCACTATTTTCTTGTTCATAATCAAACTGAAACCTTTGACTTGAAGTATCAGGCTGCAGATGACTGAATAATAGTGCCATGATAGAAAATATGTGGAAATATGTACAATATCTTGCCTCTTGAATTAAAAAATAATATTACCTTTATGATAATTCAAAGATTATCATAAAGTATTATATATCATTATGTTGACTTCTGAAAGGTTTGGAAATTAATTTGATTTTAGCATTCAAGGTAGTGATGGTGTAATAAGAAAGTCTATAAAGGCAAATCTCCAGAACAAAACAGGTAAAGATAACAGAGAAGCCTAAGTGAATCCTGTAATTGTGACTTAGTAACTATTTCTTCTGGAAATTTAACATGAGTTTAAAAGAATAGCATCATTATGCAATTAAACTAATTAGCTCATTAATGTGGAAGTATTTTGTCATTCTAACCACAGAAGGAATTCATCTGAGTAAAAAAAGCAGACAGGAATAAATTGCGGTAGGAGACAGAAATTGTCTGGTTTTAAAAAGATAAATGTATGTGGTTTATGTCTGTCCTCTCAAACCTAAGCACTTTACCAGTGCTTCTTAGGTTAATCTTATTTTTATGAATTGTTAAGACCAAATTTTTCATCATACTTAACCTAAGCCTTTGTTGTCTAGGAATTCATGACATGCAGTGAAAATGTTCCAATTTCAACCAACTTGTTTAAGTAACCTTTCCTATTTAAGTCTACTCATTCAGCTAAAAGTTGCTTTTCTTCCTCATATAATGCAATAGGAGTGTTTAGCATTCGTAATCAATACTGTGTACAATTGCAGTAATTTGTCAGCCTGCTCTTGGCATCTCAGCTGAAGCTCCCACTGCCTTTCAGCATTCAGAGTTTATTGAAAGCAGTGCCCATTGTGTGCTTTGGGCTTAAGGCAACTCAGAGCCTGAATTTACCACATCAGAAACTGCTCACCAACTAAAGACCTGAAATGATTTTGTAACTGATAGGTTTGCTGCTGTTGTCTCCTCTGTGTGGTATAATGATACATCATGATTATTTACAAACATTGAGGGGTTGTATTTAGTTGTCAAAGGGAAACAAATGTAGGTAAAGCAGACAGCAGTTTCACCAGATCAAGTAACAGAGAAGTGCCTTGATCATTTAACTCAGCTATTCTTGTGCTCAAAACTAGCGCTGATTACCCTGAGGCATGATGTTACAGTAAGAGGAAGAAGAACAGTTGGATGTGAAAATGTATTTAAATATTTCCAAGATGTTAATTTTTGTTAGTTGATGTTATGAGTAAGAATAAATAGGACATTTTAGAAAATACTGCTGATCTACATGGAGTTTACCCAAGCAGCAAAGACTAGTCCATCATAAAAAGCCTGTCTCCCCTGTTGTTAGCAACATGTATGAATTGACTACGTAAGCAAAAATGAGGGTAAGCTGCAGCAATTTTACAAATTCCAAATCTGGATAATGCAAGTATATTAACTTCAGTTGATTAGTTTTTATGTGCTTACTTGTAGCTAAAATGTGTCCAGCATGCTGGGGTACAAAGTAATGGTGTAGAAACAAACGATTGGCCACGTGCACCTGTTGGACCTTTCTTCCAATGAAAGAATAATAGTTGGCGTGCAAGAATGAAAGCAACACATTTAGAAGGGTTCTTTCATTGCTTTGGAGTTTTTGTGTTTGAATTAACAACAATCTGAGAGGAAAGGACAGTGAAAGAGAGCAGACTGGACACAGCAGTAGGTTTTACCAGAGCTGATTCATGAAATGCAGTTTACGCTATGATATATTTGCACTTATGCTCAATTAGTAATAACTAGGTAGCAATGACTGATTCTTAATATAACAAACACTGTGTCGGTGAAGAACTACATTTAAGTTTACACTGTGAACTGATCTCTTATTTATCATGTATTTGCAGGATCATTTATACCATTCCGTAATGATTCCTGTTGTGACTGTTTAAATTATGTGAGAGTTTATGGAATCATGGGGAAAAAAATCTTGAGTTTTTTTGAGACCTGAAAATCTATGTAGTTCAACATTGATGGAATTGTAATTATATTTGAAAAAAATGTTACATAAATTGCGAATTCCATGAAATATATGTATCTTATTTTATTACAACTATTAGCATAACATTAACCATGAAGTAAGTTAAAGGTTTTTATTTACTTAGCATTCGAATATTTTTTTTTTCAAGAGGAATAGATATCACATAATAAATTTCACTGATACAGTATTCACAAATGCTGATCTACAACAAACTGGAGTACTATGTTTACTTGTTTACTTGCATTGCTATATTTGAAATGCCATCTTTACTAGAATTAGAATGTTCATTAAATGTATTATGCCAGTATATTGCTAGAGAAACATAGTGCACAAACAGTACAATTAGTAAATTAAGTGAATATGTACCTGTATTACCCCTTATTATTGTTTACTTACTTGCTGGTTTGTAAAATTTGCTACCTTGTAATCGGTTTCTCTGTGACTGCTGCTAATTACAAAGACTCTAAAATACATAATAATTGCTACTTAGTACCAATGTGTGCTTGATAATGGTTTGAAAGTTTGCGATTCCTGGCTGCTTTGAGTTTTAGTAGTTAATTATTGTAAGGCTTATTGCAATGTCGAGTTTCATAAATGTAAGTCTCCTAGATGCGCACGACCTTTGGGATTTAAAACACTACATACTGGTTTCATTGTCAGCTACATAAAAATTACAAAAAAAGCTATGTGTCAGGGGGTTAACCAAATACCAGTGAAGCTGAGTGACATTCTTTAACTGAAGTTGCTTGCGTCAGATATTTAAATTGCTGATTCTAGGGCACTTTTATAGAAGTGAACATCAGATGTCAAGTAGTATTGTTAAAGGTTGGGTTTAAACAAGATTTTATGTTCTTCAGTTTTGGCCTTGATTACTTACTGTAAAGTTACTTAAATAGTCCAATTCGTTAAAATATTACGTACTTGGCATGTTTGATTTCTTTAATGGTGGAAGTGAGGAATCTATTCTTTACATGTAAATTTAGTTCTGCTTTTATTTATTAACACGTCCCCTTCCCAGGATTGATGCATTCTTCATGCAAGTTCTGAAAGGGGTGGAGGGAAAAAGGAAAACAGCATTTTTTTAAGGAAATGTTTAAACTTTCAATGTTTTCTGATATACTAGGGGAAAAGAAAAAAAAAAAAAAACATTTTCCAGACTCATTTTATATACTTCCAAGTGTAGGAATTCTTAAAATGAACACGGGGTAGTTATGGTGTTAGTTGAAATCCTGGCACGTATCCTATTTAGTTAGCTCCCTAGCCAGGTCTCTTACTCAAATAGGTCTGTACTAAACCTAATAGTGCAATTAACATACTTCTGAATAGAGAAACGTTGAATTTCTGTAAAACATATTAATCTGGCATGTAAATTAAAATAACTAAGAAATTTTCAGGCTTTGAGTGGAGAGGCCCGATTTCGTACACTGCCCAGCAAAATAAAAGAGCCTTAGACAGGGTAGTCAGGAAAGCTGCTTTAGTAGGTACTTTTTTTTATCCTGAGGCTTTAGGCAATAATGATCTATAAACAGGATCATGCTTCTGAGAGGTCTAGCTAAAAGCCTTTGTTTTTATAGCTGATACAGGAGTATATTGACTTGGGACATAAATGAAATGAGTATATTATTTTACTATATGTAAGGTAACAAGATTCCAGTTGCCAGAGCAATATGCACAAGTACATTTCTGTTTCTGTTAATCTGAAATACATATAAACTATTTTTATAAATGGACATGACATTTTAGAAGATCTTTGTGAAGTCAGTCCGTGCTTTCCCAGTTACTTGGAAAGTTAGTCTTAAATGACAAAATGACTTGCAGAAATTTAACTTACGTGAACCTTAACCAATAGAATCAGGTACTTTCCATGTATTTTTAATTATTTAATCACTGAACATTGTTCACAAATGCAAATGTAGATTTTTTAGGGTGCAAACAATATGTTCCAAGAGTTGAAAGCCATTTCTTCTGATAAGAAATCTGTGATGTGTTTCTCGTCCTTCCCCACCTTTTTTTCCCCTTTTTCCCCCTCCTTCTTCCATTTTTCCATATGGACAGGCTATGGGACTCTCTAAGGACTCGCTTTCTTAAAAAGCTTCCTTGATGATTAACAGTAAGCTAAACATACTTTGTTTAAATTAGGCAAGGATTCAGTATTCTTTTTATCAGCTGATCTGTGTTTATGTTCATGCTGAAAGCATATCTGTACCTAGTACTATAGGTCAGATAATCTTATTAATGATAACAGCAGGAGCATGCACAAGTATCAACCCCCTGCATAATTTCAATGTGAGAATAAGCACAATCTTCTACTCAATTGTTGTTAAATGTTTACTGAATCAAAATGATTCCTCATTTCATACATACATGTATGTGGAAAGCTGACTCCCAACGTTGAAACTTTTAAATTTTTTTACAGCTGAGAGTTTTAGCTACTACTGGTATTTCTATCCTACTTTGTTTAGGCTCTGCTTTGGGGTTTTGAGAGATGCACTGAGCTTCGCAATTGTTTCTTAGTCTCGGATAATCACTACCATTGCTTTGATAGCCCATATTCCTGGGCAAATTTGTGTTTTTGCCCACTGAGATCATTAGCACTAGCTTTGGGAGTATTTGTTAACTAGGTTTGTGGGTTCCTCAGGGGCAAGTAGCATCAAAATAGCTTATTATCCCATCAACACCGCTAGAGAATTGGTTTTGACCGCCCTGTTTCAGTCAGGATGAGAAAGAACTGTGCTCCAGACAAAGACAAAACCGCATACCTGGGACCCTCTGACTCCTGAGTAAGGCCTTAGTAGCGAGTCAGCTCCATGACCATGGTGGCAATTAGAGAAGCTGGTCATCTCACTACCTGTCTTTCAGAGAGCCCTAACACAGGCTATTGCCATATTACCATGTTCTTAAGGGAAAGATCTCCCTGTGGTCTAGATCTTTACCTCCCCTCAGTGCTTCCTAACTACTTTCCAAGGCTATTTTTCTAAGAACTCCTGAGTTACTTGTGCTCCATAAAAGACTGGACTCTCCAGCCTCACTCCAGTTCCACATTTGGAACTATCTTGCTTCTCAAACTATATCCACAAGATTTTTGACCATACGGTGACCTTTATCAGATTACTGCCCAAAGATTTTTGCCAGAAGTTTGACACTCCAATTATTGAGGGTCATATGTCATCTAGAACAATCCTACAAGCCTCACTTGACACAGCAGGGATAACAGTCTGTGCTTTCACCTCCTCCTTATTGCTTAGGCAGTTTTCTTGGCTCCTGTGTTTCCAGGAAGAATAAAGCAATTATAAAGAGATTCTTTAGCATCATTCCAAAGGAGCATTACGGACCACAAAGTGGTGTGAGCTAGAACATCATGGCAGAAGCAAGCAGAAGCGATAGGAGATAGCTTACTCTTCTACTGGTTGTTTAGTATAATTTTGCCCTTTTTTTGAAGTATAGACTTTTTGTGGATGAGTCTGAGTAACATTATTATTAGAGTGTTCTTCTAATTACTCATTCTCCCAGGTCTTTGTAATGGATGCTTTCTTTCTTGGCTAGAAGTTGTCCTTGGGTGACTCAAGATTGGAAGGAGGTATGCTGTCTTCCCCAGAAGCATAGTATATCAGGTATCAGACATTTCTGCTAGCAATCTGCCTGGGTTCTTGAATGAGCTGGAAATCAGATTAGGTCATTTCAAGCATCCATATCACAAGCAGGAAATCCATGACACAGTTCTGGAGACTTTTCTACAAGAATATGGTTAACCAAGACCTGTTCTTCCCATAGACGTGAACATGAAATGCCATCCTTTTTACTCCAGAGTGTCTTCCAGATCCTTTTTTAATCAGTGTTAAAGGAGACAGATGCATTCATGTCAACTATATGTGTGTTTTCTAATCTTCATTCTGAAAGCTAAAATAGGATAATCATGATCATGCTGGTAGATAAGGATGAACATAAAGCAGATCTGACATAATTTAGACTTTTCAGTTGAACTTCTTGGTTCAACTTCATTATTGATATTGAAGTCCTTTTTTTTTTTACCTTTTAATCCACAGGGAATGCTGTTTCCCTTCAGAGAAATACCCTAATTAATAGAAGAACAAATAAAAAGCAGATGTATTTGGCCAAGTAGACTTAATTTGCCATGTGATACACAGAAAAGCCAATTTTCCTTTTCTTGGCCTCATTGTTTGGAATTCTGCTGTATTTCCTGGATAGCACTGAGTTCCTCTATCAGCATAATCTATTTGACAGCTGTTTCAGCACTGTGCTTCCAGGCTGGTGGCTTCTTTGTTTTTGTTGACACTATAGTAATTGTATCTTGAAAGGTTTGTTAGGTTGGGTTTTTTTTTTCTCCTTTATGTACAGTTTTCAAGTAGGATCTGAATATCATAGTTGTTTTCTCTGAGTCTGAACACTTTTTGAGTGGTCAGAAATGGTACTTGAGCTTTGAAGTGCCTGCAAATGTTCATCACAAGTCCTCATAATTTATGCTACTCTTGCAAAGGGGTATGCATGAAGAAAGAAAAAGAAGAACACCATATGCAAAGGTAGATATATATTAAAACTATGATCAGCTATTTAAAGACCTTAAAATGGTGATAATGCGTACATGCAGCAGTGCAACTTAGGAAATGGCATTTCCTGAGCTGAGAAGCATTCTCATTCTGTGAAATTCACATTCATTTCACTTTGTAAAAGTGATTGTATAATGGCTAGAAGCCAGAGAAAATTGATCAGTTTGATAAACCACTCTCAAGCAATGAAGTACTGCTATCATTTTACTTGTATGCTACAGTTGCATAACGCTATATTATTAAAACCATTTGTAAAAATACAAATGTGTTATTCTGTCAATTCCTGTTACATTTTTTAATTTCTTTCCTCCTTTGTGGCTAACCAGTTTTGGAAGTCAGAAGTCAGAAGACCATTCACAAATCTGTTGCTGCAGGCTGAGAACTGGTATCTACATTAATCCTTTAAACTCACAAGGCAAATGCTATGATACGAAATTTAGAGATATGCACATACCCACCAAAGGCACAAATAAACTATATGTATACTTTCTTAGTTTGATTTAGATTTTACAGTACTGACTACACATTCAAGATCTAAGTAAGAGTATGGCTATACTGAAGTGGAAACAAAAATTGTAACTTGGAAACTGTATTTTAAAACTCTGGGTGAATATATACTGAAGAAATATTTAATGAGTCTGCTTTGCATTAGAAATATATATTGATATCACTTCAGCAGAGAGCTTCATTATGAAAAAGCAAGCCATACACTTGGGTGAAGTTTGGTAATTATTCATAAGGAAGCAGTATCAGGGCATACTTCAAATTAAATTGTATAAATGGGTTTTGGATAAGATCCAGAACAAATTAACTTAAAGTTTTAATTTAGTGGTAAGAAGACTATTTTTGCTTGAAACTAATGTAAATAATGTGTGCTGACTGTGTGTAAAGTTAATAGTGAGAATACAGAATTTGATAAAAGGAGCATTCTCTTTGTCAGGAGTGTATTTTGTAGCTTTTACCTGTGTGATTTTGCACAATATTAAAAAGAAATACAAATCCATTCATATTTGCTACTCACTGTGAAACAAGGAGGTACCCAGGGCTTTCTGGTAATTGTATTGCCTTAATGCATTTCCAGTTGCATAACAAAAAATTGATAGCCTCTATCACTGGTCACCTTTAAAAATTGGAAGGTACATATTTGATTTCCCACCTGGAAAATACCTCCCTCATTTTATTAATTATTATAGCACAGTTGAAAGGGTCTGTGTGCCCTTCAATAGTCTTCTGATTTCACACTTGCTCTATTATTTTTTTTATTTTTTTTTTTTTTTTGTAATTTATAATTTCCAAGTATAAAATCTTCCATTTGGTAATACCTTTTGTCTGAAGAATTATTATTCCTGTTCATTTAATGTGATAAACACATCTTAAAAATACTTCGGTGCTACAGAATCTGTTGTGAATGAGACATCTGTAGTCATAAATTTATTTGTGACTTCTTAATACCAAAAAACATGTGCAGATGTGTTGACTGTATAGTGATATGCTAATAACTAGTGCAGAGATTTTTAGATACTCACTAGTTAGTTTTAAGGCAGGTTTATGTCGAGTCAGTCTGGAATTAATTTAGAGCCCTTCAGGCCCATCACTGAATCCTTCCATGGACCAGGCTGAGAAGCCAAGGGTTGTGCCAAATACTCTGGATTTAGAATTATCCTTACATCACTGGAATTTATTCATAATTTAAGCATGTATGATGCACTGTCTGAGCTCAGTGATCTGTCAGAATGACTGCAGACAATGGGAATTACACTGCCAGAAGCGCTCTCACAGGCTTAGATTTCTGCTTGCATTGTTGTTAGTTTAGGAATATATGCAATAAAGATGGCAGTGCCAAATGAAGTTTGTACTACAAAAACAGGGATATGCATGACAGCAAAGCTGTTAAAATCCATGTAGCAAAATTAGGAGCTTGGCAAACAGTAAAAAAAACCCTGTCTGATGACAGCAAGACTTTCTAAGACTGAAGCTTACTCAAACATTTATATTTTTCCTCCATATTAATCCCGTATTGTAGTTTTCCCTAATCGAAAACTGAATCCGTGCTAAGAATGGGCTGAGTCACTTTTTGAAAAGTGTGGTCCACAAATACCAGAATTGTTGCCTGAATAGTAAATGACTATTACAATAAGTTTTAGCACTCCCATAGAACTTGAAAATGCCTGTAAAAATGTGTCGGAGAAATCCCTAATATCTTGCCAGGAATAGCAAGTTGTTCCTAGTCTTTCTTTCTCTCAGTACTTAGTTTAATAGCCTCTGGCAAATTCTGTATGTGAATGTATTTCCATTTTTCAAGCAGAAACTTTTGGCAATACTAATGTGGCAGAAACATTGTGAACATTTTATTGTGTGATCTACATATAAGTACTCATTGTAAAATATTTATGCAATATAAATGCATAACTAAGAAGGTAATACTTTGTCTAGCCATTAATTTAATATGACAATGATGTCTGTCATAAGGAAATGGGATCCATTAGTGGTCTCATGGATTAAAAAGGTTTTATTTCTGTATCACTCCATCTGTTATTTCCAATCTGTGCTGACAATTATACTTAATTCTTTCATAGGTGGAAGTTTTGAAAAATTTCATCACTAATATAACTGATATAGTATTTATTCATGAACTTGTGCATCATTCATAAATGTCTGTCTCAAAATGTTACATATCCACTGCTGAATGATGATGCTTTGGTTTAGATTCAGGTGTACTCAGACAAAAATAATTCCAACAATATGAATCAACAGTAGCAATTAATATATTTGAAAGAGTTTATGCAGCTATATGCACACTGAAATTGATCGCTCCTCAGAGACTTAAAGTAATAACTGCCATTCTTTTTCATTGAAATAAAAAGCTTAACAAATTTTCATAAATCTCTAATATATGCCACAATTCTCCCATAAATTATAATAGTTCTTCAGTTATCTTTTGATGACTCAGGCAATATTATGTACCTTGTTTAAGTCATAACTTCTATGCTAGCAAGCAGTTTACAGTTCAAAATATGTTTTTCTTATACAATTAATGTATATTATACAGAAACCCTTACTCAGAACAGAGAAATACATTTCAGGTCCAAGAAATAACTAGCAATAATATCCATGTGAATTTCTCTCTAAATATATTTTTGTTTTATTCAAACAAGAACTTACAAATAAAAGCTATTTCCATGACCAGGATATGCTACAACAGCTCTACTGTCTTGAACCTTGTGCCCCTTGTTTCCTCCAGGCCCGGACAGAAAGAGCCAGACTCTTTTCTGCAGTTCTCTTTCCGCAGGGGTTATTTTAGCCTGTTTACAGCACTGCCTGGTCTTTCCCAGCCAGCTTGGATGATCAAACAAGGTTAGTTGCCCTGAAGGCCTGTCCTGAAAAAAGACAAATTATGGCAGTTCACAAAAGCTATAGATTTTTAAAAATTAAGAATAGACTTTAAAAATTTGTGTAGTTAACATTTTTCATGACAAAATATTCCAGTGTTTCAAATTGGTCAGTAGTTTAAAAAATGCCTTTAGCAACATGAATGCAAGGCTGTCATAGCGAAAGAAATGCCTGCACCTCTACTGAGAGTTTGCAAAAGAATAGGAAAGGAATTTGGCATCATTTATAGCGACAAGTTATTTTTTCGTATTTACAGTACTAAATACATTAGATTTTTTTCTTTATAAGCACTTCTGAGATCATCTTTAAATGATTCTAAAGACAAGTATGTGTATTCATAGCAGCTGTCAAGCTTTTGTCCTCAGTCTTAACCTAGTTGATGAAAATGTCATTGAATATGACCAATGTCATACATGAATGCTTACATTTAAGTAGTCTTTTCACTTTATAAAAATATCTATTAATGAAGTAAATTTATTACCTGAATTAAATCCAAGTATGGACTGTTCATGTTGTCGAGAGAGTAAGGCAGTTCTCAAAGAAACTTAGTCAATGTTTGTATTTTGATGTATTTTGATGAAACCAACATGAAGCTGAAATGTTTGTATGTATGTCAGAATGGAATAAAGGTGTTCGGGCAACTTAAATCCAGTTTTATTTTAGAGTTTGAGATCCAGATTTGTGATGTGAAATGAAGAGACACAAATCAATGACTCAAGAAGTGTAAGAGGCACTTAATGTGAAATGATTATCAACCACGGTGACTTGAGACTAAATTAAGTTTAAATGTCATCCACCTAAATACAGCATGTCAAATTGAAGGGTCTTCTGAAACGAATTCTGACCTGCAGTATTTGCAGGCTATGGTGGACAAGATGACAATTTTTTGGCATTTTGTTTTTTTGTTTGGTTTATTTTATTTTTTTTAATAGGGGAAGGAAGAACACCATTTCAAGGTCTCTCTTCAGTAGTTCATTCTCCTGATGATAATTTTTAAGAGTCTTGTACTCTTCCAAAGGAAGGTATCCCCCCCCCACCATGTTGGTCTAGATGACTGATCATCAAATGGACATTCATCATACAAAAAAGGGAGCAAACTGTAGAAATTAAATTATTTCTGTCTCAGGATTTTGCTGTCCTTAGTTTCTTAGTGTCCCACATTTAATTTAAACAGGGATAGTATTGTTACGAAACCTTTGAGAGTTACTTGCCTAATGCTGCTTGCTTTTTGCTACCACACACTTTTTGCCACCTATTCTAGGAGCAGTCTGACTTTTGCTTGACTGGTGAGCTTTACTTCATCCTTCCTCTTTAGCACAAATAGTAACTTCAGGTGCCCTGAGGCTAATATTAACTACTTCTTTCCCCTAATAGTAAGTTAAACTCCCAACAATTGCTAGATGTTAAGCAATGGATTTTTTTTAAATTACTATTATTTGAGGAAGATTGAGATTAATTGATAATATTTTTATTCTTATACATAAACAGCTACTTCATATGCTATATTGCATCAGTCATGAAACACAGGCCAAAGAAATTAAATTAGGGTATTTGCATGTTACAGTAATGTGCCCATTCCTACTTGCTCAACAGTAACAGCTCTGCTATTTGGAAGTACCATTTGTCCCTGTGACAAGAGTGGCTCCATGATCTTCCTGGGACCTGTCCTTCCCCTTCTCCAAGGAGATAGAAATGCTGCCTTCATTCAGTCTGTCTCTTACTCTGGCACAATAGAGCTTGCTTTTTTTCTCCTTTTGTAATCTGCTGTGCCTGTGTAGCACAAAACATGCAGTCCCTGGGAGCGTTACCACTGGCCCCAGTGGAGACAATCTTTACCAAAGAAACTCTGTACAGTTACACGAGTATAGTACATAGCAACACAGTTGTTTTACACAGATGGACAGTGAGTGGTATCCCAAAAGGAGAGTTGGTGGAATGTTGTTTCCTTTAGTGAATCAGCAGAAGAGGAGGCATAATGACCTTGCCTTCTAGTTCCTGTATATTAATCTCTGCAGAGCAATGTCTGACATTGCTCAGATGTCAGATGCTGTTTATAACTAGGCTGGAAACATAACATTGAACAAAATAGTATCATTAATTTCTCTTGAGACTGTATATGCATGTTTTAGGTTAGCTGTTTTTTCACTGCTGCACGTAGTTCAAACATTGTATCACCAGTATTGTAAGGTTGCTTGAAAAGTCGTTTTGTCCATGAATTTGTCCAGCTGCTCCCTCAATCCATGACCAAAAGACCACAATGTGTTCAGGTGCAAAGGTTTTCAGAGCACATGTGAAAGTATCTGAAAAAAAGTATGACATGTCTCAGGCAGTACTGCTGTCTTTGCTTGAGCCTGCTGCTTTTAATGACACCCAGTTCCAGCATTGGAGGACAAAGAAGCATCGTTACCTATCCAGAACCTCCGTGCCAGTTGTGATTTGATGAGTGTTCATCACCTTTGCTTGTTTTCTGTTATTTGGACTGAAGACTAATTCTACTCTTTCCTGTTATTCTTTATATGAAGCTGTTCCATAATCTGAATAATTCTTTCCACGTTTCCTAGGGTCTGTAAGTACTGCCACATCGTTTTAAGGTGGGAAACAAGAATCACAGACAGTATTCAAGTGTGAATGGGTATCAGAATAGGCTGGGTGCTTTTTAACACCAACACACTGAAATGTAATCAGAAATACATTACAAACCCAGTGACTTTAGCCCTGCCTACACAGGGCTCATACAAGTGCCTGAAGGGCAAGCAGGACCATTCAGAAGGAAGTGAATGACTTCCTTCCCTGGTAAGCATTTCCCCTTTTGAGAGATTATTCCTGCCTCTGACATCCTTTTGTGCTGCTGCCTTGGGAATACGCTAACAGTTGTGCTGCCTGAAGCACTGGAGGGCAGTTGGAACTCCATTCCATGCCACTCTTCCTGCCATCACATGGCCTGAATCCACTTGCTTTAGAATAAATTTTTAATAGCTGGACATCTGCTTAGTGTGGTTTTGAATATATTTTTCTATCCATGTAATAATAAAGGATTAATAAAGGATGTTATTTAATAAATCTATACAATAGTTCATTTAGCTTCCAAAAGTTCTTAATCTATACAGCTTAATCTATATAGCTTCATCTATACAGTTCTTAATCTATAAAGCTGTATATGAAGTTTCATGCATGGATATATGGATGAAATTTCACAAATCCTGCCTTTTCATCACTAAAATTGTGGTTCCTAACATTACTTGCTGTATTTATACAGAACAATGTAGAGTCTTGGCATAGTTTAGCATTTTATTAAAACTAACATACTATTGCCAGAAGAGAGGAAATATCCGTCTATTGTTCTGTTACTGTAGGTGGAGTAAAGGGATCTTTAGTGAGTCCCTGATTGCTGTAGGAAGTTATTACAGGATGGTGTTATAGCAGAGACTAAGGGACTATCTGCTGAAACTGCAGTGAAATTTGAAAGCTGTTCAGCTCACTTAATAAAATGTTTATATATCCTGTTACAGTGCACACCCAACAATGTTGAAGAAAGGAAGTTATTTCAGATCAAATTATTTTTTATTAATCAGAAAGCTTATAAATAGCAAAACAAGTTAGATAAATCAATCTGGTTAGATTTTTTTATTTTTCCTAGAAAACACTGTAGCCCTCTCCAGGGAAAAAGAGAAAATTGTACAGTGGTAAGAGAAATGTGTCATTGGTCTGGCGGTAATCAAAAGGTGACTGGGTACTAGTTTGACTTTAAAGACTGTGACCTCAGCAGCTGGATACTTGTTTAAAAAAAATAAAACATTAAAAATAAAAAATAAAACAGTATTAATTGTTTTTCTTTTGTCTTACTGCTTGAGTCATGCAATCCTATAGAGGAGTTCTCTCAGCAATTTTTAACTCACTTTTCAGTTTTAAATATACAAAAGTACTTTATATTGTCCAAAATAAGAGCTCCAGTAAGCAATTAATTTTTGTTAAGCACTTGTAGTTTTTTATCTTTGAAAGCAAAAAGACCCATTTAGAAATTTAATCCCACCTTAGCTGTAATTGAGACATAGTAATATTTTTCTAATGTAATTTATAATAGTGCTTCTCATTTAGCTTCATATAATTTCAGAGACTTCCATTACTCTTTTTTTCCAAAACAGAAATATAAAAGGATTTCCAGTCTGCTACATCTGATTAGCAGTGGCTGTTGTTTTACTCCTACCCAACTGCCTTCATTTGGTTTTGGTTTGGCTTTTTTACCCTTAACTGCTTAAGCTCATAAGTGTTATGATCCTGGACACTGCAAGAAAATCTAACTGCAGTATTGGGGAGCACTCCGCTTCATAAACTGCATGCTTGTGAGAAAAGGGCAACGGCCTTCTAGTGGTTTTAGAATGGGGAGGGTTGGGCTCTGGAGCCTCCTGAAGCATGAGGTGCCATTCCTCTGCTGTCTGCATAGGACTGGTGCGGTGTACACTCTACAGAGATGCCTTCTCCTCGATAGCAATGGATTTTGCCTCAGAGTGGGAAAAAAGTGAGGAGGAACGCAATATAAGTCTAATATTGATGGTTCTTACAGTACAAACCCAACATTGATGGTTCTGCAGTACCTTTCCAAGTGTCTGTGCACATCTGTGCACAAACTCACAATGAAGTGATCAAACTCTCACAGCTGTTCTGGAGGGACCTTTTCTCCAGTTGGCAGTAGCGGGGTTCTTTAATCAATGTCTAAAGAGTACCTGTGATTGAATTTCTCCATACGTACTCCGGCTGCAGCTAAGGTTTTCATGTAGCCTGACGCTATTTGTAACAATGGGTGGAACGGCTGTGTTTTTACCCCATGCTCTCTTCATATCCCGTGAATGTAAAGAGCAGAGTTTTCCCAAAGAACAAAGAAAACCGGATAACAGCACATGATCCTATCTTATGTCAGTGCGTTTATCTTCAGTGTGTTTAAAAACACTACAGCTTTTCCAAAATCAACAGCTCGAGTTTTATTGAGAGAAACAGATGAATTTCAACCTCCACAATGCAAGTTTTCCTCAGGTAATGAAACTTTAGTATCGCACGCAGGAACCTGAGGAGACATGCTGCGTTGTTTCGAGCGGCAGAAGCGCTGAGCACGAACAACGCCCGGGCAGAGCAGGCCCAAGGCCGCCGCTCAGCACCTTTAGCACAGAGCAGCTGCTGCATTTTGTCAACCGGACCGTGTCCAGCCCCGCCGCCGCAGCGCCTCGGTGCGCCGGGATCCCCTTCGCAGGCGCAGCGCCGCGCCGCGGCCTCCCGCCGCCCGCCCGCCGGCACCGCGCATGCTGCAGGGGCGGGGCGAGCCGCCCTGCGCTCCATCGATGTCTCGAGGTGCGACTAGCGCTGCTTGACTGCTTCCAGCCCGGAGCGATCGCTGCCGGAGCGGTCCCCTCTCGCTGCTCCGGAGCCCGCGCCGCTGTCGGGGGAAGGAGGATGGTGAGGGGCGGCCGGGCCGGGCCGGTTCGGGCCGGGGCACCCCGCGCTCCCTGCCCGGGCTGCGGAGCGAGCGGCGGGGGAAAGGGGAGGGCGAGGAGGAGGGAGCGGGGCCGTGAGTAAGCAGTTCCCGGGCCGTGAGGGGCCGGGCTCGCCGCTGGCCGGGGACAGGCCTGTGACTGAGCGTCGCTGCCGGGGCTGCCCGGGAAGGGGGGCGGCCGCGCTCCCCTCGGCAGGGCCGGGGCAGGGAGGGAAGGAAGGGGAGTGCAGTGGTGGCGGCGGTGGGGCCCGGCCCATTTGGCCCGCCGCGGCGCGGCCCGGCCCGGCCCGGCCCGGCGTGACGGTGCAGAGCGGAGCATCGGTCCTGCAGGCGGCCCCCGGAACCGGCCGAGCAGCATCGTTCACCCCCGCGCTTAGCGGCAGGCAGCGGCCATGGCTATCCCGGCGCGGCACCGGGGTCTCGCCTCGCCTGGTGCCCCTCATGGTCCCGCCGTGCCCCTGGGGCTGCTCCGGGACTCGCGCTGCCAGCGCAGTGCGTGCGCGTGCTCTGACGGGAGAAGGGATTTGGCCGGAGAACGGTCCCTGCCTCAGGCCTGGGGACAGCCGTGTCGTGTGAGGGGCCCTGTAAAGAAATGGCCAGAACTTCACCGGGATGGACGGGGCTTGGAGCAACCTGGTCTAGTGGAAGGTGTCCCTGACCGTGGCAGGGGGCTGGAACTGGATGAGCTTTAAGGTCCCTTCCAACCCAAACCATTCTGTGATGATTTGCTGGGGAGTGCTCTTTCTGCCAGCTTATAAGTTACACTAATGAATCTTATTTTGCTTGTTCTAGTTTCGCAACCAGTATGACAATGATGTCACAGTTTGGAGCCCACAGGTAAAATTTTTATAAGCTTGGTAACAGACTTTTTCCTTGCTTTTTGGTTTTCTTCCACTCTAGCAGAAGTGGTATCACAGTAGTGTAGTTTGAATTCAGGTGCCTAGAGCTTGCTGCAGTCTGCTCCCTCTGGCTTTGTTGGCTGTTGGTTTCTACGAGGCCATTAACATGTCTCTGAGCTTCTGGTGTATGAACCTGAGTGATGCTTAGGTGGGCCCTGTTACCTCAAATTACTTAAGGCCCTTGCTTTCTAAATGTACTGTGAGGTACAAAATAGATGCTATCATTGTTGTGGCTTGCAACTGGATGATCTTTAAAGGTCCCTTCCAACTCAAACCATTCTGTGATTCTATGATCAATTTACAGACCTATAACGAAAAGTTAAGTAAGATATAAAAAAGCATGAAACTGGGTTTTAATCTCCCCAATGTTAGGCTACTGCTAGGTCATTCTCTCTTTTTATTCACTAGCTAATATTGGAAAGGAACTATTTGGTTTATAGTTGGGAAGAACTTGATTTTTTTTTTTTTTTAAGAGCTTTACTGTATTCAAATTGTTCAGAATAAAATAAAATTATCTCTGGTTTTATGCACAATTACACGATTTTTATTGGCTTGTAAGCCCCTGTTTGAATGACTCTACCCATGTGGCAGTCTGAAGTGTGGAATCTGAGATACTGATTTTTGTAGTATGAATTCACAGATCTTCATTTTCTAAATTGAAATGATCAAAAAACGTCCTGCTGAGTAAATTCCATGTATAAAGCTTGTAATTATAAGGTTGAGAGCTAGAATGTTTAAATGGTTAAATGCCTTTTTGTAGTGCAGTTAACACTGTGCTTCAGATACGAAGTCTGTGCAGCTGTGTGTCCCTAGTTTCCCATGTTGTGGAATGTCAGGGGGGCTTCACGCCATCTCTGTCCTTAAGATCGTATTGAGATTTGCTCCTAAATTGGAAATGTTATTATCTCCAAATCAGTTTCTCGTTGTGTATTGTTATTAAAACATATATGGTGTGTTCTGAAACTTACACAGGTTGTGTTGACTTCCAAATAAATATTCTAGAGGTTTAAAAGCAAGTGTCAGTTCAGGTGTTTAATATTGCCTCCGCTCTTGGTATGGACATTTCAAGATAAGATACTAATGGAAAACCAGAGTCTTGAAAATTGACTTTTATCTAGCTATAGCAAAACTAAAGCTTTATTTTAAAAGTAAGTAGTAAATTGTATTAAAGTTAATATAACTTTAGTTTATGAGTTTATATTAATACTGAAAATCATGGTCATGAAGACAGCATTGAATGTTGGAATGTTCCTCAGTCAATATCATGGTGGCTGTAGATAGCTTTGAACTGGTTTATCCTTAATGATTGTGTTTCTCTGCAGATTCTGTATCGGGAACTTCTATTTTTTTATAAATCTATCTTTAAAACTTTAAAAATTACTTTTAAAACTATAACATTCTCTTAACACCTTAAGTAGATATTATGAAGTCATCAACACTTCTTTTTTTTTCATAAATTACCTTGAAAATATGAGTAGTGTTGATACCTTTTATAAAAAAGACACTTAGAATTGCTGCTGTGCTGCAATTACTGCTCCATACTCTCCTGTAGGTGAAGCAGTGATATGATACTGCAATAATTCTTAATACAGGAGGAAAGAATAATCACATTTTATTGGGAAATGTTTTAAAATATTGTTATAAAGAAAAGAAAATAAGAGATTAAAGGCTAGAAGGGATTTCACACTTTTACGGCCTTGCAAGTCATTCATGAAAGCTGATAAATACATGTTGGAGAGTGTTCCATACTGCTGGACAGTATTCACAGTGATGCCGTACTGCTCTTGGACAGGAAATAGCCTATGTTACTGAAATTCCATTTGTAACTTATGGATGAAATGGGACAATAGGGTACTTTAAACATATAGTGGACTTTGCATTTCTCTAGAGAAATTAAGTGAAAAGCCTTGTACCAAAAAACCTCCCAAACAAGCTAATAGAAGGTGATTTCCTGTAGATAATCCCCAATACATTTCACTATAGCAACTCCATCACAACTGGTTGGTTGCAACTGTGTGCTGTGGTCAGTAATTCCGGTACTTGCACATCAGTAGTGAAACGCTGACTATTTGACGTAGGCTGGCCAACTAGAGTGCAGAAAATGAGCTGTGTTGCCCTCAATTGTTGCATTAAAAGGACATTGTCTTATTTTCCTGCAAAGCTCCTGGCTGCCTTTGCAGAACTTGTGGGGACTTAATTGTCTTTGAGACCTCTACTCCTCTTTCAGGCTTTACTGCAGTTGACTAATAACTTGTTCAGAAGTTATTAGGGAATGGATAGTGAGACACAACAATTGCATAAGACTCATTTCTTCAGGAAACTCGATTAAAAGTTAAGCATCCAACTTCGGCTGGAAGGTCTGTCTTTGAATCACACTGGGTCAAGTACTGATTCCTCTGAAGATAGTGACAAGTCTTATAATGGCAAGATTTTTCACCCTTTGTTTTTAGTTTTCCTGTTTCTTTGTATGCAGTAGTGAGTGGCTCGGAGATGGCCACATTTTTGGCAGTTAATGGTGAGGTGTTTGTAGAAGTTAACTGAGGAAGTCTATTGTAGGTTTAAACTGTTATGCAGTAAATTGGGGTGGAGGAATCAAAGGTTTGAAAACCAAAAGCCGTTGAAAATTGTTTCAGATTATTAACTTTAGAATGATTACTCTTGATTTTATTCTGTAGGGCCGAATTCATCAAATAGAATATGCTATGGAAGCTGTGAAACAAGGCTCAGCTACTGTGGGGCTGAAGTCGAAGACTCATGCTGTTCTGGTTGCTCTCAAGGTAACTTCAAAACTATGTTCTCAGGACAGTGATGTTAGTAGAAAAGTTTTGGTTTGGCAAATTAGTTTTGCGCAGTCTGAACTCTTATGTGAATGTAATCAATCCCAGCTTCCTTTTGCTTCTGTATCAGTATCGGACTATAAATATTTTCAGTGCCTACGTAAGGCAGATTTTCATAATATTTTGAAGGAAATGAGTGAAAGATTTTTCTTCCCTTTAAAAGATGTGTTCCTCTTCTTTTAATCTTTTTTTTTTTTATTAGTTATTAAGTAGTAAAACTATTTCTTTTCCCAAGGTTTGAGTGTCTGTTTTTTCTTTTGCTCTGACAGTTTCCTGCTGAAGTGGAAATAGGTTTCTGTTGCAAGTTTATAAATTTGTTTGTTTCATTGTTTCATGATCATACTTGATTCTTGCTATAAATGTTAGCAGATTTCTCCACAGTGCTTGGCAAACTGTTCAGCCTGCCACACAGCTTTCTCCTTTTATGCATAGAGAGCACAGTCTGAGCTCGCAGCTCATCAGAAAAAAATCCTGTACGTTGACAACCATATTGGTATCTCAATTGCTGGACTTACTGCTGATGCAAGACTCTTGTGGTGAGTATCTTAGTTGTTGACATACACGGTTCTGCAATAATGAGTGAAAGTTCATTTGTAGACTATTGCAAATGAAATTTTCTGGTCAGCTAAGGATTAGTATTAAGTTGCTGCTCTGTTGTACCATGCCAAAGACCTCAGCATGAAATTCCAGCAGATTTTTAACTAGTTGGCAGAAATCTCATTTGTTTGGGCCAAAATTTTGCTCTTTGGTTTTGTTACTAGTACGACAGTCGTCTGGTTTCCTCAGTGTGATGGGGTTTCCAAGCAGTCTGAGAAAGTGCATCACTTAGTTCCCACTAGCAGCTGCTTCTGTGTACATACATTTAAGAAAGTTATTAAAAACATGCACTGCTGTATGTCTCAGCTTTAGAGGGGCTTGCTTTTTACCTGCTGGCCACATAGTTTCATCAAATGAGGTAAACGTACACAGAATGAGGAGTGTTCCTCAGTTTGATAGGAAAGGGCATAGAAGAAATTTCTAAAATAAATTTAAATTGCTGTAGCATTACAAAGAAATGTTAGCATTTAACTGTGGCTTTTTTCCAGACTGTCGTCTGTTGCCTGCATGAACTTCTACCTTCTTTGCATTTGTATGGCTGAAATACAATAATACTCTTTCAAACCTGTGGTGAACTTTAAATAACAATGATAGGTCATGATGAAATGAAATTATGGAATGCCTTTCACCCTTTTTCTCAACGAGCAGAGTTGAAACAAAAATGCTTATATTAACAGACAAGTATTGAGACAAAACCTCATTGTGTCTTTAATCCCTGCGTTGATTTGATTTTCTTTTTTCCCTTCCTTTTTTTTTTTTTTTTCTTTTTTCCTCTTAGCAATTTCATGCGTCAGGAGTGTCTGGATTCTAGATTTGTGTTTGATAGACCTCTTCCAGTTTCTCGCCTAGTGTCACTAATTGGAAGCAGTATCCTTTTTTTACACTTGTATGACTTTTATATATTTTTACTTGTTCATACATGTTCATAAAATTATTTTCTGATATCCCATCTTAAAAGTCACTTTAAATTAAAAGAGTTAAATCAAAGTTAATTTTTCTTTATTCAGAGAGCTTGCGTATTCTTTCAGAGAATATCCCATAACATGCACTGAACTGATAGAGAAGCAATAAAGTGCTATGCAACATTTAACATGGCACTGGTTTTTTTGTTACACAGTGCCATGCCTTTGGAGGTGGGGGAGGAGAGGTGACTGCACAATCCAAAATAGCATCATTTACTGGATTGTAGTTGCTCACTGGGGCACATATATATATTTTTTTTTTCCCTGTGGCAACTTCTTTCTCTCCATGGAACACAGCCGAGGCCTGGTATTCTGATATCAGGTGCCTAGAAAATGCTCAAAGGGATAGAAATTAAATGAGGCTGTGCAGCATTAGGTGAGCTATTTGTACTACTTGGTTTAATGCCTCACTGAGTTATTTCAGAAAAGCTAATTGCTAAATTTGTTCTGACAAAAAAGAAATTGGTATTCCAATAGGTCGCGAGATCTGTTTCTTTTGAACATAGTCTTCACTCCCGCAGAGAGGTTTGCAAAGATGGTATAATGATTTTGGTGTATCTTTGCTTGGCTTAGGAAAATGGGTAATTAACATGTTATTTTGAGATTGTTTCCTTAGCTTTCTTAAGAAACCCAGATACCAACACAGCGGTACGGCAGGAGACCGTATGGAGTAGGACTGCTCATTGCAGGTTATGATGTAAGTAAGCTGCAGTAGTTACTATTGACCTAGCAGAAAATGTGCTTAAGGCAATTTTATATGACAAATACATGTTAAGAGGGGAGGATGGAAGAGGCAGATTTACCAAAATTCTCGGAATAAGGAAATAATTTTCTGTGTCTTGCCCTAAAATATCTTTTAAAAATGCTTCTTAATAGCTAATGCTGCCTACACTTACGAGGTGTACATTTGCAAAAATGAACAGCTATTTACTGCAAAAATTAGATTTATGTTTTAAGGGATCAAAATGTTGATCCCACAATGACAGTAATTATTTTACTATTGATTATGAAGCTTTGCGAACTATTATTTTAAATACTTTCAATAAAAAAATGTATGTGGAAATCATCACTGGCCTCTATCTTACTTGTTTAGCAACAGCAGTTTGCTCAATACAGCACACACAGAATCTCTGACCTCAAGAATTTTGATATGAGGAAGGTTGAAGGAAATTGTCATCTTGCCTAAAATCTTGCATGGGATGTTTAAGCCTACAGCAAGTTTTTACTTCTGTGCAGATAAGATGGAATGTGTGTGAAATATCTGCTGCAAGCCATGAAGTAGAAAGCATACCTAGGCATAGTACTGTCTAAGGAACAGAGAAGGAAACACTTCTAGTGCCAGCTAGCCTGCCCACATAAAAACTGAATTTTAATGAACAAAGTGAAAGAAAGATTATTTTTTTTTTTTTTAGATTGCTTTTTTTCAGTAGTTTTGAAGGAACTGTATAAGAACGGTGATATGATAAGCAATATAGAATATATTTATGTGCATGCGTATAAACTGTGATGTACCATGAAGCAAAACTGTTTTATAAAATATCATGTGTTCCAGCACCAGACTTGGTATGAATTTATACATTTGGTTTACATTTTGTGGGTTGTTTTCTTTCTCTCTTTGTAGGATATGGGTCCTCATATCTTCCAGACTTGTCCCTCTGCAAACTATTTTGACTGCAAAGCAATGTCTATTGGTGCTCGTTCACAATCAGCACGAACTTATTTGGAGAGGCACATGACTGAATTTACTGACTGTGAGTAGTGAAACCCTGTCTATCTAATGGTATTCATCAGTTATGCAGTTTGTTTTCTACTATTGCTCCATTCTTTTGCATTTTGGGAGCCAAGTTTTGGCATAAGTGTAGATCTGGCATAAGTATAAATGAAGACAAAATCGTAGAGGAAATGTTACAGATTTTCATGTCTTAACTTCTGGGTGCTTGTAACATCTAATGAAGAGAAAGGTTGTGCTCAGGAAAGCAGAATTAAAAAAAACCTAATAGGCCTCTGCCCTGTTTAACTCAGGGAAAGTACAATTCTGTCCATATCAGAGCAGGGATAGTCTGTCAGGGCAGTTATTTAGGTGGTGCATTTAAAATGGTGAATTTATTTTTGCGTGAAATAGTGATGAGGAGGCTATTGAACAGCTGCTTGGGTTTAAAAAAAAAAGTTACTGCTTGCACTGGTGGCAAGGCAGATGCCAAAACCAGATGCATTCAACCTCAAGTGTAGGGAAGGGCTTGTTTCTCAAGATACACCTATAAAACCAACTCTCTGTTCAGTACCAGGAAGGAGAGGAGCTCTGGAAGTCAACTTAGCCAAGCTGATTTTCTTGTTATCAACTAGGTATGGGAAGAAGGGGAAAAGAGATAATAGCCTATAGTTTGTACATGTCTTTCTGGTTTTGTTTGAAGGTAATCTAAACGAGCTAGTTAAACATGGACTGCGTGCCCTGAGAGAGACTCTTCCTGCTGAACAGGATCTGACCACCAAGGTAAATACTAGGTTTTCTTATGAAGAAATTTTACTGCCACTGTTACTAGAAATTACTGTGACAAAATTCATGTGAAGTATGGCTGGCACTGAAATTTGGAAGCTGAATAGTGGTAGGCAATTTCATGTCCCCACTATCTACAGTTTCCTTACTAATCTTAGATTTAAGTTTCTTAACAAAAGTGATACTATCTCTATATCAGACCTTGCTTCACTGGTTGCTTCATTATTTTAAACTTTGATCAGTGTTTAAGATGCATCACATGCAACTAAAATCACAACTTGGCATTGTAAGCACAGTCAGTAATTCACCTGGGATGTGGGGGAAGGTAATGCACAAACAGTTGATTGAGTATCCAGCATCAAAAGTTGCAGAAACTTCTGACAATGAATTAACTATTGAACAAGAAAATTCTAAGGATATCCACTAGTCAGTGGTCTGCTTGTGGCTGATCTGCCCTTTTCCATGTTTATTTTTTCTTATTCTTAGCCCTCCTTTTTTTTTTTTTTTAGAACTCTTAAAATAATGAAAATCCAAAATAAGACTAAAATCGTGGAGTTTGAAAAATTGTGTATCTTATTAAAAAGAAAAAAAATTAAAGAAATTAGAAACCTTAAAAAGTGGTTTTAGTTGCAAGGTTTTGGAACATGATAACTTTTATAGGGTATAAATCTGCTCCCCTTTCCTAGTAAAATCTGCCAAAAAGGGAGTCTCTGGATTTTTTTTTTTTCCCCTTAAGTTGACACAGACAGCACAATGAGTCTCTGTCATGGGAGGAAACTTTTCATCTGTTTCACAACTGTAAAGCCAGAGTTTATTTGCAGAAAACTGCTTCTCACTTCTTTCAAAACTTTGCTTGACAGAATGTTTCCATTGGAATTGTTGGCAAAGACATGGAGTTCACCATCTATGACGATGATGACGTAGCACCATTCCTAGAAGGTCTTGAGGAGAGGCCACAGAGAAAGGTGTGTGGTTTAGATACAAATAAATAGGCTTTGTTGAAAGACAGCATTTTGTGATATATGACCTAAAACATTTGTGTTTACAACATTTAACTCTAGTACTCTAGAAGTTTTAGGAATGGGATTGTTAAAATTTGAAGTTACTATCTGAAAACCGTATAACCTCGGTTACTATGTGAAAATCATATAACCTTAGTTGGAAACTAAGATGCTTATTAAATCAGTTTATGCTGAACTTGCACCAGGCTGTTCCAATGTCATCTTTCCTCATCTTTGATCAAGTGCAAGTTTTCACTATTTTTCAATAGAAGTGGCTATGTATGTTTTATGCCTGTAGCAAGATGCTCTGTCCTGCCCCATGCTTAATTTGGATACTGCTACTTTGTAAGCGATTTGCTGGCATGAGCTGTATTTGCTGCTCATGGGGCTCAAACCAGGGTAAAGCTGATTTATTTGTCAAGTGTTGTCTTCTGCCTTCCTAAAATACTTGTTTTTCCTCTCTTCCAGCCTGCTCCACCTGCTGATGAACTTGCAGAAAAGGCAGAGGAGCCGATGGAGCACTAGTTGGTGGAGGAGTTCCTCGTATTGATGTATGTCTAATTATACAGGAAAGTTTATCCATTTGCTGGTAACTTTATCCTCACCTATTTCTGCCCATACATTCTGAGGATTACTCTTCAAAAAAGAAAGAAACAAACCCACCTATCCTTAAAAGGTAGACAGGAGGTCACGGTTGGGTGTTTCACAAGAAAGTTGTAATCATTTTCTAAATAGTACATGAAACTGTTTTTTAATGAAAAGCATACTATCTTTAACTTGTAAGGACAAGTGGAAATAAATCACTTTCTTGGAATCTGCTGTGGGTTTGGTTTCTTTTTTAATCTGAACAAACATATTCAAATTATTCTGTCATATCAAGGTGCCATTATGTATTTTATCGTTTGTCAGAGTAAGCATTTACTTACTGTATATAAATATGGTGCTTTGTTGAACTGAGAGGACTTTAAAATGCCTACAAAACTACAAAATAGTCATGGAACAACTAGAATGCAGCGTGTTTCCCCATGTTGTCTTGTCATTTTCTCAAACTCAACTTGAAAAGACAATTCTGGTGATGAGTGTTTACTAGAAACGTTGCAGGCTGAAGGAGCGGGAAGCTTCCAACCAGCTCGTGTTTGGGTTTTTTGAGTTCTGTGCTTGAGTAAACCCCAGCGCATTTGCAGCTGATTTGTATCACTTGGTTTCTTTAGAGCCATCAGGCAGACGTGGGTAGGAGGGGGCTTCTAGGTCACTGACGGCCTAAACTGGAGTATGGAGGGAAGCACACAAAATGCCCATCACAGGTTCCCTGACCCTTGGAGCCCCCACGGTGCTGTGGAAGAAGCCGGCTCCCTTTAGTGTGTTCTGTACGGTCCGGCTGAGTGGCACCCACTGCCTGCTCGGATTCAGATTTGGGACTAACAGTGGCTTCTTTAGGGATTGCTGGCAGGAAAGCCCAGTGAGTCGATGCTTCCAAACTGCAAAATGGGCGTGACGCTGTATTTTAAGCAAAAAGAGTTCAGTTGTTTGTTGTTGGTTTTTTTTCCAGTTTCCATGTTGGATCGTCCTATTTTAATTAGGAACACACTGAAAAGGATAAACCAGTTTTTGGGGTGGACTTTCATAGGGGCTTGATCACGTGCTCAATGCACTGTGTAAAAACCCAAACCAAAACAAAAAAACCCCAAACAAGCAAAACCACAAAATCCAAAAGCCTAACGTTAACACCTTGTATTTATTAATAAATTGCTGTTTTGAACAGGCTTTAAAACGGGCTGTGGATTTAGTTTTAAGCATTAGAGCCTATTATTACTTTCCCCTTTTATATTTTTCCCTATTATTTTGCTATTTGTTTCCCTATTATTTTGCTATTCATTTCCCCCACTATTATTTTTAATTTCACCCTATTAGTTTAGCTATTTTCCCCGCATTTACCTGTATTTATTTATCCATCCCCGTGTGGGTGCCTGTTCCCACCCTCCTCCCTCCCCGCGCGCGGGAAAAACCCGCCTTGCCGCGCCGCTGACGTGGCCGTGACGTCCCACCCTCCTTCCCGCCCTCGTGGCGGTCCGACGCGCCCGCACGGCACCTCCAGAGGTGGCCCCGCCCCTTTCGCGGTGTCGTGCGGGCTAGAGGCGTGTCCCGCTGGGGCCGCCGTACTATCGATGTGGCCTCGGAAGGAGCGGCTCCACGTCAGCCATCGCCGGAGCGGGAGCGCCGCGGGCACAGCTCCGCACCGGGCCCGACTCGACTGGGCCGGGCCGCCACGCCTCCGGGTAGGGAGCCCTGCGGCTGGGGAGCAGCGGGTTTGTGGGGTGCATGGTGATGGTGGTGGTGGTGGGGAGGCCATGGCGGTGCCACCGCCCCGTTGCGGCCCGCAGGCCCGAGGCCTCGCGGCCCCGCCGGCGTCTTCCTGGTGGTTCCCTGAGGGGAGCCCCCAGCGCCACGGGCGGGGGGGCATGGGGCTGCGGTGAGGCGGTGGTGTGGGCCCGTGAATTCCGTCAGGGGAATGGCAGGCAAACGGTAGCGTCAAATGGTTTAGCTCGTAGCTAAAAACGCTAGGCGTTTAGAGCTAAAAGTATTCGCCCGGAAAACTAAGAGAGAAATCTCCCCGAACCGGCTATAAATTTACTTGAGATTTTGTTTATTAGAAAATAATAAACGTTAATGTATCGTAGGTGGTGCATCAGTGAAATGCTGCTTTCTCAGGGGCTTGGCTTGTAAGGTGTCCCCATTCATAAGGCTCCCCATGGGTGCAGCTGGAGAGCAGGCGAGGCTTTTTGTCTTCCCGTGTTGTACAAACTGTGTAACTTTCAATTTCCTTCCACAAATACCCAGAAGTTTTGTTGGTGGAGGAGCAGCACGTACTTCTGTGTCTGTGGGGATTCTCTGTAAGAGTAAACCGTGGTTTCAGGGCTTGGTGCCTTGCAAGGAGGAAGACTCGGTGGTGGTTCTCCCAGCTCAGCATTTGTGGGGAGTTGTTTTTCACTGCTGCTTTTCAGAGCCTAAAGCACCCTCCACGTTCTCATGCTTCAGAGACCTGTTTGGCTGTGATTTTGGAGAGGATTTCTGCAGCTGGGATCTTTATATGAGTAAAAATACCTGGTCTACTTTTTGCAGTGATCTGCTTTATGTTCTGTGTGAGTCATCGCTAGAGATGAAGGTGCCAGCTGCAGGGCTTTGGGGCAGGAGCTGTGGGTAACAGTATGGGAAAAGCATGCAAAAAGCTGCTGCTGAGGCAAAAAAGCTCTCGTCTTTCTAAAAATGAGCAGGAGTCCTTTCTGTAGATACTAGTAAGCAATAGGTTGAAGGATCTAATCCTTAAAAATACAGCATTCATAAAAGAGGTGTTGTGTTTAGGTTGTGGGTTGTTTTTCTTTTTTAATCGTATTGCAGGTATTTGTTGGGGTAGTTGTGATACTGTTTTAGTCGTGTGGTGTTCCTGTGCAGAAAGAGGCTGTAGTCCAAGTTAGCACAACTTGCCTGCTCTGTGTTCAGCCTGAGGTTCTCTAGGTGCCCGCTGGATGAGAAAAGGACCCTGGACCCAGTACCAGGTTGTGTAGTGTCTCAAGCATTCATTCAAATGCTGCAACTCCATGTCCCACCTTCCCTCTCCTTCCCCAGAGCTATTTGTGGGGCAGTGCTTTTAGCCAGGCTGGGAATGGGTGTTTGTTGGTCTGTTGGATTTTGTTTTTCTTAGTGCTTCAAAAATAAGGTAGGAGCGGATAGTTTACAGTGTTTGTATCTCAAAAGACATCTGCACAGGTAAAAGAAGTGATTTGGGGCGGAAGCCGTTTTCCCCAGACAATAACTTCTTAAACTGGCATGTTAGTGAAAGCTTGATGTCAGGGAGGGAGGTATGGCTCTGCTCAGGACCGTTGAACTTAGCAGAAAAGTGATCTGCAGTGAAAGCATAGCCTTGAGTTGGAGAGTTGTGGAGTTCAGCGTTTTTGTCTTTACATAAATCACAGCCTTTGTGGGGATCATTTTGTTCAGTTCTGTTGGCTCTGTTGTTAGTTAGTGATATTAATTATATAAACCATGTGTGCTTTTACACAATAGGACAAGAGGTAACGGCCTCAAGCTGCGCCAGGGGAGGTTTAGACTGGATATTAGGAGAAATTTCTTCACCAAGAGGGTGCTCAGGCATTGGAACAGGCTGTCCAGGGCAGTGGTGGAATCACTGTGCCTAGAAGTGTTCAAATATAGTGTAGATGAGGTCCTTGGTGATATGGTTTAGTGGTGACCTTGGCAGTCACGGGGTTAAGGTTGGGCTTGATGATCTTAATGGACTTTTCCAACCTCACTGATTCTATGATTCTATGAATAATTGGCTGATGTCTAGTATCATAATTTAAAGTAAAAAGGCATCTTTCTTGTTTTAATGATTTGTTAAACTCATTCTAAGACTCACAGAAAATTAACAGCAATAGCGTAACTTTTCTGTAAGTTTTTTGACACATCTTCTGTAGAAAACACAAATTTGCACATGTAATAAGAAGTATCAGTTTTCTTTATTGTGCTTGGCAGTGTGGTATCGTAACGTTAATTGAGCAAACTCAAACTTGAGCATTTTACGTTGCTTAATAAATGGAATAAAAAGATTGATTTGATTCTTGATGTCTATTATATATGGAAGAAACAAACATGAGAATGAGGATTGAGCGTAATTGCTGATTCTGTTACCTGAACCATCAGCCACATAGCAGCTTTGATAGGTCTGTAACCTCTCATACTTTGTCACCATAAAAATACTTCCTGTGCTCAGAGGTGTCTAGCGGAGCAGTTTGGACAGTAGAGTTGAGCTGGTCTGGTGATCCTTGGCACGTAGAAGGGCAGTGCTGCTTCCCTCTCCACAGTGTTGACTTTTCTTCCGTCCTTGGTTTTTGCTCTGTTGGATCTTGTGCTCATCTTCAAAGCTTCCTTTATAAACTGATTCAATTTGTTAAACAAGCAAAGTATTCCTTTTTTGGGGGGAGGGAGCGGGAGAGTGTCTTTTTCTGTATTTTTTAGCTGATTTTGCAGCTTTGCCAGCTCTCCTGGAGGGGCACAGGCTACAAGGAAGGTAGTGGGAGTATGTAGCCAGAATCAAGGGGAGAGTAGATGAGGGAAAAACTGCTGCATCTGTTCAGCTGCAATCAGCTACACTTCTGTTATCTCTGACTGCGCCCTAAGCATTGGAAAGATTTCTTTCACTACCCTTTTCTTTTAGGAAATGTTACGCTCTTCATTTTTTGGTACTAACAAGAAGATTTTTGTGTAACAGAAAATTGAGAAGGCTTTTGAATGTGGCTTCTTGAGAAACCCAGCAGTTTCTTCAAGTCATTAAGTCAGTTGCAAAAACATTTTTGTGTTGTTTGTTAATACAATCTGTTAACTTTGGGATGGCTTTGTTTGCTTCTTTTTTAGGTTGTCTGATATTTGTGTCAAAATAATTCTTCCATTGAGAAAACTTCTGTAACCAAGAACCATGACTGCTGCAGAGAATGTGTGTTACACGTTAATCAACGTTCCCATGGATTCAGAGCCACCTTCTGAAATCAGCTTAAAGAATGACCTAGGCAAGTAATGGACAAAGATTTGAAGGATACTCCTCCTTACCTGAATTATTCTCGCATTCTCTCATTGTGCCTTTCCTAGAATATTGTTTAAATTTTATAAATTCAGACAAGTCAATTTCATGTTTATTTTGTTCTGTTTGATTTTTGAAATGTATACATTCCTCTGTTTGTGTTTTGAGAAACTTCGTGTTATTCATCTTATGTGCTTTAGTTTTGTGGTTTTGTTTGTTTTTCCCTCAGTCGGTGCAAACATTTGAAATCTTTTTCTGTCTTTCTGTTTGAAATAATACCTATTTGGGCTAAGGCAGATTTAAGTGATATAATGATAAGCAACAAGTTGGCTTATCACTTGTTCAATGCACAGCTGTATTTTGCTGGCAGAAGTGTCAGTGTTGGTATTTAGTATACATATGACATCAGAGGACATTGTAGTATCTGGTATAAAAGGCTGTTTAAATTTACGCATCAAAACAGCCATGAAATTTGTTGAACTTGGAAAATTCCAATATGTGGATCTTAGAATGGACTCCATGCTCATTCTTTAAATATCTCTTGCTTCCTCTTTATCGTTTTAATAGAGGTGAGGGTGTGAAAACCCCCCTTGAGAGCAGGTTTGTCTTTTTTGACACTGAAGATCAGTATTCCTGTTAAACTGTGACATGTTAGCTTTCCTGATTTCATTTCTTCCTCCTCTAGAAAAAGGAGATGTCAAGTTGAAGACGGAGGCCTTAAAGAAAGTAATCATTATGATTTTGAATGGTGAAAAACTCCCTGGGCTTCTGATGACCATCATACGTTTTGTACTGCCTCTCCAAGATCATACCATCAAAAAACTGCTGCTTGTCTTTTGGGAGATAGTGCCAAAGACCACTCCAGATGGCAGGCTTTTGCAGGAAATGATCCTTGTGTGTGATGCATACAGAAAGGTAGCACATTGTTTATTTCATTGTGTACGTTCCTATACTGGATCTTTATGGAAACTATATAATTTTGTGTTATTTAAGAAATATAAAAATGGTTTATGCTCAGCATTTCCTTCCTAATCGTTATGTCTCAGTGGATAATTGTAGACAACCAGCACACCTACTATCAAGGATTTTTCATGTGTTCTTTTACTATTACAAAAACAAAACAAAAATTATAACAAAAATTTAGTGCTTTTCATTTCCAAGTCAGTGAACCGCAAAGATGAGGGGTAACCTAATTACCATCTTCATAGTAACTTGGGACAAGCCGTGGGTCATAAAAGGACACTTTTTGGAATAAGTTCATCACTCCTTCACAAAGAAAAAGTCCTTCAGCTTCTTTTGGAATGGGTCAGAAGCAGATGAACTAATATACCTTAGAGGTTAGTATCCAGTGTGCAGGAATGCCTGCAGGGTGAGCTTTCACAGCCTTAGTAATCAGGGAAAATACATAGAATGCAGGAAAAATCCCACAGTCTTTGTAATTTTTACTACACAAAAATGCGTGGTTTTACATATTGTGGGGCAGCAGTGTTTTGAGAAGGTGTTTCATGAGAAGACAGACAGAAAGGTGTCATTGTGGATGTTGGTAACTTGTACTATGGGCAGGCTGAGTGTGGGGAAGACTAGCAAGTGCATTCATCTGAGCGTAACCATTTGACTGAAGAGTCTGGCATTTCAAATATGTTTCCTGTTGATTTTAGGATCTTCAGCACCCAAATGAATTTATCCGAGGCTCTACTCTCCGTTTCCTTTGTAAGCTGAAAGAAGCAGAACTATTGGAGCCTTTGATGCCCGCCATTCGTGCGTGTCTAGAACACCGCCACAGCTACGTGCGCAGAAATGCAGTTCTTGCTATTTACACAATTTATAGGTAAATGCCAGAAACTCTGTGAAGTCGTGGGTGCAGAAGATCAAGTCTAGTTTTAGTGACCTGGATAGTTTTTGAGATCTCATGAACATTTATCAGTCACTGGTGTGGTGGTTGGTGTTTTGATGGGGTTTTTTTTTTGTTTGTTTGTTTGATTGGGGTTTTTTTTCAGTTTGTTTGCTTTTTCTTCTCTGTCCAGTGGACTTACTTGGAAAAGCAAAGTAGCTTTCTCAAGTATGACCAAGGTCCTTATATTGCAGGTTAATTTGTATGGGAAAATGGCTTTCTTAATGATCTAAACATTATTAATAGGATCCATTATCCACAACCATTAATATAGAAGAATCCTTGCAGGAATATGCATATATAAATTTACTTGAAGTGAGACATTCTTCATGTGCTGCAGTTACATACTAAGCATTATTACAGTTGTTACCTGAGCAGTAAGACTGAGTATTACTATTAAACGGAAATCACTGATGGGGTGATGTCTTAGTTGTCATGATAACAAACAATGTTTGTAAAGCTCCTTGAGTCTGTTCACAGTTTCACATAGCTACGCAAAAGCTATGTATCACTGTTTCACGCTTCTTGAATTTTTGTAAATGCTTGTCTTTAGGATATGCCCTTAAGCCTGGGGTTCTACTCCCTGCCAGTAATCCTTTTAGTTCTGATTTTTTTTTTTTTCTTTAAGAAATTTTGAACATCTTATACCAGATGCTCCTGAATTGATTCATGATTTCTTGGTGAATGAGAAAGATGCAAGCTGCAAAAGAAATGCATTTATGATGCTAATTCATGCAGATCAGGTAGGAATACTCATCCTCAAACTCATTTTGTTTAAATACTTCAAAATGTGCTAGGTAACCAGCCCATAGTTTGTTGGTAGTATAAACTATTTATATTCATAAAAAGCCAACTATGGTACTGTTAACCTATTTGTGGAATATTTGGTGACTGAAAAAGTTAAAGTAGGTCTCTGTGCTGCCTTAATTTTAAAGGAGAATTACTGTATTGGGCGAACACATATGTTGGTGCTGACAACTGCAATTAGTTTCGCCAAGTGAGCTGAACCAGATTGAGAAGTGCTCCATTACCTACTGTTTTATGGCTTTTGTAGTCACATGAGAAAGAAACGGCAATTCCTGTTTAGTGTTCTGGGTTATTTGCTCTGGGTTAATTGCATACAAGCAATTGCCTTGTATGCCCAATTACTGTTAGTTTCGTCTCTCTTTTTGCCACCTATAGACAGAATGAATTAATTTGCTTTTCAGGTTTACAGTGTTTTTGTAAATTGCTTTAAATTTCAACTTGAAGGAGTGAATATATGTTGGTTTGTATTTTGATTTTTAAAACATGTTTCGATTAAAAATATAGCTCTGTGAGCAAACTCAGAATAGTTTAGAATCATTTGTCTTTTATTTGTATAGGATCGAGCCCTGGATTATTTGAGTACCTGTATCGACCAAGTCCAGACATTTGGTGACATACTGCAGTTGGTTATTGTTGAACTAATTTATAAGGTAAAAGGGAAATGTTGTGGCATGTTTAAAATAAATGTGCCTGTTAGATTGTTAGACTGCTTTTTAAAAGGGATAGGACATTGCTGGAAGAGGCATTATGGCTAGATTTAGTCCATGTCAGGAGTATGTCATTGTTTAGTAGAGCTAAGTAAGTTTTGTCTTTTCAAACAATAAACTGCTCAAGTGTGCACAGTATAGAGCAATATGCCTCACCTGCTTTGCTCTCATGTTGGCTGTGTATTATCAGACTGTTCTTCATGGACATGAGCAGGGCATCTGTTATAGAAGCTACTGGAGGCTATGCCTTTCCTTTTGGTCTGAGATTTTAAGACCTTGTAGCATTGCGTAGAATTGTCAATAATAGCTTTTTAATAGCTTTTGTAATTATATTTTTACAACTTCCTATCCCCAGAAAAGGTTGTCACATTTTGCTTAATTTTCTCCTTGTTGTAAGATAATGGAGCAGTTAAGCTGCACAGTTGCTATTTTCTTTCTTCCTTATGTGCTAACTATGTGGTGGTGTTCTCAATCTAGGTCTGTCATGCGAATCCATCAGAGAGAGCTCGGTTTATTCGCTGCATCTACAACTTGCTGCAGTCATCGAGTCCTGCAGTGAAGTATGAAGCTGCAGGTACTCTTGTTACGCTCTCCAGTGCACCAACAGCAATCAAGGTATGAAAGTGATGTTTTCAGATCTTTCAGTAGCTTTTAGTGCACTGGAATGAATACTGTATGCTATATGTTGATACTTTGAAAGAGTGAATGCTTTAGTAATACGGGTCTTGAACACTTCACATGTGAAACACTATGTTAAGATATCTCTTAAAATTGGTCATAAAAGAAGACTGAGACTATTTTGCAGAGCTGCAGCTAGTGTCACTTTGGTAAGGGACAAGCTTGAATACTGTGCATTCCAGCTCGAATATTGTACAAGAGGTGGTACCAACCTGCAGTCTTCTTGGCATATTTAGCAAGGCAGACTGAAGCTGAAGACTTGCTGAGATTGAATGGCTTTCTTTACTCATAAATGTTACTCTTTCCAGAGCAGGGTGGAAGCACAAAGCAGTAAAGATTTGTATTGGTTGCTGATTGACCTTGCATTCCTAGATCTATGTTGGTACAGCTGATTATTTGAGACCATGCAGAAATTTTGAACTTGTATGAAAATTTCAAAAATAAAACATGAAAGTCTAAAAATTAGACTTTTTTTTTTTTTCCCCTCCTTACTTCTAGAGTGAAAGCATTGTAAATAGTATTTTCAAAAGACCAGGAAGATTATTAATTCCAACATTCTCGCTTTAGCATAGTCATTTTTATTGAGCAGGAATATTATATAGAAGCTGTCATTAAACCGATGTCTAGATAGGCTAAAACTGGCAACTATTTTATATTGGTTTTCATGGCCTGCTATGTACTTAAGAGATGACCCAAAGCATGCCAGGAAATTTCTCTCTTTATTACTTTCTTTGAAATTGAAACCAAGTCTGTGTATTGTAAGCTGATGCCATTGTGAGCCTTCCTGTGTAATTTTTGTAGTGTGGTGGTGGAATTGATATTTGCAGTGGACCAGAAAGTTTTGAAGTCTGTTCGAAAGTTCATTTCTCTGCCAACTCTTCAAGTAGTTGCTTTAATAGCGATGTAGAAGAAGGTGTCTTTTTCCTGAATTTCTCGGAAATTTGCTAGTTTCTCTTCTTGATAACTTAAAAAATGTTTTGATCCTTTTAATTTTAGGCAGCTGCCCAGTGCTACATAGATTTGATTATTAAAGAAAGTGATAATAATGTGAAACTAATTGTTTTGGATCGGTTGATTGAATTAAAGGAGCATCCCTCACATGAACGAGTGTTACAGGTATGTGAGCTGTGTCTTTTCCTCCAAGCTTGTTGAATGCTTTGCTTTCCTAAATGAAAATTGGGTGTTGTGGTGTATGGAAAAATGTACTTCTGAAGTTTAAATCTTCTGTTGATACGTTTTTGATAAAAACATACTGGATGGAATTTTATGTCGATGACTTGATGCCTTTATTGTCCCTGCCTGTAACAACAATGGCAAATGCTGCCTTGATTGTGAGCCTTAATGATGTAGGTTGCATGGTAAGACTTGTGTGTAACTGTAGAATGTGTTAAATAAATGCTGTGAAGTTCCTAATGCCTAGGATATCTTGCTTGTTTGTCAGTAGGTAATGTATTATGTATCCAGAAAGGCTTTGAAAATCACTGAGGACTGAAAATTAGAATTGTATGAAGGAAGTAATTAAAAGTATCAAAGTAGTTACTATTTTGTTACTGTTTCAGGATCTAGTTATGGACATCCTCAGAGTGTTGAGTACCCCAGATCTAGAGGTGCGCAAAAAAACCCTTCAACTGGCTCTGGACCTTGTCTCTTCAAGAAATGTGGAGGAGGTAAAATATGTGTTGCTTCTGTTTCATTATACTGGATTTTTAGTCTTTGGAAATATATGGGGCTGTCTTTAATTTTATTTGATCTTTTCTGCAGCTTGTGATTGTTCTGAAGAAGGAAGTGATTAAAACTAATAATGTGACAGAGCATGAAGATACAGACAAGTACAGGCAGCTGCTTGTTCGTACACTGCATTCCTGTAGCGTTCGATTTCCAGATATGGCTGCAAATGTTATTCCAGTGGTATGTAAATGTTTAATTATATTGTCATTAAATTGATCTAGCTATACCCAAAACCTGGGGAATAATTGAAGCTGAGGTGTTTCTAATAGTGGCCTCACACAAAGCAATGCTGTTTTTAATGCATAAAGAAATACAGGACTTTTAATGCTGTAGTTTTGTCTTCTGAGACTTTATTTTGAAATATTTTTGAAGAACATGAGCTGAAGAGTACCTTTACTTAAAAGAGCAATAATTCATATAATTAGAAAAACAATTTGGGGATTATGGTAATTGGAAGTTGTTTGGAATGTACTTAAGGATGTTTGACTTCAGCTTTGTTTAATGGGAGATATACAGTTTTAATTTTCTGAATGTAGAAGGAAAATACTATTGTATAAACTTAGCTGTGCTGTTGTTTGTGCTCATGTTCACTCTTTTTGTGCTAGCTGATGGAGTTCCTTAGTGATAACAGTGAAGCAGCAGCTGCTGATGTCTTGGAGTTTGTGCGGGAAGCGATCCAGCGATTTGATAACCTCAGACCTCTTATTGTTGAGAAGATGCTTGAAGTCTTTCATGCTATTAAATCTGTCAAGTGAGTCCAAAATATGTATCAAACAGACATCGGAGCACCCTGTAGCTCACTTACATTGAATGTATATTGTCATTAAATATGTACCAAAATCCTTGCAACCCCTGCACAAAGAAGAATAACTGAAGCTGAGATATTTTGGGGGTAGATGATTTCTAGGTACAGCTTCCTTCTTGCCTGCTTGTATGAAAGATATATTGGGTGTTTATTGCATTGAATGCAAAAAATAAGTTCAAAAATTATTTTTTTTTTAATATTTTTTTTTTAATCTTATGATGCGATCGATGTTTGTATTTCTACTTGCTAGAAGACAGTAGTGTTGATGAAGGCCAACTTTCAAGTAATGCATGTGTTGAAACAGAGTTACTAAGGGATTAGTACAGCAGGAAATTGCACTTGTAGGCAATTGGAAATACCTCCTGTACATCTGTTAGAAAATCTAATTTAATGTAGACTGGGCTTTGCAATCTGCAAAACAAGTTTGGTACCTTTCAGGACTCTCAAAACTTGGTTTTCTGATGGATCTGTAAAGGTTAAGTCGTATGAGAACTTCTCTATATCAAGACACCACTCTGCCATTCTTCCAATACACAGGAAATTCTGAATCCTGTCTCGATTGTCATCTCATTAAGTGGGGAGGGAAAAATGTGAAGCTTTGCTAATTTTTCCCCTGATCTTCATTCATGTTCTTGTTTTTCATTTTTTCCTGTATGAAGGGAAAAATAGTTTGTCTCTCCAAGTTAACTGGAGAACTTGGATCTGACTTGATTCACACACATTGATTGACTCTGTGTTCAGTAGTTATTTCATTAACGCAGATGGGAATAAATTTGTAGCAGAGAATTTATGTCACTTGGTACGCTTGTTCGTTATTACTCAGTTCACTAAGGCTGAAAGTATGATTGCTTTTGATCAAACTTGCTTTCTGTCAATCATGTCCTTTTGAATTTATCAGGACTGGCCTTTACCACCTGACCAGAAACCACTTCCCTTGATGGTAGTTCGAGTATATCATGAAAACATGACTTATGTTACTGTTCTTGTCATAGGATTTATCGAGGAGCTCTGTGGATCCTTGGAGAATATTGCAGCACAAAGGAAGATATACAAAGTGTAATGACAGAAGTTCGCAGATCACTTGGAGAGGTGTGTTTACTTTGTTAGGCTAACTTAGTGTTTTTTCTTAGGATTACTCAGTGCGTTTTCTAAGAAAAATGTATTTTTAAGAACTCAAGATGCAACAGGGTTTTGAGCGCTTGTGATAGGTAAAGGCATGTGCATAAGAAATCTAACGTAAAAACTAATTAAGGCTTTGCATTCATTATTAATTTTGTTAAGTAGCATACCTGTAGCTAGCATATACTGGGAGATGAGAAACTCCTTGTTTCAGAAAATTTTGGCAGCTTTAAGGTACAACTCAATTGTACGCACTGACAAAGGAAGAGTGCTTTAAATCTGGGTTGTTCTGAGATCCAAAATGGGAACTTCATTGCATGGGTAGGAGCCTTCTGTGTATATTTCAACATCTGCCTTTCTCCTCAAATTCTCTCAAGATTATTGAACTGTAACTGACCTTTTATGTATAAAAACCTTAACAATGCAGATAATTTTTATTAAAACCTTCTCTAGAACAAAAATATTTTTATATTAATTGTAACAACTGTTTCTTTTTCGTTTCTAGATCCCAATTGTAGAATCTGAAATCAAGAAAGAAACTGGTGAGCTAAAACCTGAAGAAGAGGTGTCTGTGGGTCCAGCCCAAAAACTGGTGACGGAGATGGGCACTTACGCAACACAGAGTGCTCTCAGTAGTTCTCGACCTGCCAAAAAGGAAGAAGACAGGTATGGTATTTAAGATTTCAGAGTTGATTCTTTATAGTTTATGTTTAAAGCCCATCACAATTTTAATTGAACACAAAGATGTTGCCTTTAGATTAGAACTTTTTTTTTTTCCTTAAAATCACCTTACACTATAAAATACTTGATATAGCTTATTTTATTGGTAGCTAGAACAATTGGTCTGTTTCCTTAATTACTGCAAATGGGCTACTTCGTCTTGACTAGTCATTATGATCTCAGAGCTACAGTGAAATTATTCTACATTACACTTTTCACCGCTATTCTGTGTGTAAATGGCTATGTGAATTGTGAATATCTCTGTATCTGGAAAATTCCTTCTTGGGGGGGGGGGGGCGGAAATCTGAGACTTTTCAAACTTGTTCTGTTTATAAAATATGGATGTTAAGTAGGCTAAAGAGTGTCATCCAGACCTAGTTTTATGGTTATCGTTTGTCTTTTCAGACCTCCATTACGAGGATTCCTGCTCGATGGTGATTTCTTTGTTGCAGCTTCTCTTGCTACAACTTTAACTAAGATTGCTTTACGATATGTATCGCTAGTTCAGGAAAAGAAGAAACAAAATGTAAGTCGTCACTTAAGTTGCAAACGAGCGGGTTGTTGCCTCTTTTCTTTTAAACAGATGCAAAATGGGTGAAGTCCAAAGTGAAATGCCAGTTACGTGATTGGAAAATGATGAAAATTTGGGTCACAAACAGGACCTACTGCTTTCCAGCCACTCTATTTAGACAGTCTACAAATCATGCTTGGTTTCTAGATAGCAAGTAGTAAAAAAAAATAAAAGTAATCTGTTAGTACATTTAATGATTAATGTGCACCTTTCTGTAAATAAGTCAGAAATAAACATTTCTATAAAGCTATATAAAATGCAATAAACTCCTTCCATTCTCTTCCCTTTGTCCTTCTTCTCAGTCCTTTATTGCTGAAGCTATGCTGCTGATGGCCACTATTCTCCATTTGGGAAAGTCTTCTCTTCCCAAGAAGCCAATTACAGATGATGATGTGGATCGTATTTCCCTGTGTCTGAAAGTTTTGTCGGAATGTTCTCCTCTCATGAATGATATTTTCAACAAAGAATGCAGGCAGTCCCTCTCTCATATGCTGTCAGCCAAGCTAGAAGAGGAGAAACTTTCTCAGAAGGTGAGCTACTATAAGTGTGTAACCAGAAACACTTTTTATGTTTTTTGTATGGGTGTTAACATCCAAGCTGGTCCCAGAAATGTCACCATTTGACATTATTTGACTCTGTTTCTGTGTTAAGGAATTGAATTAATAGTCAACTCTTGAATATCTCCCTGCAGAAAGAATCTGAGAAGAGGAATGTGACAGTTCAGCCAGATGATCCCATTTCCTTCATGCAGCTTACTGCTAAAAATGAAATGAGCTCAAAGGAAGACCAGTTTCAGCTTAGCCTTCTTGCAGCAATGGGAAACACACAGAGGAAAGAGGCCGCTGATCCTCTTGCATCCAAACTTAATAAGGTGATGTAGAAGTCAGTGTTTTAATTATATACTTCTTATATACTTGTGCTGCTTATGCACAGGATCAGCTTTGGGAATCACAGGCTGGAACTAACAAACCAGGCTATGCTAGTTGACTCGAAAAGTATTTCCTGGTTAGGATGAGGAAAAAGAGAAAAGCCCTTCAGCTTAAAGTTGTTACCTTCTTCCCATGGGAGAGGAAGAATAAAGAGAAGACTTGGAGAGTGCTGAGCTTGTGGGATGTGGAGAAGAAATTAAGATTGTTTGCTGAAGAGTCCAGTAAAGTTCACAGGGAAGAGAGCAGGGATATCACAAGTGATTAACACCTGCCTTTCTTTGACTGCTGTATCCTACTGCAAGTGCAGTGCATCCTTGTCTCAATTTTATATGTTTTTTTTTTGCTGCTGGTTACCAGGGCTTGCAGAGAAGGTCCAAAGAAGAGAAATTTTTTGATTCATTGGCTGAAAGTTAACTCGAAAGAGTTAAACCCCCAGACTTTTATTCTTTCAAAGTCTGGATTAATTCTTTTTACTGTTTAAAGTTACCTGTTTATTTTAAGTCATCGTTTCTTTATCCTGCTGATCTTTTTAAGAATAAATGGCATTACAGTCCATGTTTTAGGAACTTACGTGTATTCAGTTCAGAATACATGTCATCTGGAAAGACTTTGTAGTGTGTATGCAAAAGGACATGTGAAGGAAGGAAGCAGTTAAAATTTATTTGTATGAATAATATGGACAGTGACTGTGTGTTTACCTATAAATTTGTGAAATACATTTATTTTGGAAGGGTTATGCATGAACTTTAGATTTCCTAAATATCACAACTACTTTAAATACTATTTTCTAGACAATACTTGTGATGGTTGTTTTCAGTGTTTTTTCTAATTTTATTTCTATTTTCCTTTTTCCTTACTAGTAAGTTGGTTCTGTGAAATTAAAAGCTCTGTGCACACCTGCTTGATTTGGAGGCTCACATTAAAAAGTAATGGATTTAATTGCACTTTATTTTTTTGTCATTGTTTGAAGCGATTCCATGTTTTGAACTGGTTTAAGAGAAGAAAAGTACCATAAACTCTTTTTCTCTCACAGGTTACTCAACTGACAGGTTTCTCGGATCCTGTCTATGCAGAAGCATATGTCCACGTCAATCAGTATGACATTGTGCTGGATGTGCTTGTGGTCAACCAGACCAGTGACACTCTGCAGAACTGCACACTAGAACTAGCCACGCTAGGTAAGGAGTGCTGTTGGAAACAGAGCAGCCTTTGAGCAGCAGTGAGCTGCTGGGCATTTGCACTCAGTTGTAAGGAGTGTCTGAAATAAATAATTACAAATATATGCCAGTTAGTGGCCGTTTTGAAAGGATGTTTTTGAACGCCTTTAATAAATTTTATTTCCAGTGCCAGTGGACTTGTTTTCCAATACTGTCTGATGATATAAACCGTAGTCAGATTTTGTGGGTTTTTTTTGTTCCACACACCTCCACACCCCCCCAGAAAAACAGCATTCCTCTTCCCCTTTTCCTTTTTTCCTGAAATATGGGCAGGGGCTTTTTTTAATATACTTATTCTCTATTGTGTTGTTAGCATTGAGCAAGAGGGTAAAATCCAAACTGGTATGGAGCAAATGTCAGGCAACAGAAAGCCATCTGCCCTAAGGTGATTCTTGCACTCAGCCTTAAGTACTTAAATACTTCATTTACACAGTTGAAACCGTTCCATGTACCAACAGCTACAGCAGAGGCTTGCTTGAACAATATTGAGGCTTCACTAACTTCTTTTAGGGAAGGGACTGGAGCAGATAATTCAAGAACAGTAAGGAGTTTGTATTAGTTGGCCTCTGTCTTGGCAGTTGAGTTGAAATACGCTTGCAACATGCTAGGAGAGCACATGTTAAATGCTTTTAGTTGATGTAAGTATGACTGGAGTGGCGTAACCTTCCTCCTAATCTTCTGTAAATCATTTGATCAAACTAGTAATGGAGATAAATAAAAATTAATATATTACTTAAGAGGTTGAATTTTTCTATTTATCAGCTCAGTAAAGTGGAATTCTGTATTTCCCAGTTGGTGTCTTCAGATATATTGCAAAAACTGACTGGATGCATCACTCCTGTGTGTAGAGCTGATGCTGTTCATGCTGTGTTCTCAAATTGCACAGCTTGATAGAACTAAGGAGTCTTTTACAATTGCTTGCTAAAGGATTAGGGAAAATAAATCTCTTGCTGTTTCCTGAGAGCAATTATATTCCAAATTAAGGTGATATTTGACCTGTTTATAAATAGCTTAGTGCATGTAACACTGGACGTTGAACTTTGGTTTTGAGACACTTGACTACAGGACTAGTAACTATGATGATGTCAGTGATTAAAACACAAGGTAGAATTAACCATTTCCTGATTGTTAGCCCCAATCTGAAGCCCATTTAAGTCAGTATTTGCATTTGTTTTGAGTGGGTGTTGGGTTTGTTTTCAGTTGTGCTTTATTTTAACTGAAATTTTTAATGTAAATGATTTTTGTCTTGCAGGTAGCAAACTGTAACAAACAACTAACCAACCGAAAAAAAAAATTCCAAATCAACTAATACCTTTATGGTGGTGTTTAGTGCAAGTCTGTAGACATTAGAACTTAATGGCAAGAAAATAAAAAAATGTCATTCCAAAAGCTGAACTCATTGTGAACTGTTAATTCTGTTAACTGTTAATGTGCCCTGATCCCGATCTCCCAATTTCTTTTCTTTTCACAGGTGACTTGAAACTTGTGGAAAAACCATCTCCTCTGACACTTGCTCCACATGATTTTGCAAACATTAAAGCTAATGTCAAAGTGGCTTCAACAGAAAATGGAATAATTTTTGGTAATGTTGGTAAGTAAACAATTCATTTTGCAAAATTAACATTAATGCATAGCATTTCGTAACTGAACCAAAAAATAATCAACACACTTCATGCTGGGAGAGGAAATTAAGTGGCCTACAATGAATGAATCTTTTGTGCCTTTTTTTTTTTTTTTTTTTAATTTTTAATTATATTGCTTCTACTTAAAAACATAGTAGAACATGCTGCCTTTAGAATGATTGTCAGTATGATACTTGAACCCAAGTCTCCAAATTGGAAATATGCTAGGCAGCCTTGCCTGAAAGGCCAATACAGTTAACTCAAAGTTCTGTAGCAACTGGGTGAAGTACTTGTAGAGGACATAGGTCAGCAATGAGATTGAGCAAGTGTTGACTATACTTAACTGGGAGGTGGTAGCTGAGCACTCTTATTAAGTGCAAATTCACTTTTTTAAGCATTGAGGTGGTTTGTGTTTTATATTGCAGTGTATGATGTCTCTGGAGCAGCCAGCGACAGGAACTGTGTGGTTCTCAGTGATATTCACATTGACATCATGGATTACATCCAGCCTGCTTCTTGTACGGATGCGGAATTCAGACAAATGTGGGCTGAATTTGAGTGGGAAAATAAAGTTAGTTTTATGTTTTGTATGTTGTTTGGGTTTGTTGTTGATGAGGTATAATTCTGTTTCTTGTTCTACATCAGCTCATTATATCAGCATTATCTCTTGGGATACAAACTTCTTTCAACATCCACATTGGATGTTAGCCTCAAGTAACTTATTCTCTTATTGCTATCTTATCTGTTTCACAAGCATAATGATGCAATAACTAGTTTTTTGGGTTTCTTTTACTAAAGAGGTATGTTCATTGAGCCTTACCTCTTTTATGGACGGTGTCCAAATTGCCTGGTGATTACTGTGTATTTTGGCTCAAAGGTGAGGTAGCAGTATGTGTAAGTTTGTGCTGAGACTGCAGAATTACTCATACTGCTGAGCTTCTCCAGTTCTGAATTACATTGTGGTTTTTGTTTCATTACTTTGCAAGATAGCTGTAGCACACAGTTACAGATACTATGTAAGATCAACAAAATAGTGGGTATGCTTAATATTAGGGGGTGGTCAAATTGTTAGTTACAGACCTGTTAAAAAAGGGCTTAAGGGAGATAGCGTCATACAACAGAGCAACATAATTTACAACTAGAGTAGAAACATTAAAACAGAATGGGATATATATTACGCAAACTGTAGCCTTGTTTGCCGCAAGTATTTAGGTGTATTCACTTAAGACTAGATTTAAATGTCTCAGAGGAAACTTGTGAACAATAAGTTTTAATACGTGGTATGTAAAGCCTTAGCAATTTGTAAACTACTCCTAAAAGATGTCTTAAAAAGCAATTAAAACAAGACCAGAAAATTGAATATGGGGAAGCTAAGCCAGACCAGAGAGCTTTGTTGCTAGAAGAGAAAGATGAAAGTAGTTTCTATCATTGGTTAAAAGCAAGCTTTTGGACTAGATAACTGCTTTTTCGTGTTCTGGCAATGTGTAAACTGTACTCGGATAAGTCCACTATTTACTGTAGGGAGACTACATGTTCATCAGAGTATCGTATTCACCTTATACATCTTAGAAACCATGGTAATAATATGAAATTCTCAGTCTTTAACAAGTCGATGGCAGGTGTGAAGACTTCATATGATGCCGTCACATAATGGGAAGTGCAGCTAGCTTACTGACTGTGATGTTCCTCAAGGAGAAATGTAGTGATAGTCTCCTTTATAGAGCCCTGAGGAAGAGATGGTTTCAGAAATGCCTGAGTAATTGCTGTTTTTTCTCTTCTTAAAGGTTACAGTGAATACAAATATTATTGATCTAAATGAATACTTACAACACATACTGAAATCAACCAATATGAAATGCTTGACTCCAGAGAAGGTGAGCTATTTCCTTGTAGACTTTTTAAACAACCTTTTTAGTTTGTATGCTTTATTGTTTAATTTGTTTATCATTTGTTAGGAATATTATTAGAGATGCTTGCTTGCAATGTGAAATAGTACATATACTTCAGATTTTTTAAATTAGTGGTCTGAAATGAGTAAAAGCAAATTAATGTCATCAGAAGTCTGTGTTGCTTAATCACTAGCTATTTCTTGCCCAGTTAGAAAATGCCTGGTTTAATTCATAGTATCTAAGCTGTAGTATAGATTTGATGGGACCATCTGTTTTTATAAAGGTTTTTTCAGTAGCTCCAAGTTCCTTCGTCTGTCAAAATTTACCTGTCTTTTGCCACGTTAGCCTTTTTGTTGTAAAGCAAAAAATACATACAATAGCTATTTGCTGTTAAGATAGAATATGTATAACATCTATTAGTTAATATATGTAAAGTAGCCAAAATAGGTGTAGAGCTATTAGTACTATTTAGCTGCTTTACCATTTTACTCTTAGTTAAATCAGACCATAAAATTCCATCCTACCTTAGCCTGATGAATACTGTAGATTGCATATCTTCCCATATTAATTTCATAGAAAGGCCACCACTGTTTCCCATTGGATGATTCTTAGTATTTCACAAGATGTTGCATGTGAAGAAAGAAGTTTAAACATTATATACTGATACCTCCCTAGCTAACCTAGGATGAATTAAAATGCATTTAAAGGATTTTGGCCTTTCTAAAGAGTTCGAATGTACTTTCCATAGGCGCTTTCTGGTTATTGTGGCTTCATGGCGGCCAACCTTTATGCACGTTCCATATTTGGAGAAGATGCACTTGCAAATGTCAGCATTGAAAAGCCAATTCATCTTGGACCAGAAGCGCCTGTCACTGGTCACATACGAATCCGTGCAAAGAGTCAGGTAATATGGCTCATATTTACAGCACTGTTTTGCATTGTAATTTTTAAGAAATGTACTAAGCACTCTAAAAACTTGTAAATTTCTGAGTAGAATCACAGAATGGTTTGGGTTGGAAGAGACCTTAAAGACCATCTAGTTCCAACCCCCATGCCATGGCCAGGGACACCTTCCACTAAACCAGGTTGCTCCAAGCCCCATCCAGCCTGGCCTTGAACACTGCCAGGGGTGGGGCAGCCACAACTTCTCTGGACAACCTGTTCCAGTGCCTCACCACCCTCACAGTAAAGCACTTCTTCCTAATACCTAATCTAAATCTAACCCTTTTTTGTTTAAAGCCATTACCGCTTGTATAGCACTGCATGCCCTTGTAAAAAGTCCCTCTCCAGATTTCCTGTAGGCCCCCTTTAGGTACTGGAAGGATATACGTTAGTTTCTGGTACTAGGTAAATGGGAAAATTTTTGGGGAAGATGAATATAGGAACTTTAGCCTTCATTTTGAAACTATCTGACACAAATTTTGTGAGGAAAGAATGTCTTTCTAATTAGGTGTAATCATACCCTAAACACATATAATAGATTTGTTTTTGTTGTTTTTTTTTTTCATCTCCCAGAGCATAATCAGAAAATAGGCCTTTGGGCCAAGATTTCCTTATTTTATCTACAGTGCTGCAAGTGGGATGTTAGATTTTATTTGCTTTTAAATAAAGAGCAAATGCTCCTCAAGGTTCCATGATCCATTTCCTACTAAGTTACACATTTCAGTTTCACACAAGGAAATGGTATGCATGTAATTACTCTTCAGTGGTTATTTTGAAAACAACAAACACAAAGTTTGTCAGTAGGATTATTTTCTGTAGGTACATCTGTGAGTCTGCTTTGGATTTTAGAACTACTTCTTTCCAACTAAAAAAAAGTACAAGATTTGTATAACAAAAAACCCCAGTATCGATAAAAGTATTTTAAACAGCATACCTGGGAGTATTGACATTCAAAGAAACCATTTAGTTTATGTGATGTCATTGTAAAGATCTTAGAATTGTTTAAATTAATGTTTCCAATATGTTTACACTGTCATTTTTCCCTAAGACTGCATTCAATTACATATGCCAGCTTGGTTTCATCTTGAAATCGTTCTGCTTTTGATTACATGGTTTTATTAATGCAGTTTCTTTTGACATTTCTTCAGTTTCTATGCAATGTTAATATAGTTCTGTGATTAAATTATTTCTATAGCTATAGTGCATTGAATGCTAGTATCAGCACTGAGGCTTTCAACAGCGGAATTCCAGTAACTGGGCTGACAATTGTAATTTCTGCAGTGGCAATATAGTTTCAGTTGGGAGGTATTCTGTATATAGATCTTCCATTTTAATATAGATAAGATAAAGTTGCTTTGAACTATCTGTGTCATGAATGTCGTCTTTCTTTTTCTTACAGGGAATGGCCCTGAGTCTTGGTGATAAGATCAATCTGTCTCAGAAGAAAACAAGTTTATAAATTTTACCTTATGTCTTTTTGGGTCTTTTACAATTTAACCTTAGGTATGTGGCTTTTGGGATCCAGAACATCTTATATACTTCAGTGTTCTGTAACTGTAGAAGCCAGGCTTTTGAGCTGAAAGCATTCCAGCAGATAATTTATAGTTCTCCATGATTGATACTGAGCAAAATTTTAAATCTCAAGGTTTTTTTCTTTGTCCTGGAAGTCATGTTTTTTTGTCTCTAATATATACTGATGCTTACAGTACAATAAACAAATTATGCCAGTAGTGTTTTGTCTGTAAATTATCTAATATCTGTATTATTTGATCAGTATTGAGTATCTGGCCAGGGATATTTTGTTACTCTTAAGAACACGGGAGTGTGTAATAGCTTAAGTGTTTATAATAATGACTAGGCCTGAATTTGTGTGAACATGTGATTATGACACTTAAAATACTCTGGTATACCTCGGAGAATATATATTTGGCAACTAAATCAAAGGCTGTATGTTCTGTATGGTTTGTTTAGTAATGTAATCACTTCATTCAGACAAGCTTGTAATATCAGAAGAGATTGTCAAAATTCAGCTCTTTCCAGCAAGTAGTAGAACCTTAAGCCTTGTTTCTGAAATGCTTTCCTAACAATGTTGTTGTGAGTAACGTAACATTGCTGGTGGTATTCTTGTCTTGTAGTTAATACAGAAAAGATAGCCAAGGGCAATATTAAAACTGTAGCATCATAAGAAGTATTTTCAGTGAATGCAGCCATTAGCCACATGTAAGCTCAGGAAGGAAGGATTCGTACTGTTTATGGTCTTCCAGTGAATTGAACCAGGTGGAGGAATTCTGGAAAAGGAAGAATTGTGATCGAAGGTCAGGTCAGGATGTGGGAGTGAGTTAACACCATTTGGTTACTAAATGTTATGCAAATTAGCAGTAGATTAAAACATATAACCGTTAGATTGAAAATACTTGTAGCTGAATCTGTTAAGCATTAATTCTAAATTTGTTACATTTTTGCAAGCAATTAATTCTACAGAAGAATCTCCAGAGCCAATGATACTCTTCCAGTTGGCAGAAAGTCCTGCCGCTGAAGTTGAAGAGCTGTTTACTGCTCCAGTAGGACAGAAGAGAACCGAGTTGGTATCCTAAGTAGCTGATTCCCAAAACGTTTAAGGACTCAGTGATGAAAATACCTATTTTCCACTCTGAATAAGCACAGGCAGGAGAAGACATGTAAATTCTGAGATGGAAGAGTCTAGGCTGCTGTATTTTATCTGCTAAAGGACAGTCCTAGAAGAACAATGCAAAAGCTGGGCTAATAAGTGACATTCATGTAAATATTTCATTACCTGTTCCTTCCAATACTACTTTTTTGCCAGCTGGATTTTGTCTGTTCTTATAAGCATTAAGTTCACTTATCGTTCCAATTCTGTTCTTAAGGTTAGGTGCTAGAAGGCAATATGTTGTCCACAGTAAAAAAAAAAAATGGGGCAGATCTGTCAACAGCTAAAACTTTGCACAGATGCAGCTGTACAGTTCTGAATTTTTAGTACATAAAATCTTTAAATGAATAAAAGTCTGCTGGCAGTAGTTATTTTAAGCCATTAGCCAAGTGTGGGAGGAATTTTATTCTACAACCCCTTTAAGCCAAAGCAAGAGAAAAGAAAATCTTAAGATTCCAGTGAATGGTTTCATCTCTTCACAAAGGCATTGCTAACAAAGATTGAGTCATACCTGCATGTATACTGACTGGTGTGAATGAGATGGGTTTGCTGACTACAACCAAGGAAAGGATGTTTGTGGCGAAGGGGAATAACTTCCAGTATCTGTTATCTAAGCCCTGTTTCAGTCACAATCTGCTATCCTTGTTGAAGAACAGAAAAAGCATCTTGGCATGTGCAGATACCCACGTTTCATGTGACTCTAGTCAGCTGGGAGGGGTGCATAATTTAACTTTGTTTACGATGTCTTTTGCTATCAGAACTTTATGTGAAGGCATGAAAACACCTGTTCACCAGATGCTGCCATGACTTTAGGATTAATTTTCCACCTGTCATGCTTTTCAATAGCTCTTCTGCATAATTGGTCTTGTACAGACATTTTCAGTGATGGTGTGCATTTTCTCAGTAACAAAGATGCGTGTTTCATGTCCGTACTTCAGAGATAAAATTCTATCCTTTTATGTACATCCTGTTGTGTTTTTGCTAAACTTTTGCTTAGTAGCTCAGATAATTGACTGGCTTTGGTTCAGAACACCTCTTTGTAAAATAGCTTTGTGCCCTACAGAGAGACTGACGGAGATTTTTCTGTGTCTGCTTATGTGCACAGACAGGATTCTCAAGTTGTGTTGTTGGAGACTGGTGGCCCACTGGTCTTCAGCCACTCCTGTGCAGGCCTGTCACTGCTTTAAAAAAATCTCTGCTTGTGACAACTACCGCAGCCATTTACAGGGAAAGGCAATAGGAGGAAACTTGATGTATGATCGTCTTGGTTTCCATGAGGATTAGTGATTGTGAGCAAATAGGAGAGCTGAGAACCACAGATGCACTACTGCTCACTTTAATAATTGCTGTTTGGAGAATGGGAACTTTGAACTAATTGCTGTTTAAGTATTTGATCAACATTAATGGGGTGCAAAACATTTCCTAGATACTAGAGAACTGTTCTGGATATAAAGAAGAATATCTTACACAAACTATCCTACTTTAGGATCCACTTACAGCTTTTCTATTGCAGCAAAACTTAGTAAAAGCTAGTGTAGCTGTGGCTATGCTGTACTGCTCAAAACTTTGTACAAGGAGGTGATTAAGCCATTTTCTGCACAGCAGTAAGTATTGCATACATTGTGCTTGGGAAAGGTAGTGTTATTCCACAACTCTGATTTCAGAAGATTTGATAAGAACAGGAATAAATTCCCAGTAGGAGTAAACAGAGTGAGGAAATTTTGCTGCTTTTCCATTAAAAATTCTGGGAAGTCACTGCATGAAGCAGTACGGGCATAGCAGGTTTCTCCTATGCCCCTGCTGCTGATGTAGAGTTGCTGTGAGTCAGGGCCAGATTTCTTTATTCAGAGTCCAATGAGGATTTGTATTTGTGTCCTGTTTAGATGATAACACGAGAAGCAGGAATGTTCATCTGATGTCAGGCATCATGTAGGCAACTCTCAGTTGGAGAGGAAGGGGTCATGCCAAGAAAAACATGAAGATAGGTAGTATAAAACAAAAATAAATCAGGATATGGGGGAACATAATTTTTATAGTGACCTTTAAACAGATTTGTAAAGGGTTTCTGTAGAGACAGCTGAACACAGCTCTCAGAAGCGTGAAGCCTCATGTGAAAGGCATTTGCTCTGCATCATGTGCTTTTTGGCACAGAGCTGCAGCTGGAGTGTTGAGGAAAGACCCAGCAAGTTAATCCACATCTCGGGTAATCTATATGGTAATACCTGTTGGTTAGCTGCACCCCATCACAAATAAAGGTATTTTTATAAAGTTTGTAAGGTTTTCGTGTGTTGCTACACCAGGGGGTGCTGTCTAACAACTGATCAATTTTGGTAGTTTTTGCTTTTGTTTTGTTTTTTAAAAGTATCAAGAGAAAGAAAGTAAAGGCTGTCCAGCAGGTTTCATCATAAAAGCAACACAGGCTAGTTTTAGCCCACTATTGGTGTCACTTTCCGTTGTTTTTTTGTGTATTTTAAGGTTGCCTAGCTATGTGTAACCAGTGCACAATGATGCTGAGAGCTCAGATTACTAATACAGTACATCTGCTTGAACACAGCCCTTTCTCTAGAGATTTTACTTTTCTAAAGCATAACCAGATAGATTTGGCTGTATACAGCTGGCCTAGGGAGGATCTCCTGTTTGAAAGACAAGATAATGAGTTGATTAAGAGGGATATGGGTGAAACACAGGAAATTCCAACTGGTTTTTGCCTGTACATTTGTAATACTAACCTAAGCAATTTTGTTTGAGCAAAGCCATAAATATCCATCTTATTTCACTAGATATTTCTCCTGAGGATTTTTGTGTGTTCTGTAGCTTGTAATTTTAACCTGTTCCAAACTGTGACATTCTTTTTATTTAATTTTCTTTTTTTGCATCAGAGCAGTATATTTCATCAGAATGATCCACAATTGCTAAGAATAGAATGGAGTTGCTAATGATCATTTGAATTTCAAAATGCAGCAATGAGTTTTTAATCTGACATTTTAGAAAAACTGCCGTCACTCATATTCAGACACAAGAATAAAGAATTACTTCCACTGAGTTGTCCTTAAGCTATATGTTAAATGAGAATACATAAATATTTTATTAATGTGTAGAGACTTCACTCTAGATGAGATTCCCCATGACCTTTACTTTTTCCTTCCTTAATTTTAAAACATTTATGTTACTGACAACTGTAAACCTGACGTACTGTCCAAAACTAACGTGACATTTTGCAGAGGTATCCCTGCTTCTAATTGTTCTTAAAATTAAATTCTGTCATTCTTTCCAATATCCATTGAATTCAGTGGTGCTAGTGGGCTAATTTCCTCTTTGAGCTATGCCTGCTGAAACACATGAAAAGGTTGTTCATATGCAGAAGCATATACCGTTTAGCAGTAAATTCTTTTTTGAGGCCAGGAGTAGCGAATGAACAGTGCAGGCATGCATAAGCCCCTTCAAACTCTGCAGGGTAGCACTGTTATTTTAGAGGTGTCTCAGCTTGATGCAGGGTACTCTTTTTTTTTTACCTGTTAAACAGAATGTGGGACCTGGGGGTGCAGTGAAAACCACTGTAGTGCATGGTTTTGGGTGTTAATCTGCTTTACATCTATAGCTATAGTCTTGTGCTATGCACTTGAACTTAAAGCAGCTTTCTTCCTTGTGGAACCCGGGCTGAAGTTGTGAACTAGAGCACAATCTTGGTGCATCACTTGCAACATGGCTGCAAGAGGGCCTTTGAGCAACTTGGTCTAGTAGAAGGTGTCCCTGCCTGTGGCAGGGGGTTGGAACTGCATGATCTTTAAGGTCCCTTCCAACCCAGCCCATTCTATTATTCTATGACCTCCAGCAGTTAGGTCTATATGCCTTTGTGATGTGCACCTGGGACCAGGACTTGGTGCCACCTTCATTCCCAGTTAAGACTGAGCCTGGACATGCAGTGCCAGAATGGCAACAGGTCAGACCAAATCAAAGCTGATCTCCAAGCTGGTGTCTGAGCTTCACTTCAGCCATTTACTTATCTAGGCCATTCCTACCTCGTTCAGTGGCTGCTGGCAGAGAAGCAGCTGCCTGCACTAGGCATTATCCCATGCTCTGAGATCTTTCAGGCTGTTCCTGTGCCTGTCAGTAGGAGGCCACTCTACGTGAGGAGACATCTTGTCACAAAGACCAAATGTGCAGTTCTTTGTACCAGATGGGAATTATGCTCCAGGCTTCTATCTATCAGGTCTTAAGAAACATCTCTGCCTGCTTACAATATTCTAATATCTGAAAAATGCAACTTGAAATGGTCCACTTAATTTATTGTGTGTTATGCACAGATCTGATACCAGCCTGGAAGGCAAGTGTCCCAGTTTATTTGGTTAGTACAGCTGATGATGTCCCCATGTAGAAAGTAACAGATATTCACTGGCTCCTTACAATTAGACCTCTATTGACATGCATTATTTTCTGAAGGAGAAAGAGTGAATTCTTATTCCACCATGGCTATGGTTCTTTGAAATGTAGTTTCCTCAGAGATCCTGTAGCTCACCCTTCATCCACACTTGAACTAGGTGGAGAAAAAGAAAAGGCCACTTGAGTCTGTACCTGGTGGCGCATGCAGCAAAGCACGTATCGCTGGTTGGTTCAGTCTGCAGGTCCTACAAGTGTGCCCATGGAGAGTCCCACTGGCTATACCTGCTCCTAAAACCCCTGCTGCTGAAAATCCATTCTTCCCTAGTTTACTAGGCTGCATTCAGACAGGTGATTACCTGCCCAGAGAGCACATAAGTGCCAGTAAAAACCCTGGCATAGGAGCATCCTGTTATTCTGCTTTATCTGACATAGACTTGGTAGAGCTGGTCTCGGAAACGTGTTTTCGCCCCAGGTGCGGTCACTAGCTCCCTGTGCCGTGCTGTACTGTCCCATGGTACAAGTGGCTATCTCTCTCCTATCTTTCTGGCATACAGAGACTAACAAGGCAATTGACAAAACTGAGATTTTGTTTCTTATAATTTACATATGTAACATATATAAATGTTTCCATCATGGAAACCTTTTACTCGGAAGGAATTCCCTTGGATAGTAGTAGTAGTTTTGGGTTGGGTTTTTTGGTTGGTTTGGGGGTTTTTTTGGGTTTTTTTGGGGTTTTTGGGTTTTTTGGGGTTTTTTTGGTTTTTTTTAATGCCATATCAAACTTTCTTTTATGAAGGTGCAAGAAAAATAAGCTATTAAAACCTTAAAGTGCTTGACCTGTCAATACTTTAATGCTTTATTTTAAAGCATGTAGTGCTATGTTAATGCATCTTTAACAAGAGACAGACTTATTCCAGGGTTCGTATGCCTATTCCATAAGTAAGAACAGGTGTTTTTTTCCTATGCCTGTTCTCACTTATGCTTCAGGTGCACAAGTTCAGCAGTGATACTATATCCAGCCTTGATAAATGTGAACGTTGCTGTGGAAACACTGTCACTTTGAGAGAGGTATGGAATGCCAGAAAAACCTGTTCTTGCAGCATGCAGATGCTAAAAGCAGATGACATTTATCAGTTAATCAGTTAAGCTTATTATTTATGGAAAATGCAGATCATGTGAGGCTATGGAATGCATTTGCTAATTAAGTGAAAATCAGGAATTGTGTGTGTTCCAGCTAATTCCTCATGTGTTACTGAGAGCAAGAAGATACAAGCCTTAATAAATATATACTTGTATTCTGGAAGCATAAAGTAGTCCCTAACTTCCCAAGTTACGTATATTAAAGCACATAGACAATGAAGCTGCAAATCTTGTTTAACCTTTTGCTTTTTTGTTACCAATCTATTTTTGCATTACCAATTTTCCTAAAAATTACTGGGGTTTGTAATTGGAGCAAACATGTTTTCTAAAGCTTGTAGCTGATTTTTGTGGCAGTATTTAATGGATGGTACATGGGAACAGGTCTTGAGATTGACACAGATTTCTGCCATTTTTCTCACATGCCCAGGAAATCCCCTTAGAGCCACAGTTTCATAGCTGGGAAGTGGAGATATGCTGCCACCTTTGTGAAGTGTTCTGAGATCTGTTGGTGAAAAGTTCTGTATGAAACTTCAGATGCTGTTTTGCTTCTGAAAACCTAGTCAACAGTCCCCACTTTCTTCCTAGTCCATAAATGGGCAGGTAATGAGCTGAGTCAGGTTTCAGGGAAAGCTTTGGGTGAATGCAACAGCGACAGCGGTAGCACCTCTGGGATAACGTAGTTCAGAAGAGGGAAAGGTGGCTGCACAGCAGCAATTGCAGCTGGAGAGAGGAGTGAGAGCACATGAGAGAAACAGCCCTGCAGACACCAAGGTCAGGGCAGAAGAAGGAGAGAAGATGCTCCAGGCGCTGGAGCAGAGATTCCCTTGCAGACTACAGTGAGGCCAGCTGTGCCCCCGCAGCCCACGAAGGACCCTGTGCTGAAGCAGGGGGATGCCTGAAGGAGGCTGTGATCCTGTGGGAAGACCAGGGGCTGGAGCAGGCTCCTGGCAGGACCTGTGGCCCCATGGAGAAAGGAGCCCATGCTGGAGCAGGTTTGCTGGCAGGACTTGTGACCACATGGGAGACCCATGAAGGAGCAGTTCATGAGGAACTGCAGCCCAATGTTGGAGCAGGGAAGAGTGTGAGGAGTCCTTCCCATAAAGAGAAAGGAGCATCAGAGACATGATAAACTGACCACAAGCCCCGTTCCCCATCCCCCTGCACCACTGGCAGGGAGGAGGTAGAGAATTCAGGAGCAAAGTTAAGCTTGGGAAAGAGGGAGAGGTGGGGGGAAGGTGTTTTTAAGACTTGATTTTGTTTCTCATTATCTCACTCTGATTAGATTGGTAATAAACTAATTTCCCCAAGTCAAGTTGGTGATGGTAATTGGCGAGTGATCTCTCCCTGTCCTTGTCTCAACCCACGAGCCTTTCATTACATTTTCTCTCCCCTGTGCAGCTGAGGACAGGGAGTGATAGAGTGGTTCTGGTGGGTACGTGGTGTTCAGCCAGTCAACCCACCACAGCCCCTTGAAAGGTTTAGCTGATCCTGGTTAATTAGATTATGATAAGATTTTGAGGGAAGTTAATTTCTTCAGCTTTGTGTGATACTATCCTATAACAACCTTCATAAAAAAGATTAGTGTCCCTGAACCATTCAAGGATCCTTTAGTAGCACTGTTCTCTGCAGCTGAAGCACCCACATCTTACCAAAGCAAGGGAATATGTACTTTGGTAGCCTAGAATATTTTGTGTCTGATCACTGCAGTTACTTTTATTCCAGGTATAGCTTTTTAACTTCACATATTACAGTATGTGAGATATATATACACACAGTATATATATGTATCGGTATATATATATTTTGAAGTAACCTGAAAATGCTTTAAATTAGTTGGGAGCTTGGAAACACAATGACATCCAGAGAAAGGATGTTGTACACTAAACTCCTGGTAGTGCTCATTCACAAAGCTTTCTGCGCTAAAACACTGCTACACAGAGAGTGTGAATGACAGTGATAACAGTTATGTTGTGGAGTGTGTCTGTATTGTATGATGAAAGTTTTCCTGGGTGATGTAAGTCATGCAGGTATTACAATCACTTGTCTCTTCATGTTTTTTGAGGGCAGTCTTAAATGTGATTTAGCTCTAACCTGATAGATTATCATATAAAATTCAGTCATCTGAAAAGTATGTTGAATTGGTGCCATTCACATAGATGAGCTCCATGTAACCATTTCAAAATCCAGCTGAATCTTGTAGATTGCCCAGTGGCAATCCAGTGCATTTTTGTTCGACTGGTTCTACATACGTTATGTGCCTGAAATTAATTCTGGTGCTTCTGACTGTGAAAGATACTTGTCTCTTTGAAGTTCCACTAAACCTCAGCTTTCTTAACGAAAGAAGCTACTCAGAGAATTGGATCTTTTGTTAGTTCTTTCCATGCAGAATTTGCATTATAGGTTGAAAACAGGGTCTGAGCCTCAGAATAACTGACTGGTGGTCATCTCTGCCCTGCAGTTTGGATCCAAGGAAATGCACAGTTACACTGCAATGTCAGCAGTGCAGTAATTGAGCATTAATTCAAGTTTCTTCAGTGCTATATTTGGGACTAGTGTGTCATTGATAATGCAGACAAGGAATGCTGTAATTTGCTGGAAGCTGGTCTTGAAGTGGCAAGGAAGTTTGCTGGTATCCCAGTTAGAGTCAGTTTAGAGGTTCTTAGAAGCATAGCAAGGTGGAATCTTGAAACCTGGAGCATGAGTGGCTTGGGCCTAGCTGGGCTGGGCTATTGCTCCCTACAAGAGAAGGACAAGGAGTGGATCTGAGGGCAATGGGAGGGTTGTAAATGATTTTACCTTGTAATGCATTCGTTATAAAATCTACATGCCAGGTACTACCTGTGGTTAATAGCAGTTACTACTGGCTGTATTGGTGCCAGGGCCTTAGCTGATATCCTTAGAACCAACGTTTGGTGCCACTTGCAAATTTGCAAGAGGGTTAATGCAGGGTTTAATTTTAAATTAATATGTTTGATTTGTTTTAGGAGTGTGTTTCGGGAGGCTATAGTAGTATATTTGGTCTGGAAAGCCTATTTCTAGATAAAAGCATAACAGCCCTCATCCAAAGGGGATGAGGGGTCTCTGTCAAGGACTGTTATACTTTGAAACTCAGGTATGGTATGTTTACTTCCACAAATGTTCACAACTGTACATAATGTAGCAATGTATTAACTGAGACAAGGGATATCCTTGGTTCTGCTACATCAGTAAAACTCACAGGGAGGTGCACTTCCCCATGCACGCAGGCCTGTGTACTTTTATAGCATCTGAAGCTTTTTAATAGGATCTATTATTCTAAATTCCTCAAAAACTTCCTGAAAATTAAAAATCAATCCGTTTTCTCGCTCTCCGTCAAGCCAGTAGTCTTATGGTAGTACTTTTTTTGCCTAAGCTGGAGGACTTTGACAGCAGACAAATGCAGCCATTTACAGTGGCAGAATCATTCTCTGCCTGACCTAACTCCAATGGCATTTTGAAAGTGTGGGTGTGCTATTTTGTTCAGGTGAATCATTCAAAATTACCATTCCTCTGAAAGAGTTTATCAAAAACTAATGGGATTTTGCAAAATAAATGGCTTTGCAATTCTTCATCTAGCAGACTGCTGAGAGATGAAATGAGTCTCTGAGATATTTATTAACTTCTGTTGGTAGCCCTGAATATAGCAAAGACATGTGCTTGAAACTTTTTTAAAGGAAGTCTTATATACCCTCTTTAGTTATGAGTGAAGAGTTTTTAATGCACAATGAAAATCCTAACCATCCAGTTGTCTGCTGCTTATAATACTTTTTGTAATGCCAGAAGATTGTTTTTGATAAAGAATTAAAATTTTGTAAGCATAATTTTCTAAAAGTAAGAATTTTTAGAAGACTCTTCAGAAAACTATTTTCTGAATAACTGGTCTTTTCTAGCAGCTCAAAACACTGGTGGATGCCTAGTCCCTGAGGATAAGGAGAAGGGTTTCTCAGCAATGGACTTGAAAGAAAATGGAAGCGATGACACTCATCCTTCTCTTAAGTTTTGTCAAGCAGTTACAGTACCCATCAAGTTTTGATACCAGATGTAATTATTCACTAGAGGCAAGTGTATATTTAATCCTGTAAAGTAGGAGTGTTAAGTAGGCAGGACAGAGTTCGCATGTATGGAATATTACGTTCTTTACTGATGCTGGAGCAGGCTAAAGCTTATTCTCTGCTTTTGTATCCACATGTCAAAGCATGAACACAAACCAAATCTTTGTTAGTACAGATCAGTCACAGGTGCAAATGTAAAGCCACAATTTAGTTAGTGCAAACTATGTCAGCAAAGGGGAACTTGCCTTTCCCAACAGGTACCCCTCAAATTGTGCTTTAGCCAGAACACTGTTAACTAGATGATCTCTTCCCACCATAAAGTTGTGTTTTCAATCTTATCTAGATTGTCAGATAGATGGGCTTTATGGAGACAGGGATGTATGTAACACGTGCTAGACATGTTTGGACCATGATATGCTGTACCATCATTATGACTGGGTAATCTGGGTGATACCATAACATAAGCTTCAAATGATATGTGCCTTCTCTTTACCTAGCATGCCATATATTCTTATTCACCAAGGAGCTAAGGACTGTGAACAAGGGAAGATTGTGTGTAGGAAGGGAAATTCCTGCTAACTTTCTGTGATTCTGTAATTTTCCACAGTCACCTGTGTTAGTGGTTTGCTTATACTTCTTTTTTTTTTTTTTTTTTAATAAACACTTAACAGGCCCAAAATAATAGTGGAAGAGAAAAGGAGAGCACAGTATCACTGAGAAATTCTTTTAATTTTGATGGTCAACAGAAAGACTGTTCAGCAGTGCAAGGCAATAACAGATGGAAGCAGCAATTCTAAAATCAGATGAGGTTAAGATTAGTTTTTAGCAGATTGTTTCATCTGTAATAGCTGGTAACACCTCTTTACATTCTATTTTAAAGGCAAAACATATTTAAGATAGGGTTTTTTTTCCCCCACCGTTCTGCAGATGGGGAGAGTTTGGGGATTTTTCAGAAGATAATTATCTCCAATGAAATGTTTTATGGCTGAGACCATTGCTAGAATAAAACAGTTGGCTACTTCTGCTTGCAGCTTCTACATCAAAATCCTAAATACATTCATTAACTCTAACTTCCTCCTTTCTTATGGATCTTATTCATTAATGAATACTGTAGGTTCCTTTATTGCATCTTCTTTATCCTGGATCATTATAAGGTCACTAAATGTAATTCTTCCCTGTGGGTATATACTAGCTGTTCCTGCTCCTTTCACAACATTGTAATTATGGAGAAATCAGAGGTTGCAAATTATGAAAACAATTTAGTTTAATTTAGATTCAGTGTCAGTTGTAGGGGAAAATCCATTTATGCACCCACATTGTTGGCTTTATTTTTTGCTTTGTTTTTAATAGAAAGAGACTTGGTTTTACTTACCCAATGCCTCATACAGGGTAGGAGTCCTGTGGCAGTGTTCCTTTTTCATAGCTAGTTGGATTTGAGATATATGTACATTTTAAGTAAAATTATTCTTAATTCACCAGGCAAATGCACCTGAGGTCCTGTGCAGCAACAGCAGCTCTGGAGTCAGTGAATGCGATGGTCAGTTCCCTTGAGGACTGCACTGTGTGCAATGGTACTGTCTGTGTGGATGAAAAAAACCGAGTGCTGCTGCTCGAGGCCTCTAGCTCTGAGTTTTTCCTCTCCTGTGCTTTGAGCTGAGCTAGGTCATGGTGTCGGACTGGCTGCTGCCAAAATGGGTTGTGCTTCCCTCTTTTGCTGTGTGCTGTTGATAGAAACAGCAGCTTCAAAAAGATGACAACTGACTCCTCTATTTTTTTGGAACAGCTACTTCTTTCCTAATTATCCTGGCATGGAATTAGTTTCCTATCAATGAATCACTCCCAGCTAAGAGTGGACTGCCCATGTTTTCCCTTTCTAATTTTCCAAAGTCAGGGGCAGCACACCTTTCTTTACATACACACTGTCCATTACCGCACATGCCCTCATGCTGCTTTATATTCCTCTGGATGTCCCTAGGAATATATAGTTGCACTCTTGAGAGGGATGGTTACCAGCAGGTGCAGACACTTGATCTGATTCTGAGAGAGATAAGAAGACATGGAAATAAATGTCTTTGGTCAGCAGCAGAAATGATCCACTCTAGGTTTAGTATTACACTAATCTCACTAGTGTAGCTGACGTTTAAACCCAAAGATAACAGGTACTTTACAGTACTTTTGACAATAGACAAAGCAGGTACTGAGTACAGATTTCCACACAGGGCTGCTGTTGAACCTCAGTTGTTTCTGCCTACAGCACAAACATCCATTATTCTAGTTCTGAGACTCTGATCATCAGGAAATGGCTACTGCGTGAGTGCTGCAGTAAGACCAAATCCCTGAAGTGTCTGAGGGCCCTAAGCCCATTTCACCTTTACCCATGCATCAAATAGGAACTCAAATCTCCAATGACTTGAGTTTCTGCACCACTGGTCTCCAACCCTCTCTGTGTAATGCTCTTATTTCTGCATGGGTCACAGGGGAGCCTCTCAGGCTTTTAATCTGTACCATATTGTTTAAAGATTTATTTGTTTTGTGAGACTAGTGACAATGCTGATCACGGGCCAGCATTCATGGAAGGAGCTGGACAACTAGAAGAATGTCTACTGCTTCTCCAATTGGGTGCCTTATCTCTGAGACTGCTTTGAAGGATTCAGGTCACTTGCAAATGGCATCTTAAAACTGCAGATGCTTAATTTTTCTTGTTTACAATGGAAATGCATGAGAGAAAATGAGGTGTAACAAGTAAGTCCCTTGATGCTGCAGAAAAGCCTTTTTCTTTTTTTTTGTCTTTCCCCCCCCCCCCCCCCCCGATAGGAGTGCCTTGTTTCCATGGCTACCCTTTGTGAAGATTCCTGCTGTTGGGACCAACTTTGATTCTTCAAGTACCAGTGGATGCCCAGCGGTGGGACTGGTTGGTCTCAGGCAGGGGGTGGGGGCAGGATATTCCACTGCACAAACCAGCAGTGTCTGTTTTATGGGCCCTGCTAATCCCTCATCCTCCTCCTTCAGTTTAAATAGGGCAATCTCACGTTTCTTTCTCTGCTGTCTTCTCCCTCCAGCAGACTTCCCCCGCTTCAGTGACACACCACTGTAACAGGCAAGTTAATTAAGCCCAGAAACCATAAAGAAAATGCTGATGTTCTTGCCTGCCATCAAATCAAGACAGTGTAGCAAGGAAACACTGGAGTTTTTGCTCCAGCTCCTCTGCTTGCCCAGTGGTTAGCCTGTATCCTGCTAAAAAAACCCAAACCCACCCAAAACAAAACAACCCCTGTCTCTTGGAACTGCTGTTGATTTCAAATCGAGATATTAATCTTAATTGTTTCTGTCTCAGATTTTTTCCTGTGATTTTGTTTTTTCCTTTTCCAGACTCTCTCTCTCATGCAGGCAGCAACAAGTTGATGGAAGGAAGTGTTAATTTTTGGTTATTAGTGTAGCTATACTTGGATGCCACAACCTCAGGAGTGTTGGGTTCTAGATGAAACGCTAATTTTCTATTTATTCATAGATATACCTGTAATAACAGGAAAAAGTTTCTGAAAGCCTAATGGTGGTTTGAAAACATTGGTAACTTCTGAAAGTTTGCCTGGGTGTTTCTGTGAGTTTTTAAAGTGTGTCACATATGGATCGTTTGATTCCCACTCTCATCTGTGTTGAAATTGTGTGTGCTTGTCAATGACGTGTGTGCAGAAGCAGTAGACTTCAAACCTATTCATGGGTATTTCTAATTTCTCATTATCTTTCTCCCTTCGGAACTGATTGAATATATCTGGGGCTTTCTCTCTTGTCATAAAAAGGAGCAATGCAGCTTGCAGCCTTTTCTCCTACTTATCTATTTCTGTAGCCACAAGGTACAAGAGAAATCTCAGCTTCTATTTTCTTCAATTTTCCGCTAAATTTCCTTTGAAGGTTATCTTTCCTGGAGGCTTCAACTGATCCATTTTCTTTTCATTTCCTTCTCCTTTTTTTTTTTTTTTTTTTTTTTTTGGCACTGCATAGTGTGTTTGTGTAAAGAAGAAAGGAGAGGAGAAGAAAGTATACCTTTCTGTTGACATAAAAACTCTTTGGTTCTCACTCTGCTTCTGGGCTTTCTGCTTGGATATCCTAAATACAGTCACGCATCTCCTCTGTGCTATAAAGGGGAATGCTGCTGTGAAGAATGCCATTTGAAATAGCTTTCCTTACGGACTTTGAATCAGGTCCTTTTGTAGCAGATCTGCTGTCCATATATATTCATGTGATCATAGTTCTTTGCTTTACTTACTTAAAGTCAGTTTTAATTATTCCTTATTTTTCTACTTTATCTGAGCCAATTTAGCTAAACCACATTTACCCTATTTGGGAGAGGATATAAGGTTAGGAGGGTTGTTACTGCTCCCTAAAGATGCCCCTGGCTATTCCTTTAGTCTGGGGTGGGGACACTCAACACTCCTGGAAGGCTCTCTGCCAGAACCAAGTGTTGGTGAGCTTGATAGTCAGTCGGCTGCTCCTTCACTGTATCCATGTTTCCTCTCTATGTGACTACTTCTTTGGGTTTCTGTCCTCCATACAGCTGATTTGCATGAACAAAAGAAATAATCTCAGGTGGTGTGTCAAATTTGGCTGAAATTGGTATTAACAGGAGTATCAGTCTGCTTCTTATGCTGAAAAACTTTCATGTGCTCTTATTTGGACCCTAGTCATCTTACATTTTATTGAAATATTTGCCCACTAGCCTTAAAAGATACCAATAATAGAGCTTTTATTATGTATTTCTTTTTCTGTGGAATTTTATTTATTCACAGGGGAGCAACCTAGTAGCTTACATAGCATGCAGACCATTGGTTATATGAGTTTAGTAGAAGGTCATTGTGCAGAAGATTAATGAAGTTATTTGACTATGTTGCATTTCCTCTTTATTCATTGTACAAGCGGTGTTGACGTGTGCAGTACACTGATACAGATTGTACTGTTTCATCGAAGTACACACAGTCCTCTTCTCCCTATTTTTTTGCCTTTAAAGTGAAGCACTTGTAGTTGTGAATGATGTGATTTATTATATTACTGGTATCTTTGCTGCAGGCTGTAGCATTGAGTCCCTTTGTCCCAATGAATCTTTATTATGACAATGATAATATATGACTCGGTGTTTGTTTCAGCAACAAGGAGACAACTGTATTTTGCTTGTACTTATTTTTTCAGTCTTGAATCCTTTGGCTATTCCCAAAATAGACAAAATGGGCTGAAGCATATGCAAAGATCCTTATTTCAACCTTAGCATTATCTACTGGCATATTATTTTTAACTGGAGACAACAGCTCAGAAAAACCAGTGCATTCCTTAAGCATATCCTTGGGTTTTATTGAAATTAGTCTGAGATTTCGCGCCAGGTTTAGCAGCTTTAGCCTGCTGAATTTGTAAAGTTAATTAGAACTGTGGATCACTTTAGTTCTGGACTGCATTAGATCAGCACATACAGAGAGTGCAGGGACCCGTTTGAGGTTTCTAGCAGGGAGAATCTGTGTTGTCTCCAGCTGTGGCAAGGGCTTAGGATGCAGTTGCATAAGCTGGGCTTTGTTAAGGGTATCAGGAAACCCTATTCAGAGAGAAAGTAGCCTGGTGCTTTTATTGACCACACATCACCAGGGCTGCCCTTTACAGCCCTGTGTAAGAAGTGGCAACGTAGCCGGAGTAACTCCTTCCAAAGCTCGTCCTGCAGTTCTGGCTCAGCACTGGGTTGAGCCCAGCTCTCATCAGCATTGCTTCCTGCTCACGTTGGTGCCACTTGGAGACCTTCCACTGCAAATATTGATCCAGTTAACACTGCTTAGCTTATGAGATCTGAGGAGATGAAAGTATTTGGCCTTATGGCTGCAGGCTATTACAAATGATTACAACATGAATCAGATCCTCCGCCTACCTGCGAGGTACTGAGTTTGGGATTCTTTTCCATCCCCTGCCCACGCAGTCATTACCCCAGAGACTGCTACCTCCATAGGGAAACATGCTGCTGGAAGGATTAGGCTGGCACACCGCCTTCTGGTTTGTGTTTCTGTCTTAAACGCATCACCTTTTTCTGCTCATTATATGCTTATGACAAGGCATAGGGTAGAGTGGAAATGCTTGGAGGCCTTCTGGCTCCAGCCGTGTCACTACTTGTTCAGCTCTCTGTTGTGATTCACAGGTCTTCATTCTTTGCACTGAATCAGACATTAGAGATGCAAAAGGTCTGTTAGGTCACCTAGCACGCCCTTTGGTGACTCTCCCTTTCAGGATATGTCTGGTTTTTGTTCTGTTAGGAGAAAAAAGGAAGCAGAGTTACACAGTGTCTCTGCAGGTCTGGATTGCTGCATGAACCTGTGGCTCTTTGGTCCTTTGTGCTTGTGAACAGCTTTTGGTGTTCATAGATTCAGAAAATCAGTAATGTTTCATTTTGACTGATCACATGTGAGTTGTTGTAGCAGGGTCAGAATAGAAGTCACAGCTAATCAAGGGGGAAAACTTTCTAAATAGTGGAGTTTGGGGATTTGTGCGATCTGCTTTTTAATGTCACACAGCACATGTATATCTTTTCTGGCTTATTTGTCCTGACACTTCTTTTTTTTGTAACACTGAAAAGTAATGCTAATATTGATACTTCCTTGATGTGCATATCTAGCCAAAAAATCAGGATCTTGTGTGTTGTCTAGCTTAAGAGAAACTGGTCAAAGAGATACTTCTAGGAACAGACCTTGTTTATTTGAGAAGCCAGTCATCCTTCCTTGAGCAGACGAGAACCGCAGGAACAGAGACTGTCATTCCATGCTCTTAGAGCCAACACCCTCTTCCACTCACCAAGGTGTTTTTCTTGATTACACTGCCATACTTGTTCGGGATGAGCTTCCTTCTCTCTTTGATCTGCGCCTCTCTTCTGCATTTCGTATGTGTGCGTGAGTGCCTAAGGCAGGACTTGGACAAATACCTCCTGCCATACTCAGGTTTCTAGCTAGGCTGGAATTTCTGCTTGGGTTTGTGTGTGATATTTTGGAGACTATTATTTCAAGTATCAGCTCTCAAAGAGGAATTTACTGATGTCTTGAAGTCATTTTAAATAAAGGTCAGTGTTTTATCTCATTGTTTTAGTGAGGTATATCCCCAGCTACCATCAAACTAGATGATTATTTGCATTTCAGCAAGATCTGGATGGATTTTTCTCTTGCTGGGCCCTGTACATACACAGTGGGAGACAACCCCTCAGTGGAGGAATTCACCATTGGAGGAGACACTACAACAAAGGCTAAACAAAACAGATGGTAAATGTAGCAGCTCGAAAGTAGGAAGCAAAGCAAGCTGAGAGCCTGACTTAGAAACCGTCTTTCTCCGGTGCTGCCTAAGGCCTAATGTATTCTACTCTAGTACTTCCCAGGTACTCTGTTGTATAATTTAAAAAACATTGAAATCAGTGAAAAAGCTGATGGCTTTAAGTCCATAATGAAAGATTCTCTTTTCAGTCCATTTCACACTGATGACGGGACTTACTAAATGAAAGGTGAAGTTATCAAATCTAACAGAGGAGCCTTTATTTCCAGTGGAAAGGAAATTGCTGCCAACTTGTTTGGGTAACAGCAGTTAGCCAAGCCTGTGTCCTGGAGCATGATTTAACCCTGAGTGACTCCAAGTTTGCCAGCTGGTTCGCAGCAGGCAGAACAGCAGCACACGTTTGCAAGTGCTCCAATTCTGACCCTCTCACTGGCCATAGCATGGTGGCAGCCTGGACTTCCTTAGTGAGAAGCACTTCAAAGAAACAGGTGCAAATTGGAACCTACATATAAGAGTTATTTCTTATTTCATTTGCTGGATAGTAAGTCAAAAAGGAGAACAGTGAGGAGTCTTCATCATTTTCCTAAACGGGTCTTATAAATCCTTTTAAAGTGTCCTAATTAGGGGAAAAAGATCCCTTCTGAATCTTGCTGGTTAGGAGATGCAACTGTGATTTCAAACAGCCTTTGCCCTCTCCCAAGCCCCAAAATAGCCTGATGATGCTCTGATGCAGAGGAATACTTGTAAGTCCCCCCAGCACAAGTTGGTCTGAGCTGGAAGCACTCTCTGCAGTGCCCTAATAGGATGTGGGTTTGAAAGCAGGATGGTGGGCAACAGGGGTGTGGTTGCCAGCATGGAGGATAACAAAACAATGACTTTTGTTTGTCTCCTTTCTGTTGTAGCTCCGCATCCCCCTTCCCTTACTGTGAGGACACTTTAACCCCACCCTATTTGTCTAAGCGATGTGTAAAAAAAAAGAGAGGTTGGTTTCGATTCCAGTCAATAGTGGAGGGGTTTTTATGTTTCAGGGAGTAAAAATTCATGCCCAGTTGCTCAGGATGGGAGATTTTGCCAAAGTTGTTCTGGTCATGCCTCAAGGCTAGTTGGGAATTTAGTTATTAAAGTCCATACTAAATCCTGAAGACCTGTATCTGAGAAATGTTTTTTATAAGCCAATGAATCTGTCTCAATGTTTTAGGTTTTGCTTTAAAACAAGCAATTAAAAAAAAAAATTACAATCTTTCCCCAGATATTGATGACTTGAGTTTGTAGTTATGCGGCCCCACAGTCACCGGAAGAGAGGACGCTTTCCAGAGAGGTGAATGCCCAGGTCTAGTGCTGACACTTCTAAAGGTTGCACTTGTTCTGCTGTAGGTTCTCCTCAAATGAGAAGTTACATTTCCAAGCTCAGCTTGTTTTGTTTTGTTTGCATTTTCCTTACTAGTGCCTGCAAATCAGTCTTAGGGGCTTATGAGAAGTCGGAAAATGCTCCTTACTTCTCACAGGCTAAGTACGTCCCATCCAGGGATGCATCCTACCTGGCTTGTTTAAGCATATCTTTCACAGAAAACTCAGGGTACTCAGCAGCTCAAAGCCCCATGCTTTTAGTGTCTCTGCTTGATTATATCTAAAATAAGTAAAACAATATGAACCTAAAAAAAAAGATAAAATTATCGTTTTCTGGAAAATGTTTGAGTTCTTAGTCTGTTCATTGGTGTCTGTCTCGGAAAGGGCAGATGAATCTTGTGTTTCCAAGAAGACTATAAATATAGAGCAGTGCCACCTCATTCGCTAATATTATGAAGCTCATTTAGCAGTAAATTCAATCTTACATCTCTATCTAAACCATCAAGAAAAAAGTCACCATGCTGGGAGACTGAGTTCCCAGCAAATAGCTAAGCAGGAGCATGTCTCTACTTTTCTATTCCTATCAAATCATGAAAATGGTGTCTTCTTGAAGCTTTGGAGTTAGAAAATCTCTGTAGATTCGGGACCTACTGTTGTCCAAAGGCACCTTTATATATTTCCTTTTAACTTGTATATGGCGTGTGATCTCTCTGTACTTAATGATTACTGAATTTTCTTGCAGTTAAAAGCAGTGTCTCCTTAGTTATTAATTAAAAAAAATATAAAAGGGTATCATTTTATAATCTGCCTGGTACTTTTCCAAAAAGTGAGTGATAATATACTCTTCTAGGTATCTGTAGCAATTCATTAAGCCTTCCAGCACTGAGCAGGCCACTAATGGATGCAGAATATCCGTTAAAGTCCCTACTAAAATACAATAATCTTTACTGGAAATGGTAAGCCTTTGACAATACGCTCTAGTCTAGGGTGGCAGGGATCTACCTGAGGTGGAATTTGGTGGGACACGCAATTTATTGTCACTCACTTATAAAATATTCCAGGAATTTCTTCCAATTCTTTGAGCTTTCCCTCATGTCACCTGACTTTGACTCACAGCCCAGACTGCAAAATGAAGTTTGGTTTATGAGATAAGGTTTTAAATTTCAACCTTAACAGAATTAAGTATTGACTTGACATTTATACAGATTCTGACTCGTGGGATGAGTTGACTGATTAAAATGAGGACAAGCAATCTACCAGAGTATGAAAAAATGATGAATAGTGAAGAAGTAACGGTTGGTAGTAATTAAGAAGATTATATGATGTCTGTAGCACTATAGGACCTCATACTGAATGAGCTGCAAAAGTTGGTTAGAAGACCTACAATAGAAAAGCAGAAAATTCCACTGAACTTCTTAAATATGTTCGACTTCAGAGTTTACTTAGTGCAGGTCTTACTACATCAGGTGAGTATTTATCAGTGGTGTACAATATGAGTTTCCAGCTTTCTCCTCCAGTGAAGAGGTAAGGACAAGGCTCATTTGCAAGCCTGTTTAAAATTTGGATTTTATCATGCTTTTTTAATAACCTTTAATGTTTCTTTCTATTATCAAACTCTTGAGTGACTCCCCCTGCATAAAACCAAACAGAAATAATAAAAAGGCCTTATGGCAAACTGTACTGCAGGTACCATTATCACAGCTTTGAAAAGAAGGAAAGTGAGCAAATAAGAATCTGTGTCCTCAAAGTCCTGGTTTCCTGTTAGATTCAATTCCCATTTTTGTTGCCTATTTTCTTGTCTATCGCTGTTGCTCTTTTCTGTTTGGTGTCTCCACTGTGTCAGGACCAACTCCTGCACTATGAGCTTCTGTGATCAGACTATCTGAACTGGGCACAGGATTTGGCTAGCATTTTCTTGTTCTTTTATTAGAAGTGGTGAAATTTGTGTTATTTATCTCTATGCTGTGTTCAGAAATAGACTCCTAATTTCTGTCTGATATTCCTAGGCAGTACCTTAATTAAAACAGTAATCTGACAGCAGATGACCTGAAAGTTAGCTTTCTAGAACCAGATTTGTCATCGTTTCTTCTTCAATATAAAATTCATTACAATCTTTCTGTAGCCCTAGACTACACCGATTTCTTCACTGGAACCATGGGGAGACAGCATGAGGGAATACCATAAAATCTCTCCAAGAACAGCAGATGGGGGGAGAAATCCTGCTTTGCTCCCAAAGGCAAAATATCTGGGCATAGATACAAGTATCGTTTATAGTAAGAACTGATAATATTTTATTACTTTTTTCTTAACTAACCAGCTTCCCTCTGGCAAATGCTACTTGCTTATAATGATCTATTTTAGTGAAACTGGGAAAACTGTGAAACGTTTCAATATTGAAATGGACACTTCACTTGGACTTTCTTGTCTCCTTTACACTCTTCCATTTCTTTTGTTCTGATGTCTTCGCTTATTCCTGTTATATATATGATAGGAATTATCATATATGACATATTGGTATATTTTGATGTTTAGAGTTAATTTTTCACATTTCACCTCTATTTATATTCACATTCACTAACTTCCCTCTCTGGTGGGTTTTTTTTGTTTGTTGTTGATGTTTTAAGTTAAAATTAACCTATGACACTATTTCCCACCTTCCAGTCCCTTCCTCCATTATTCTCCTCCCAAACCTCAGATGATGTTCCCATCACACCTACAGCTATTCACCTTAACTTATGGGATAATGGGTTCCCATTTTGCCCTCATGGTGGTGATGAGCATTAGGAGAGCTCAGTGCAAAGTTTCACTATAAGAAGCAGGCAGACGAGTCTAACCTTGATTACTGCCATCTCCATCTTTACCCCTGGCATGTGCTACAACTCTTGGAAATTCTCAGCAATTATCCCTTTCCTTAGTGTTATTGCTATTTCTGTTTTTACAGATGTGCCAAGCATAGCTTGAGGACCCATTTTAATAGACACTGTATTAGGCTGATATATGATTTCTGATTTTAGATATTTATGATCTCAAAAACCTTCCATGAACGTTAATAATGTCTCCAAAGTGCTTAAACAAAATCCTGCTTTTAGCATGTTGCAGCTGAGGAAAGGAGATGATGGCAAAGATGCAGGGTTTCAACAAGAAGAGATGGTTAGGAAAGCTCTCAGGAAAGAAAGGGAGAAATGGAAGTGAGACTGTCAGTCACTGAAGCTGGAAAACACGAACACGAAGGCAGGAGGCTAGCAAAGGAATTCCTTGAAAGAAGTGGACTTCTAGTCAGTATGAAGAGGAAGATAACTTGCTATTAGAGCTCTACTGTGACCAGCCTAGGGCAAAGCAGAAAAGAGCCGAGAGGGGTTTAGGAGGCCATGGAGGGAGGTCAGCAATAATCCTATTGGGTGGTGATTGAGCTTTCACAGTGTGGGATGTCTCTGGTGAGATTTTGACTGAAGAAATGAGCACTAGTGAAGCAACGCATCAGATGCTGTGACTCTTGGCTGGGGAGAGAATAATGAGTGGCAAGGAAGACAGGAATGAGAAGTAGGTGGAAAGATAAATAGAATCTATTTACTAGAGATTTGTGACAGGGTGGGCATGAGCTGCTTTTTATTGAATAAATTACTGTCACTGCAAATACTGTGTAAGTGAATCCATTCTTTAGCCCTAACGTGTATATTAACTAAGTCATGTCTGGCTGTTCCAGGATTTCAAGTGAAGGTGAATGGCTATTGCAAACTGCAGCTCTGCTTTCACATTTGTTTAGTGTTGTCATATGTGCTGTGGGCTTATTCTTTGCTTTTCTCATTCTACTGATTTCTGTTTCAGCTACTGCTGGGAGTGAGGAGGGGTATCATTTGTGGTGTTGATGATAGTTATATGTGTTATTTAAGTAAGGATAAAGTCCAAGTTCCCTAGTAACTAGTGCAAGCTACCTTCTGGGCAGGTGCTGTCTAGAGTTGAAAGACTCAAGAGGCTTTGCCCTTTAAGGATGTATGGATAGAATCTCAGTCCTGGTGCTTAATTTCTCCTACGTTTGGCCTTTAAAGATGTTAATTAGGTACAGATATTGGTTGTTGGACCACAGAATACCTCCTGTCTTGGATATCTATACTTATCAATATTATTTTATAATTATTAGTGAAATAAATCCAAACACTTCAGTGTAGATGTGAAGTGTGAATATCACTTCTAAAAGCTGGAACCCAACCTTTATGGCAATGTCAAAGGAAGGGGACTCTCTAATAGTGCAGGTTCCATTTTCATGACTAACACGAGATGATTGACACATCTTGCCTTGAAGAAACCTTCGTTTGTGTGTGACCTGTGGCTTGCCCTACTGAAGTGCAGTGGAAGGCTATCTCAGTGTAAAGATGAAAGGGAATTGTCTCCGATTATCAGTGATGGAGAACTAATGCACTTTGTGTGAGCTTACGGATTACTTTCAGATAAACACTAGGACACTTAAAAAGTAAATTTATTTATTATTTTTTCCCTCCATATCACTATGCCTTCCATGGTGACTGCAGAAGCTCTTTTTTTTGTCATAATTTATAGCTCACAGTTCTTATCCTCACCAGTTTCAGTCAGTGTTGCATTGATCCCCTAACAGGGGGGGTACTCTCAGGGTGAATTGCTGAGTACTTTGCTTACCTCACTGTGTTTTCCAGCTTCCTTGTTTGTTGTGCTTGCCATGGATACTTTAACCTCAGAAACCCAGTATTCAGACCAAATCAAACTCATCTTAATCTCAATGTAGTGCATTAGTAAGTGATACAAATACATGTTTACCTTTCGGTAGGGAAAAGTCTGGGAAACTATAGCCCATTATTCTGGTGCGTTTCTACAACTGACTTCATATTTCCATGTATTTTTCTTTTAATATGGTAAATGCATGGTTAAAAAATCCAGTAGCCTGTTAGTAGTCACACACATGCACTTGAGTATTTCTCTAAAAAGCATTTCAGTGCCTTGGATGTGTATCCAGTGTTTTAAGGAAGCAGTTGTCTAACTAGAGATTCATTGTCTTCATTTTTACTGTTGAGAAAGCCAGACAACTGATGTATAAAAGTACAAAAGACAAGTGCATGCTGAATGCGTTGGGGTTTTACAAAGGCTTTATGAACTTATTATGAACCTATTTTAAAATACTATGTCTCTAATAAGTAAATGCTGAGTTGAAACTGCTAATATAAGAAACTACTTCTGACATTTCTAAGTGGAAAAATAGCATTGACTGAAGAAATGAGTAAATTATACATCTGAGTAAGGTGTGTAGTAGGCACACAAGGACTTCTTCTCAATGCTGCCTGTAGATGTTCTCATGAGACTCCTGGGGCATAAGAACATCCTTATGGCTGTTCTTATGGCTCATGATTAAAAAGAGAGAAAGTAGAAATCTGTCTGATTCAAATTCTTTGTGGTGGGGTCACCCTTTTTCCCCTGCACTTTCTTCCTCAAAATCCAGCCTTCTCAGGAGTCTTGCTAGCGGTCTTCCTACCATTTGCCATGGACCATTGTGGTCATATGTTGAACGCGTGCTGAAGGACATGGGAGGGCATGGCTGTGACTGGCAATATGCGATGTTGGCTTAGCTGCCTGGAGAGTGTGCAGTCTGCTGTACTTCTCACAGCACTGGGGGTCATGTTAGTCATTCAGTGAAGGTAAACTGCATTTAATGAAGTTCATCCTGCTATTTCAAGGATGAGAGCTCAAATCAAACTCATTCTTAGAGAAGAAAATAAACGATCTGTTGAAACAATTAAACTAAGAAATGCCACATCGTGTTATTTTGGCAGTGATCTGAATCATGACACACCTTCCCCCATTTGTGTGGGAGAGATATCTAGTGGAATGCAAGATTAATTATTTGGTGAAGGTTGGGTTTTTTTCCACCGGAGATTACCTCTTTGCATAGCTATGAGCTGCTGTTGGTAGTTCCTGTCCATTTCCCTAATAAAACCATGACCCTTTACCACAGAACCAAGTCAGAAACAACTATCAACTACAGCTTCATCTGCTGCAGTAACTAGGGCTTGTTTCTATATGTGCTGCAGTTTAAGCTGCAGTTCTAAATTGTTCTTACTTACACGAACACATGAACTGCTTTGTTTGCTCAGAGACCAATTTGATTTCAGGAAGGCTCTGTGTAGTCACTGCAGCCTGTCATGATGTTATCAGCTGAAAGATGAGAGCCGTAGATCATAATTCTCACTGCTAAGGAGTGTCAAAAATACACAGCAGGAGCCCATATGTTATGTGTACATTACTTAGACCTGCCTGTTATCCCTAGGGCAGATTTTTTTTATGTATTGAAACACAAAAATAATATAATCATGCTGCTTGTGGATGTAATGACTATAACCATATCCAATCCATTCCCAAATGGTGAGAAAGATGGTCTTTGCGCTATGCCTTTCGTTATTAAATCCAGACTGACATGAAAGAAAAGTGGTGAGGATGAATCCCTGTTCAGATATACATCACATTAAAAGGTCATCAAACAACAAAACTGAAGTTTTGTCTATATTAGACATTGCTTTGTTCTGTTTCTTTCTGGAAAAAAGCTTATCCCTCACTCCCCACCCCGGAAAGCATTAACAATTCACTGCCTGATTATCTAGGATGGTTCTCCAATAGTAAGACAAGTGACAGAAGAAGAGAGTCTAAAAAGCCTGTAGGGCATAGATGAATGACAGGTTTGGTTTTATGACTTCCTACAATGAAATGAGAAACGACTTTTCTGAGAGCGGGAATTACAAAAAGTTTGGTCAAACATGTAGTGTGAAATCTTGCTTTCAACAAACTGAGGAGCATTTTTGGCAAATGTGGAGGCATGGCGTGACGAAAGTATTTGGAAACCAAAGCTTCTTTATCACCTTGGGCCTAAGTGTAAAAAGCTTAATGCCAGTACTAACATCAAGCTCTATCATTTCACTAATATCAGGTAAATCCAAACAAAATGAACAGACCACACCTTTTGGCTGCATCATGTAATGGCTTCTGGTGATGTGATTCTCCTGTCTCGTTTGAGGAGCAACCTGGGCTTGCTTCCTCCTGCCTTGGGCACAGCGCTGCTGTGGAGGAGGCTCATCGGCCACAGCCACACAGCGATCCTTAATGCTGTGGCTGAAGCCACAGATTTGCCTGCTCCCAATCCCCTTGGGGATGGCTAATCATCCTGCAATACCTGGTTTGACTGTGCTTGTGATCTGATCTGTTGCCAAGCTGTAATCAGGAGCCTGTTTGTTCTGTCTTATCTCAGGGCTGTATCACTGTCTTGTCTTTGGTTTGTAATTTCCTTACAGCAGCAGCTACATTTGTGTTTTGTGCAATGCTGGCCATCAGCTACAGATATATATGTAGTTTGGCTTGGAGTGCTGGTGTGGCTCTGGAGCACATGTCCTCAGTTGCCTTCATGTGCTGCCTGGTGGTCTGAACCACAGAGCAGCTTTGGTGCATGCAGACTATATCCTTCCTAGAGGAAACCAAACCACTTTCAGGTGGGTACTTACTGTGTGCCCACTCCTAAGGTGTTCAAAGCAGCAAGTGGGCCGCACCGTCACAAAATCCTCCAGTGTAGACTGAAGTGATCTACTCTGGGAGATCCTGTGACACTCTGAGGTGCTTTTCAGCAGGTACAAAAGCCCAAAACATGTCAGACCCCTTATATTTCCTGCTGTTAGCCCTCTAACTTTTGCAGCTCACTTAATCTTCCCTGAGAATTCTCACACCTAATCTTTTCCCTGCTTTGCTTGCTGTACCTTCTGTTGCTGTTCCCCTTTGCTGAAGCACCTATCTCTTTCCTGTCTCCCTCTCTCTCTGTTTTTTTTCCTGTTGGGCTTTTTGTTTTGTTTGGTAACATCAATCCCTCTTCTCTTCCAGGAAATCCAGTGCAGAGCAACCTAATCAAGCTTAGAGGAAACGGCACTGCAGCACTATCAGGAGGATGCCAGCTGGTAATGGGAACAAGTTCAAGGTGTCTTTGAGGACCTGAGGAAAGAACCATGCAGAGTGGTGATGTGGCAGCTGTTCCCCATGTTACAATGTGATATAGACATCTTGAACACATCTTCCAGTGAGAGTACACTACTAAATTAGACACTCCTTTGAATATCCATGCTCTGGACAGACCATGCAGAATAGTCACAAGGAGAAGGTATCCTTTAGATCCGGTTTATAGGCACCACAGAGTCCCCCAGAGAAGACAAATTCAGGAAATCTCTTCAGCCTGCTCCTAGCGCCAGCCCGCATCAGCTGTCCTCTGTGCCAGTACTTCTCATTCCAGCCTGAGTAAGTGAACTGATTTTCTATGAATTTTTTTTTTTTTTTTTGAGCACTCCTTGGTGGGTACAAGTTGCAGGTTCTGCCAGGATAGTTGCTGGCTCCCTCTACAGCCAATGAGTTATGCTCCCAAGAAGTGCTAGGTAGACCAGTCAATGGAAAATAAGGAAGAGTAATGTCTGCTGTGTTCCCCTCTCTTCAGAGACCTCTTTAGGTGTAGGCTGAAAGGACACAAAATGGAAGCAGGCTCCACACCACATGGTGACCACTGGGACATCTCCTCTCCACAAAACAGAAATTCTTAATAACACCTAGTGCGCAGGTGGCCTGTAGTGAGGTTCAGAAGGCATGTCCACTCCATGAGCAGAGCAGTTGGCCAAAAGCCTGGGTAAATGGTGAAATAGCCGGTTTCCTTAGAGATAAAAAAGGTTTCCTTGGTGAAAGGCTGCTTGTTTTGTCCTGCAGGATCCAGACAGCTGGGCTGATCCCTTGCCTTTCTAGCCCTAGTCAAGTCTTACTCCCTCATTCGAGTTGCTTACGAAGCCTTATTCCCTCTGCTACTCTCTCCGCTGCCTCTAAGAAGATGACAGCAAGCAAATCTCTCCTCACCCTCCCCCTTTCCAGAACTGCATGGCACAGCCACTTGTCAGACACATTTTTCTTCAGCAAAACATGTAGCCCTCAGCCTGTGATGTTTCCTGAGGATTGTGGAGGCAGGCAGCAGTCACAGCCACATGAAAGAATGATCTAAAGGTCAAAAAATACAGGGGGCCAGGACAGGCATAGTCAGAGTAACTATGCTTGCTCAGAGGTATGGGTTGAGGTTCCCTGGAGAGTGAGTGGGTAAAGCAGAAAACCTAAACCCCTGCTCTAGGAAACAGAGTGAGATAGAAAAGTAGTGTATAGTTAATTGGACTCCACCTTGACCTGCATGGTCAGACAGGGGGTCATCTGGCTTCTCCAGCTACTCACAGACTGCAGAAAATAGGCATAAAGCTGCTGAAGAAACTAGTTCTTGTTCTCTTGGTCCATATGGAAAGGCTCAGCTAATTCCTTACAGAAGCTGTGTAGGACACAGCAGTCATCAGGGCTGCACTGATTTATGCAGCTTGTGCAGTTTGCACATTTGTGTCTAGTCTGTCAATCAGGACCTGACATATTGTAGTCAAAGAAAAAAGCACATTGCACTTACTCAGCATTTCACAGCATGTGGTTAAACTAGCCCTTCTCCCCACTGTTGTGTGGGTATGGCTTCAGCACCCAACAGCACAGAGGGGTTTCAGCCTCTTACACTTTATGCTGTGAATGATCCTTCTTGGGAAAAAGGTTTCAGCATTCCCTTTGAACCTCATGCTGGAGAAGGGGAAAACATGGGTATGAGGCCTTCTAGCAAAGCCTGCTAGGATGTCTGTAAGCCTGCTGGTGGGTGAGACCTGCTGACAAAGGAGTGGTAGTAAGTGAGTTAAGTAGTTGCAGCTGCTCTGGGGCAGGCACTGGATGGGAGAATGGGCCTGGTCAGAGAGGGAATCTCTGGAGAGCAGTGGGCTGGATGTTTCAGTGATACCCTCTGACTTGTGCAGTCCAAACTGAAAAGGTTTGGAGGATGGCCTCGTGATCTTTAATCATGACTTTGTCTGTGTTGGATTTGTCCACCACAGCCTGCTTGGCTGCTGGCTGGTGCAACTCAGAAGTCCCAAGGCTCTGAGGGGTGACCACTGTGCAGTGCAGTGGTGGTGCCAGCGGGTTTCATTTGGAAGTTCTGCATCTTGCTGCTGTTTGACCCACTGGTCTGAGCTCATCTCCCTGGCCCAGAGTCTTCAACTGAGAAGGTGCAAAGCGACTGAAGAGACAAAGACTCAATGCCTTTATCTTCTTCCCCAAGCAAAGGGCTGTCCAGGAAGAGACACGCTCTGGGTGTCCTCCTAGGGGAGCTGCCATGACTGTGGTGTCAAGCCTCTCATTCTGCCTCCACCTGTGACCAAACTCAGCACTGAGAGGAGGCCTAGATAGCAAGCCTACAGTATTACCTGGATCAGGACAAGGAGAAGTGAGGCAGGAATATCACCAGAGCAAAAATGTTGTGCATGGGAGGCCTTGTACTGGGGAGGATGGCTGGGGTGAGATGTGGCAGGTGGAAAGACAACTTGTGGGAAGGCAGAGCTTCAAACCATGTGCACAGTTTTCCAGTCCAGGGAACCAGAATGCATCTTGTCCATAATGGTGCAGCAGTGCATACCACGGTTGCAGGGACCTCAGCACAGTTGAATTTAATCTCCTGATCTACTCCTATTTCGCTGCGTTCCTTGTTATCAGGCAGTGCTAAAGCAAGAACTTAAATGTTTTCGTTTGCAGGGAGCCAAATGCACAAATATTTGCTAGCATCTTATAAGCTGTTTTGAAGAAGTGCAAATCTAATGCACTAGACTTGATGCCAGAACCCAGGAAAACTGCAGGTCACTTTCTGCATTCCTTACACAGCTCCCCACTGACCTGAAAATGTAAGAAAAAGCTTCCTGGTTTCCTGCACAAGCTGTGCCACAGCCAGGGAAGATGTGCTGACCTCAGAGTCAGGTATCTTACAAATGTTAATGTTATTTAGCATTGTCTCTGCTGATTTTCATTTTCACCACTTTCCTTTCTGTTCTGCTTTTCCAAACAATGCTGGTTAAGATCAGGCCCTCACCTTGCCAATGCTTTTGGAAAATGTCCATGCACGAATTCTACCTGTGGAACCAAGAAATGATGTATTTGGGTAAGAGTCTGCTGGAATATTAGTGATTAGCCATCATTTACTTCAAGGTAGTAAAGAAAAGTGCCATTTAAAGCACATGAGAGAATTCAGTGAGTGGTGAATGCCCACATTTCAGTGGGCCTGCAGTGTAAACTCTTCAACGTGACTATTTATTCTATGTAACTAATAGAAAGATATATTTAGATTTAATGGTAGGTTAAATAGTTATTGTAATTCCATTATTATTTATATATTATTATATATTTTATATTATATAACTTTTGCTTTAATAGAGGATTTGATAGTGAGCCAAAGCTTCTTAAAAATTTTGCTTTATTCTGTTGTGGACTGTAAAAAATGGGAGTCACAGTTGCTAGTAACAGAAAATCCTAGAGATGTGTTTGTGCTGTTTTTCTGAAGGAAATTATTTAGCAAGTAGAACATTCGTCTTGCACGATGCTTATCAGAGAAGACAGAACTTAAAAAAAATTATACATTGGAAAAATAGCGTCTGATTACATCCAACATGTTCTGCCAGATATTCTGAGACAGCACCAGAAGGCACCACATTTCAAGTGGCAACAACATGTCATGGAAATATCTGAAAAGTCTCCTTTTCAGTAAAATGTCTGTTTATCATGCACTTGTTATCAAGCGGGCCTGTTTGTTTTTACCTTCATTTCCCCATTCTTCAGTTGGTAGGTACATTTTCACTTTTCAGATAGGTTCATATATTCGATGATTTGAGAGCATAGAGAAAATAATATAATTTCTTCTTTCTAAAACAAATTACAAATATATATAAATATATATTAAATTTAATTAATTTCTACAGCAGATATATTGATCTCCTTGATTCTTATTGATTCCGTCCCTCATTCTCATGTATATGAGAAAATGACAATCTATTTCAACAGCTTCTTCATCTGCGGTGTTACTGGTGATGAATTTGTAGGCTGATTTCAAGGAAGATACAGTGTCTGGAGAAGGAGTGAGTAAAGGGCTTACGTTGTTTATTCCCCAGTATGGCTCACTTGACTGGTGTAGGCTTTCTGCATATCCTCAGGCATATTCCTTAGCATGTTTGTGCTTGAATGCCCTGTCTGCAAATGGGATAATAATATTTCTTCTGTCTCTTTAGATGGTAATTTCCATGGGACAGAAACTGAGTCATGACATGTTGGTACAGAATCCACTGGTGTGATCCACTAATACTGTTTCTTTAAATTGGTGGTAAAAACCAACTTGTACAAATATGAAAAAGTATGTGTTAATTCCTCAGCTGAAATCTTGGTACAAACTAATTTCACATACTTGAACAAGTGTTTTTCTTCTTGGAAATAGGCCCCACTGGTCAAAATATGATGGATTTGGCAAAGTCTGCTGATATCACTTTTGAACCAAAAGTTCAAGTGCCTCTGGTGCTGAACAGAAAGTATTCTGAATAACAGAGTGTTCTGCTATGTGTGTGGGGCGGCTTCCTTGAGGTATGTAGATTGGAGTAGGAGGAAAATGAGAGGAGGAGGAATTGCTGAAACTCTGAAACTGCCCATTCTCTCACCTTCAGCAATTCTTCCACTCCTATTTCCCCATACCTAAACTGTGGCAAGCAGAAGACAATAATTTTACCTGGGCAGTGTATATCTGTTGAGTTTTGGAGAAAACACTTTTCCAGGACTCTAAGCTGGCATTCAGCAGTACCTCAGAACACCCCCTGCCCTGAGAAGGGGCTCCTTGGCCTGTCAATGATAGGAAGAGGGTGGAAAGGGAATTAACTTCATTGTTCATGTGTTGAGAAGCACAGGGGCTGTGATGAGACTGCTAGGCTGCAGGACTTGGTGGAGGAATCTGAGGACAAGACCAGCAGAGGAGATTGGGAGAGAGAGAGTTTGCCAACAAGGAGTTGCCCTCAGAAGAAAAAATGGGAAGAATAGTATACAGGAGAAAGAAACACATCTTACAGGATTTTTACACTGGCATCTCAATTCTCACGTCCAAGGAAAATGAACTGCTGAACCTTCTCCCGTTCATCCGCAACTAACCCTTACATGATGAAACGACAGTGCTGAGGCAAATTGTTGCAGGCTGAGGAAAGAGAGTTCCACTAAGTAACAGCAATGATTTCAGCAAGCTGTTACGTTTGAAAACAGAGACAGACTAGTCTGTCCTTTATTTACTAGCAGTAGAGATGCCCTGTTATATTTAATAGGCAACCATGGTCTACCTAAGAGTCGATGAAAATAGTAAGGGAAGCTTCAGCTGTTGGGGCATCTTGGAGGAATGAAGAAATGTGGCACTTTGGAGATAAGATGCATGAAAAAGAGAGTGGGAACAGGAAAAATATTTCCTTAAAAGAAATTCTTGTCCTCTGGCAGCTTTTAGCCAGAGAAAGACTAAAGTTTATGTATCTACGAAGCTCTATACAGTCAGGACTTTGCTGTACAAACTCCATAGCTAACAACAGTATTGTTTTAAGACACTACCTAGGTGAAGAATCCTTGCTGCCCTATTTTTAGCACTGAAAATTTAAAAGGCAATGTGAGTGTTTTGAAGGACAGCTCTTCTGGCTAGATGCTGATCTCGCATTATACGGATTTTCAGTCTTTTCAGTCACCAGCAAGAGATCAGAATGTGGCATGAAGAACCAAACATTGGACAGCCAACAAGAGAGCATTTATCATACCACCAGACAGTTCTGATGGTTCAAGGAAGAACCTGACATTTCATATCAATGAAGAGCAAACCTTTCACTGTCCTCAGGATGTACCTGCATTACACAGGGAAGTGCACACTGTAGCGGCAGGATGGGTAAACTAGTCTGGGCACAAAAAGCATGGTTCCATGTATAAATGTGCTTGCTGAAATAGACTTCCAGTATCTCTATCGTATACTGCAATCTCAGTTGTTTAAACCACTCTGAAGTACTGAATCTTTTAAATCTCATCATTTCATAGCCTCAGACATCTGGTAAATTCCATCTGTGCTACGGAACTATGCTATTTCAAGGTCATGCATTTCAGTAAATGATTCCTAGTGCATTTGCTCCTGTGTGGATTTAGAGTTCTCAGAATTAAGCAGACGGCACTCTGCATCCGGTTGAGGTACAGAAATACTGGGAGAATGAATTCTAGAAAAATTGCATATGAAAATTAATCCATGGGAATGGTCGTGAAGGGTAAAAGTAAAGAGAAATGAGGCTGCAAGTGAGTGGCCTTACAAAAAGTGCATTTATAGGAAATAGCAGAGTTGGCATTTTGCTAAAGAAATGCTATGAAGCACAGGCACACACCACCTGAGTGCAAAAGGAGGGCAGGAATTTAAGTAAGACCAGAGTGCCTCAATCATTAGCTCTCCTTTGATCTCAGTGTAAGAAGGAAACATGGAGAAAATAAAATGTAGGTCATCATACTAAGGAGTTATGCTAAAGTGGTGATACAAGCCTTTATCATGGAAATTACACTGTAAGTTAGCAAAAGAAATAAAATACAAGGAAGGATATTTCTGAAAGCATAGAAGTAAAAAGAGGGAATTCAAGCTCAAGTGTTGTATAACCAAGCAGCTAGGGAAAGCACCAGGGAAGGGAAAGTAATGGTTTGGGTTTGTTGTTTGTTTTTTGGTTGTTTTTTTTTTTTTTTCCCCCCGTTAGTATACTTAACTGCAATCAGACAATTAACAAATTTTTGTCTACATACAGAACAGTGCATTTGTTGTTTCTGAATTACATTCTCTCTTTTTAGAACTTTTCTTTAATTCTTGTGGTCATTTGGAAGTCTTGTTTTCTCCCCCACCATCCAGCCTCTGAAAATGTAAGACATGTGCTTTCTTATTTCATCATCTGGGTTATTACTGAAATATTCAATAATACTAGATAAGGTCAGGTCTTCTGCATAGATAGTTCTGTGGCACTATCCGCAATTTTGTCAAAGAACCTCTGAAAATCACTTATTCCAGTGTTCCCACCTGCCCTGCTCCAGCTTTAGTGCTGCCATCTAACATGACACAGGGAACTAGCCTGTTTATAGGCACATCATGAAAGACAGTATCAGAATCTTCACTAAAATCAAGATATAGAATGCGTACTGCTTCCTCCTACTCAAATGCCTGTTAGTGGATCATAGGAGAAAGATATTCTGATTTGACACAATTTGTTCTTGGAGAAGAACATATAGGTGGCCAGTTATCTCCTTGTTTTCTTCCAGGTCTGTACAAACAGTTCAATTATTTGTTTTAATACTTTTTTCAGAAACTGAAATTAGAGTGACAGATCCATAATTCTCTACTCTTCCTTTTCTCTCTTTTAATGTATTTATCCTCTTCAGCCTTCTGGACTTCTCATTCGTCTTCTATAAAATGCTGAGGGTAACCACCAATGCCTCTGAGACTGCTCACCATGTACATTATAAGAAATGTTGTCAGGCACAGCTGATTTAGTCCAACCTATGTAAGTAATTTCTTGCCCTTTCTTTCTCTGTTCAAGCCTAACTATCACAATTAAGTGGATGTAGAAGAGCAGTACTGGTGTGGGAGATTTGTGAGAGTAGTGGAAATAGGCTTTGACATTGCAGCTCTCTTGGCTGCACTATCTATCTTGCCAACACCAGGAAAGCAATAGAAGCCAACTATGATGTGGCTACAAACCCTCAGGTTTTTCACAAGGAAAAAGTTTCTTGGGGCAGGTGGTAAAAGCTAATTGCCTCTTTCCATTTTGAGGCAGCAGGATCATGCATGACTGAGAGGTGGGTGAAAATCTGGCTGTTCCCAACCTTGAGATTCAGAGGCTGTTTTGGATATCCAGGCATTTCCTACCCAAGAACTATCTGTTATCTTGCCTCTCTCTCATTGCTCTGTGGAAACATCGTAAATGTAGGAAAGCAAATAGCCCTGTGAGTATTAGGGGGAAATTAGAAGTTTCTTCTATCCTGTACAAGGGGAAAGGAAGCCAATAGTGTTTAGCCTTTTGGCAGTGAAGAATCAAAACCTCAGTTTCTGTGTCTCGTGCGGGGCAGAGGCTCCAGTCATACCGTGATCCACGAAGTGGCTGTGTGCATTGATTAAGGTAGCTCATTTTCTGGCCAAGGAAATCCAGCTGTGGTTTGTGGGATTATCTTTGACAGCACTGCTGGTTCATTCCTGTCTGAGGTCCCCCACGTTGTGGAGGTGGTGGGTTCAGTGAATTTGGCTGTGAAGCACCATCAGGCTGGAGGGGCTCTCCCACAGTGTGACATGGGAGAACGGCAGCTCACTCAGGCGTGAACGAGAGCCTGGCAGGCTGTGAATTCCCCCAGACTGCCTTCCTGCAGGTGGCATGTGCTGCCATTGGGGATGTACACAGAGACAAGCACAGGGACAGAGAGTTGCAGGTGTTATCTCTGCTCTCAGCCCTGAACCAGCCACTGACAGGTTGATGGCAGCAAGTCAGGAGCTGCAGGGCTTGCTCAGGACTGCCTGCACCTGAGAGACGGTGCTCAATGTGCCCCCTGTATTGAGAAATTGTGAATGTAGTCATCCACCAAGGAACAAGCACCATAACACAAGCTCCTCTGGGATGCTGGAGGTCCATTAGCCAGCAACATCTGGCCTTGCCCTATTCCTCTGGCCCAGACATAGGTCATAGAAGATGCCATGAAGACCCCTGTGATGGTCTTGGGTAGCTCTCTGTAAGTGGCATGAACAGCAACTGAGGGCATGTGTGGGGCTCACCAGTCTCTGGGAATGCTCTGTTGTGGTCCTATACTGCGAGGAAGACAGAACATTGGTGACCAGAGTAGACAAAGACATTTGTGGTGTAAGGGATTGAAGGTCCCACACTTTACAGTGCACCATGGACATGGCCACCCTGCTCCGGAGGGCCCTTGTGCTGAACAGCAAGGAAACGCCATCTGTCCCGGGTTTGCTTCTGCTGTGTACCACAACCAACAGTTGTACCCCTACTTACTCACTTCATCTAGAAGGAGACCAAAAAACGTGCACTCTCCAATAGAGTAGAAGTCTTCTTGCAAGTAGTAATTTAGAGGTGATTTGTGGAGAAATATTCTTTTGGGCTCACTTTCATGTTTTTAGGGTCTAAGGGGATGGTCTAGAAGATACTAGTTTGGGTTTCTTTCCTGCTTTTTTTATCCTAGCAATATCACAAAGTAATGTATAAATAAATAAATATGTAAAAATACAGAAATACATAACATCTAAATATGTATGGAAAATAAAAATCAATATTGGGCTGCTTGGTTAGCTAGAGGATTGCCTGAATGCCAAACCCGACCTGCTCATTAAAGAACTGATGCTGGTGCATTCTCTAAAAAAAAAAAAAAAAAAAATTTGCCCACATGTTATTTGCTCAGAGCAGTTATGTAAGTGTTAGGGAAAACACATACCATCATAAACTTAAATAATCTTGTCTAAAAATCCTATTCCTACACAGTTTATTTTACTATTTTATTTTGGGGTGTTATTGTTCTGTAATTACTACCTGGCATACACATAACTGAATTGCTGAAGTAATCATAGAATTACAGAATGGTTTGGTTTGGAAAGGACCTTAAGATGATCTAGTTCCAACTGCTCTACCTTGGGCAGGGACACCACACACTAGACCATGTTGCCCAAGGCTCTGTCCAACCTGGCCTTGAACACTGTCAGGGATGGAGCATTTACCACTTCTTTGGGCAACCTGTTCCAGTGCCTCACCACCCTCACAGTAAAGAACTTCTTCCTTACATCTAACCTGTACTTCCCCTGTTTTAGTGTCCTATCGTACCTCTTGTCCTATCGTAATAATTAATAAAAATTTACAAGCTCATCTTACAAACTATAGCACAAAAAAGGGGGCACATAGTATTTTTCCTTTGTAGATCAATTTCAAGCCTCAGAGAAAATGGCGCATGTTGAAGTGTTTATCGTAGACTGCGTTACTGGAATAGGTAGATGCAAAAATAGATGAACATTTATAAAAAGTTGTAGCTATTTGGCTGAAAATAGTTTTACTTCTTACTCAGATAGAAACTGACAAGTGTGTCTGAGGAGAAATGGCTCATCTTTTCTAGTTTCTGGGTGTTCATTGCAAGTGTAATAATAGTTCACTTTTTTTTTTTTTTATACATAGGACCAATTATTGCCCATTTTATTCTGAATGAGGTCTTACATTCCTATCCCACGGAAAATCTAACTGTTTGTAACATTTTTCCCAAGCTTCTTGTTTAATGGCTTGAGAGAGCTGTTTTCCTCTCATCTTCTTATGGTCAGTGGTGGAGTCCTTGGTGGGAATTGCAGCACATGGATCTCCTTACGTCGCAATATCCACTCAGCACAGGGGTGATGTTTAAGGCCTGTTTGAGCAAGGTAAATAAACAAATGCAACCATGAGGCATGCATATAATCCTAAATTAGTGGAATAACTCAGTGTTAGTTACCTACCATGCTGACTCATGTCCAAATATTTTTGTAACTTTTTTCTGTGATAAGGCTGTGAACAAGTTTTCTTCTAATTAAGCTATTACGTTCTCACAGAGCGCTTTTTAGCTTTCAATATGTCACTTACTGCATACACATCCTCTAACCTTCCAAACCCACATCTTTGCCAGGCTGCCAATGTAAAATAGAGTTCTGAATCTTTCCCCCAAGCACTTCCTGAAATCTTTTTTTCCCTGTCATTATATAAAGCGCTATGGTGCTCTTTCTTTTAAGCTTGCCATCTGGATGTCATTTTTGATTTTGTCTCTTTTTAAATATGCATATTCAGGCTAGACCTGAAATGACACAGCTACTTTCTTTGTAACAGTTCTAAAAGCTATACTTTCTTTCCCAGCCGCTTCATCAAAACTTTGTCATGTCTTCATCATCTCAAGTCTTGGTATTTCAAGTTCTTCCTCTTTGTTATGAAGTGCTGCATTTTCTACCTCCGTAGGGATATGCAAACTGGTGCTGGAAGATTTTTTTTCCTGACTGCATAGGTCATTTAAACCTCTTTTGAATCATCTTCCCCTGCTGCCTCCTATCAGTCACAAGTTTCTTGTCTTCACCTTCTGGGTCCCTTACCACTCAGCATTTCCCAGGTTAGCTGATCTTGAAATGAGAAATGAAACCTCCACTGAGTTGTATCCTCATCTCCATGTCTTTATTCACATGTATGCCCCTTGTCTCCTGAAACCAGCGCTCACAGCAAGGGCTGCTCCTGCAGGAAGACAAGGTGCTGGGGTCTCTGCCAGGGCTCAGGGTGCAGGGAGTAGAGACTGGCACTTCTAGGGCTGGTTCTGCCCTGGCTGCCCTTGAACATTCCTCTGGAGAGTCCAGCTTCAGTCTATTGACAACAAGAAGAGTACAAGACAAGTGTTTCCATGTATAAAATTACTATTAGGCATAGAGGTTGGAACACCCAAGCTTTTATACTATAAGATTTCTGTACTTGAGACTTTCTCCCTCTACATATGTTTATACAGCAAAGAGAAAACAGTTCTTACTGGGCTCTTTGGATACAGTTAGAAAACTACCAAAAAAAAAAAAAAAAAAAAAAAGACCCCAGCCAAAAAACCCACAATCCAAAAAAACCCAAAACCCCAGAAAACCCCCCAAAACCCACAAAACAACAAATCAAACCAATAAAACCCAACCAACCAACCAACCAAAAAAAAAAGAAAAAAGCTGTTCATTAATTGCTGTCCATCTCTTGCTTTTCTGTAATCTCTATCTTGTGCTTTGCAAGAATATTACTCTATTTATGAAACTGGATATCATTACCAAAAATAACAAATGTGAAGAATTTATCAGTAGTAGTTTTTTGCAGTTGAGTCTTTTTTAACATAATGGATGATCATGTTGTTTCAATCCTTTAACGTATCTATCAGTGTTGTTTAAAACCCAAGATTTTCTTGTAGAATTCACAAGATTGGATAGCCACATCAGCAACAATAGCTATTTAAAAGGATGTATAATGAAAATGAAACCTAAAAAAGATAAGGGAAAATAGAAATGTTTGGTTTTCTATGTCTCTTTAAATTAAGAAAACAGATGTTGCAGTAGTTTGCACAGAGATTAGTATGTTCTTAAAACTCACTTAAAATCTGCTTTTTGTGTCAGTGCCATACCTGACAGTGGAGTTGGGTGGTTACTGAACTAATCGCCAACTATGAGATTGTAACTGTATTTTTATTAAAAACCACCCAATACTTGCTAAACTACGAGCAGTTTTACTTCATCATAGTTTATACTTTTATTTTCTCTTAAGCTACAAAAATATAATTAAGAATTAGGAGAAGGCTTGTCCTGTTGGCTTAGTAGTCACATAGCTTCCTGACCCTGGCAGTGGACAGCCAGTAAGCGATTCTTAGGTGAGGGTACCAGAAGCAGGACTTGTGGAAAGTAACTTGTTCCTCATAGCCAACTTTTAGGCTGCCAACCTTTTACAAACTTCCCACTTCAAAACTGTGTCCCTAACCGCTGTGCTTAATAGCTGCTTTATGCCCTGTGACTTTGTCTCAACTTTTGTCACTCGGATGCAGGGTTTTTTTCCACAGCCCCCTATGGCAGTATATTTTTCTGTTTGCTTAAAGTGGTTTCTTCATACTGTCACTGGGTATCCTTTACTTCTATTTTGAGACTTCCCCTGTTCAACTTCTCTGCTGCTTAGGAATTTACAGACCTGTTATATCTCCCACTCACTTATCTCTTTTCCAAACTGGAAAATGTTAGGCTACGTATTCTCTCCTCTATGAGTTGTTCCTTATTTCTGATCGGCCAGGGCAATAAGCAAACATGTGAAAAAGTGGCTTATTGCTGCAGGAGAATACTAAGCCAACAAGGCATGAGTCCTGGCGTTCGGCTTCCAAAATATAGTTGTGAATTCTGGTGACAAAGTATCTCCCTGTCATACAGTTACCCCATCAAGTCACAAGGTATCGGTTTGTTTCCTGTGTGTCAAAACACTTGTCCCCTCCACTGAGAGAGAAGGGATGTTGAAAGATATTATTCATTGTGCCGGTTTTGGTTTTACAGTTCTGCTTTTTTAAGCAGAGAAATCCAGTGAAGGTATTGCAAAGTTCAGCATGACAAACTAGGACATGGTGGAATTAAGATTGCGGCTGCATCATTGATTTACCCCCATGTGCATGTATGGTACCATGTTAGCTCTTAATTAGCTCCACAGTGTGTTATTTCTCTGTGGGTCTCCATTAGTCACTGTGTGAGGCAGTCAGTGCTGTAGCGGAAAGGAGGCCCCTGGCTGTGGGACCCTCGCCTCATTTGGTGCAGAGCCGAGATGTGTGTCAAATGCAGAAAGTCTGTATTTCTTGGGCAAATAAGCAGAAGGTCACCTGGATTACTGTCCCTGCCCTCCCCTGACAGCTCCAGCATTGTACAGGGCAAGTCCCTTCAGCAGATCTTTCATACATGGACACTACTTTTGGTTTTGTTATTTTCTAGGTAGGAGGAGTGTGTCTATGTGACAGACTTGTTGGTGTGATTACACCATTCAGGCACATGGTAACAAATAACTGTCATTCTGTGCTGGTAAAAGGCTGTATGTTATGTGTATATGTGTATGTAAAATCATATGTATCATATTTTATTGCTACATATCTCTGCAAAAAGGGAAGAGGGAAAGGTGGGGAAGAAGGAATTACCTGAAAGTAGGTGTACCAGCAAAAGTTTTGCTTTGCTGTAGTATGTGCAATGGCCACCTGCCTGGTCTTTTGGATGTCCAGAAACATACTGGATGGTAAATTATCACCCAAATGGGTCGGTCATCACTGAGAGCAGTAGTTTGCCCCGAGCCGAGGTGGCAGAGATCTAAAGGGCTAAGGTGCATTTACCTCAGACCGCAACCAGTGTGCTCTGTACAGAAAAGAATGAGTAGGAGCTGTGACAGCTGGTGGTGGGTGACACATGGAGGAGAGGTTGGTCGTGATCGGAATGGCCTAAATGGGTGGGAAACCCATTCACGTGCGTGGTCACAAGAATTTCTGCTGAAGAGTGGGGAAGGGTTCAAGTCTCTGTGACTTTTTACCCCCTTTCCCCTCCTGGCCCCATTAACAACGCTTTGGCTTTAAACCAAGCTGTACGCAGGGGCAATACGACCTCCCTCCTCACTCGTGGGTATTTAGAGAGCCTCGCTAATGGCGATGAAGCACCCGGCGGCGGGACGGGCGTCTCAGGAAAGCCCGTGAGGAAATCGGTGATTCCCGCTCGCTGCGTTCGGAGAGACAGCGCGGAGGAGCGGGGCTGGCACAGCCGGCCCATTGCAAACGCAGAGCTCGGTGCCGAGCAGCCGGCTCCGGGCACTCCGCCGCCGGGCCGGGCCGCGCTGCCCTCAGGGGCGGGGCGGTGAGCGCCAGGCCCCTCCCCGCGGCGGCCATTTGTAGCGCGGCGCCAGGGCTGCGGGGCGGGCGGTGCTCGCTGCGCTGCGCTTGGCGCTGCCGCTCCGCACGGCGGGGCTGCGGCTGCGGCTGCTCAGCACCGGCCGGGCGAGGAGGAGAGGAGCGGGCAGCGGGAGGAAGAGAGGCGCCGGACACGGCGGCGCTGCCGCGATCGGCCCCGCTCGGCTCCCCCATGGCCGCGGGCTGCAGGGACGGCCCGGGGCAGGAGAAGTACCGGCTGGTGGTGGTGGGCGGCGGCGGCGTGGGCAAGTCGGCACTCACCATCCAGTTCATCCAGGTGAGGGGCCGCGGCGCCCGGCGGGGGCAAGCGCTGCGCTCCGCCCGGCTCGGCTCGGCGCGGCGCCGGGGCCTGGGCGCTGCCCGGCGCGCAGCGCGGGGGGGCCGGGGCCGTGGCGGCGGGCGGCAGCTCCCGGAGGCGCCGCGGGCTGCCGGCGGCGGCGGGGCTCGCCGCGCTGCCGGGCGGGGAAGCGGGAAGTCAGGGGCGGGGAGGGAGGCGGCGGCGTGACCTTGAGGGGTCCGGGGCCGCGGGTGGGGTGCGGCGCCCCGGGGCGGTGCGAGCCCCCCTGGGAAGGTTCTGGAGCCCGCCGGGGGCCTCCGCGGCGCCGCCGGGGTGGGGTGGTCGGGGCGTGGGGACCGGCGGCCTCCCGGTGGCGCGGGCGCGGTCCGGCCCCGCGCTCCGCCCGGGAAGCGGCAGCCGCGGTAACGAGCCGTGGCCGGGGGAGCGGTGACACTTGGGCGTCCGGCTCTGAAATAGCTACCCCGGGCCGAGCCTGCGCCTCCCGTGCCGGCCCGGCGAGGGGCGAGGAAGCTCTTGCAGCCCCCCGGCAGAGGAGCGGGGTTTGCGGGGATACAGGCGGTGTCAGCTCTGTGCCGGCATCGCCCAAAGCCCCCTGAGCTCCTGCGGTTGAGGCTTCAACTTCTAGACAATTGGAACTTTCTATTCGTTTTCAGTGAAAAACATGTCAGAATAGGTGATGTAAAGTGGGTGTATCAGCCTCATGAGGAAGAGCCCTTTTCCGCCTCTAATTTGGCCATACCCCCTTCATTTTAATCTTCTGCCCTGTTGCTTTTAGCGTTTCTGCTGCTGTCATTCATCTACCTCTGTGTGTTTAGGGTGGAAGGAGGAGACGACTACTTGTGTTTTGCTTGCTGGTGTTGCTGATGGCAGATCAGCAGATCAGGAGAGAACGACTTGTTGTTCGTTTCTTTAATTCCACTGAGAAGAGGCTGTAATACTGTACCTACCCCTAAGATCGGCTGTTTGGCAGCAAGGCAAGCTTGGCTTTTAATGTTTGGGGCAATGATGTTCTCAAGTAATGTTTCGTTAGAACAGGTGATTTGGTAGCAAATAGGCTATTTCTTTATTTCAGATTTTCTTCGCTAACATTTTCTTCGCTAACACATGCACTTTCAAAATCTGGATAAGTACTGGATAACTGAATGTTTAGAAGATCCACTATTGCACAGGACATTAAAATAGCTGATGCTTTAGGGGAATCAGTTCTTTGGAAATTAGTTTGAATGGTGCATGTGAGATGGAAAAGAAATACATATGCAGGTACCTTGTGTGTTGGAGGTGTAGATAGCTGGTCACATACTGGCAAGATACGGACCTGCTGGTCTGTTTAAAGGTGATGGAGCTACAATAACTGCAGTCCTCTCACTCTGTGGGTGGAATTCCTCATTGCTTGTATATGGAGATAATTACTGCGGTTGACCGAAGCTGGTTTAGAGTGCTATTCACCCAAACATGGTACTGCTGCTTTAGATGGTATTGCCCGAGTCTTCCTGTGGACATCTAAACTGGTTGTGACAGCAGTGTGTGCGGCTAGGCACGGCTTCAACTCTGAGATGCTGCTGTCTTGGAAAATGTTGCGGAATGGATTTCTGGAGTCCCTGGTGGTGTTAGAGGCTTTTGGATAATTTTAACTTCACAAGAAAAAAAAAAAAGTGCGCTGTAATTTCTATTAAAGATATAAGGAGAAAAAACAATGTGAGGTACACACTTGATGCCTTGGTATGTCCATTTATTTTAATAGCAGTAAGGTTCTGTCAAGCACTGGGTAACTTCACTATTTGAGTGCTGGTTGAAATTGATTCTTTAAGCTAAAAGCTTGAGATACACTCCTATAGAAATAAGAGTTTTGGCTCAAGTGCTGTGACTGACACTTGTCTTTTAGCAGATATCTGCAAAAGAGGAACCTGCGTCTGCTTTGTCACATATAAGGATCTCTTCAAATTAATAGTAGAAAAAGAAATAGTTTACTTTGAAAGAGTGTTGAGGGAACAGCACTATGGTGTTAAGCTGACATGTTGAGGATGAATTTTTCATAACAACTTATTGTCAGTTTCTATTAAGTTATCTACATCTTTTTGCCCTCTCAGCTGCTTTATCTTGAGATGGACTCTTGCCACGACAAAGTGATGTTTAGCAGAAAATTCTGAAAAATAAGAGAAATAGCTGGGAAATAAAGACTTTCTGAGCAGAACCTCAGGTATCTTGAAGAGTTTAGTATTGTTTCCATGCTTGCTAGGTGGTTACGGACAATAAGAGATGAGGCTTGGTGTATTATTTTTATACCACAGTGTTTTCCTGAGCTCTTAAAGCTATGATGTTATCAAGTGGGTTGCAATGCCATGCAGCCACTTGTGTACTTTCTGTATGGCAAGTACATTGCCAAGTATGTTGTTTGTCTCTTAAGGCTGCATAGAAACTGCTCCAAAATGTTTTAAAATTGATTACAAGCAAGTCACGTGCTTCATTTTTGGAATTGCTCAGGATTAAGTGACAAACTTGTAGTTGCCTTCACTAAAACATGGATCTTACTAGCTCTCACCACATAACAAATCTTGATGTCAGTGAAGGATTTAAATTATCTTTTGCTTCTTTATTGCTTGTGTGTCACCAACTCGGTTTTGAAGCTTAAAAAGGCAAGTTTCTTCTTACTAATACTAGCAAATATTTCCACACTTGGTCTTGCTTTCCTATAATCCTCTGTTTAATTTTCAGTAAGTCAGTACTAAAGTGCAGTTATTCTTGGTTTTCCTTCAGTGCTACTGATTATTTTCCAGTAAATGAGACTATTGTGGTGATAGGATATCATGGGGAAGCATGTGCTGTGATTTACATTGTACCTTTGAAAGATGAGAGGGATTTGTATTTGAAAATGGGAAAACTCTTCCTTCATTTCAGATGAAATAAGTGAAAACATAAGACACTGAGGATGTACAGAAAAACCAGTTCATCTTCTTTCTTTTGCCAGTTTTCTGGGCTTTCTGCACAGCAAATCCTCTACAGCCTTATTTAAGTGTTGGTGGGGAAACAGAGAGTTTTCATTCTTACAAGAGTTGTAATTGGCTGTGGTTGGACTCCTTATGGTAGTGCTCAGCACGTAAAGTGCTCCCGTGCATGCTGTCCTGTGTGCGAGAGGATGGGGAAGATTGTCGTGCCTCCATCTGAGCTGAAACAACAATGTTTTTGTAAGGAGGCTGAGTGAGCAAACCCACATCATACAATGAAAGCTCTTTCACATACTGGGTTCAGCATCGTTGTGCTCATTAGCACAGTGCAGGAGGACTGGTCTGTGAGATCTAACTGGTCAAATGTTAGTGAATGTGATCTTGGGTTCCCTTTTCAGAACTTCATCTAACAATTTAGAGAAACTTTAAAGTACAGATAAGCAGATCAAAGCTTTCAGTGGTTAGATGGCTGCTACGTTCCTCAAAATTCTTCCTCTGGGGAGATAAACAAAGCTCGATATTGCTGTTGGTGGGCCAGGATTTCATCCTGGAAATACCAAATCATTTCCTTTAAATCAGGATATGATATATGAACGTACTGCTGTAGAGTCAGTGCACTGTTAAGACAGGAAATGAAGACGTTTTAATTGTAGAGGAGAGTTGATGGGATCTGTCGCAGCTGTAAACTTCAGGAAAGCAGCAGTGGATGATAGTTCAGTGTTACGCCATGGTATTCTGTAATACTGTAAGTGATAGAACTAAACATTCCTTCTGTTATTTAAAACATACACAAATAATCCATCATGCTCACATCCCAAGAGGCAGAAAACTTTAAAAATGCCTTGCAGCCAGCTAACTGGCCTCTTAGCAGGCTGAGGTATTTGGGAGTCTGAGCTGTGCAGAGCACACAGCTGTTGCCACAATAGCTTTTCTCCAGCTGTCATGCAGAGGTCTGTCACAAAATACCCCACATTCCCTTCTAACTCAGCCTTTTGTAATATTCAGGTTTCCTTGCTCAAAGGGAGTAAAGCCTAGCCAATACCTCCTCATCCTCTGCTTTTTTCTATCCTGCAGTTGCCATTTACTTCATACTTATTTTTTTTTGTTAAACTGAACAATGTGTAGTTAGTTTTAGCAGTATACAAAAAGAAAGCCATTAATGTTTTATTCTTTCAAATCTGCTCTGCAAAATAGTGGATGATTTTGATCAGAATTGTTAATATTATTTGTTGTACTGATTTTCCTCTTCATAAAACTATGGCTTTTGGTTTGTGATAAGGATGTGTATTTTTGCATACTGAGTAGACTTTCGTGACTTACAAGAGTATATTGGTTAAGAATGTATGTAGGGGTTCAGTGTTTGGTTTTGTTTGCTTGTTTACTGATTTCATGCTGATTTCATGATTTACAAGCATAATACTGCCAAATCTGTAAAATAAAATATTTTCCTACTGCTCTTAAACTGCCAGTAATAAGTAGTGATTGGAGCTAAGGTTACTGTTCTACTAACTAGGGAGTAAAATGAGTTGGAAGTAGATTGCTTGACTCTTTAATGTTAATATCAGACACTTGTCTGAAAGCAAGCATATATGACTTGCAGATGGGTGGTGAGCAGCTGTTCAGACTTTTTTTCCCTATTTTTTCCTTTTCTTTTCTGAGCTGCTACTTTCACAAGACTGTTAGTTCTCATTAACTAGCAATAAAGCTAAAGGTGGGTTATCTCAAAGTATCATTTATCTGTGATATAGCTGTCAGACAAGAAAATAGCTTGTTCTGGATTTGGTGGTAAAGCTCTAAAATAGAGTAATAAAGCAGATTGAAAAGCAACAACTGAAAACGCAGCTGGTGTTGGAGCCAGCACGCTGGATGTTTGACAGACCCCGATGTCTGAGTGTACCACTTTTGTGTGCTAGGCTTGGGGCATGTGCAAATCCCTCAGCAGTTTCTAGGTATTCTGGCTAACCGTTGCTGACGATCACAAAAAATGTTCTTCAAGTAAGCCCATAAGAAAGTCAAAGGAATTAAATACCATGAATTCCAGGCCGCGGATTCATGCAGGGCTGTGCTGGGGCTGGTATGCTTACATTTTGATAAAGCGTGGGGCCTTCTTACGGTAAGTAGTACAATGTAACTCGAGGTGGCAAAATACAGTTTAGGAGAGTGAGCAACTGATTGTTGGCATCTGTTGAGGTTAAAGGTGGGAAATGAAAATCCTAATAAAAACAAAGCACTTGTGATGCAGTCACCTCGAATAATAAGGGCTGCTTGTTGCACTTGTGAAACTCGAACTGCTTTGCTCCTTGCTTCCTAGAGCACTGCTACCAAACAAAAGATTTGTCACTTCAGTTAGTTGTACATCTACACCCTGGGAAATGTAGTAGAAGACTTCAAGCTTAACTTGCTGGCAAGAAGGAAGCGTCGGTTTGCACGTTAGTGTTCTGTATAGCTAGCAATGGTATAATGCATCGGAACTTAGCCCGCAGGGATGCCGTGTATTAACGTGCATGTAGCTGAATGAACTGAGCTGGGTTCAAAAGCTGGCGTAAATTTGGTGTAGTGCTTAAATTTTTAGATACTCATTATTCTGGTTTTGAGGAATTTACAGTCCTTTCCCGAAGTGAAATTCGTTTGGGATAACTTCAATCACGCTGCAGTCGGAAAGCACCTTTCCATGTGTTAACCCCTAGCAGCAGTTGCGTATACAGCAGGTAAATATTGACGTACTTTTTGGTTATCAGGTTGTCTTCTACCGCCAGTTGCACAAGGAGTACTGGCACAGCTTCCCAAATTCCTGGCCGGTGTGCCCTTTGCACTCTTGGGGATGAATAGGCAGCCGCTGGCCTGTAGCCCTGTTCCTCCTTCCCATGCTAGGGGGAGAGGCTTCTGGTTTTGGCTGGAGCTCCAAATTCCAGTATTCAGTAGTGGTGGTAGAGGGTGGCTCTTGTAAGTAGAGCCCTTATATTCAGAGAATTTTGAAGGACCTGAATGGCTCATGTTTGTATACCTTACGCAACCTGTCTGCATTTACTGAAAGCGTTACCAGCACTGAAAACGTTGTGGCTGAGCTCCTTTGATGTACCCAAAGATAAATAACAGCTTCATGAAGTGAAATGTAACAGTCTTCTGATTAGCTGGTAGGAAGATAGTTTTTTTTGCAGACCTTCCTAAACTGTTCATTCTTCAGGTCTAGGCTGGTATGACAGAAGTGGCTAACTTCTGTGTTGGTTCTAATGATTCAGGTGGCTTAACAGCCCTGGTTTGGTAGTCTTGTCTTCAGTTAGGGCCATAAGCACCATTAAAGGAAAACTTAACATCCAGGTAAATGCAGCACTTGCTGTGAATGTGTTCTATTTCAAGAAATATGTAAAAACGGCATTAAACCTGAAATCTGGATATATCTTTGATCAACCAAGACAAACTTATACTGAAAGGGGTAGAGTGAATGGGATCCCCGTTGAAAAGCTTAGCTGCAAGTAGTACTAGTAGGCAATGTTTGTCTGGGAAATGGTTTGCCTTACAAAGTTGCTGGAGTTTTGTTCTGAAACACAGACAGATAGTAGTGGTAGCCTTTTACTACAAATGTAGAGAGTTGAGTTGGGTCCCGGGTGAATGCAGTGAGTGAGGCCCTTCCAATTTGTCTTGAACTGTATCTTGCTTTACTAACAAACAGAAATATACCATGTGATTTTGAACAGCTTTTCCCTCTCCCCCCGCCTTGGCTTTTTTATTTATTTTTTTCTTTTTATTTTTTTTTTTTTTCCTTCTCTTTTAATACCTTCTGTTCTTTGTCATTTTAATGTTCTCTCTCACAGCTTAAGTGTGGCTGCAGCTTGGGTCCAGGTGGACCCAAAGGTGGACTTTGTGGAAGAAGGTAACACAAAAGAAAATGTTTCTTTCTGCTTTTTATAACTTAATTACTTGAAGTAGATAGCAGACAAAAAGGATGTTTACTTAATCTGTTTGCTTTGCCTTTTTTTACTTATTCTCCTCCTCTGACACACTATGCATATACTTGAGCTAGTCACATCCTGATGTGTGAACTGCCTGATACGCAGCACTGCTTCTAGGTGGAACTTTGGTGAGGTAAAAATGACTTTTGGTTTATTTGGGTTTTTTTTTTTTCCTTTTATAGATTGCTTCTTTCACTAGGTTTCTTCTAAGAGGGCTGGCTGGAATGCAGTGCACGGGCTGTTCATGATTAAGTTAAAGAAGGTCACATATTCACATTCGAAGTGCTTGATCTTGAGTCTAATCAAGCGTTGTACACGACGGCTGCCCGTCATTAAAGCGAGGTCAGGGATTCTTATCTGCCCCTGGAAAGGGAAAGGCTGGAGAACCTGGGCTTTAGCTGTCCTTAAGGATACGCAGAGCCTCAAACCTGAGCTGGGTGAGGGTTACTGGGGAGGACTGCAAAGCACTTCTCAAGTTAGGTAGGGAAGTGCCGTAAGCTCTACTTACACATGGAGATCCTGTTGGATGATATAAGTTCTGAGGTGAATTTCTGTAATTTGTGCAAATGTGTTCACACAAAAGCTCACAAAGGACTGAAAAGGAGAAGGTGCCTCTGGAAGAGGCTTGTGTGGAGTTCCCCAAAACCAGGCTGGAAAGCGAGGGCCATGCTGAAGCTTGGTCAGAGCGGTGTGCTGGTGCAGCTGGAGAAACTGAAGGGAGGGCAAGTTGATCCTTTGTTTGCTTTTGAGAAGGGACCACCAGTGGGAAGGCACAAGGCTAGGGAAATGTTTTTACACTTCAAGCCTGAAAAAACAGGGCTTTGCTGTAATTGAAGGTTTAATTTGATAAGCTAGTACTGCCAGTAAGGAAAAATGCTCAGAAAGTCCCCACATTGCCCCAGCAATTCATCACTATAGCTATTTACTCCATCTAGTTCACCGAAACTCCACAAGGGATCAGAGTTAAAAATAACCAGGGAATGTTTTTACTCAGGATCAGTTACCCTGTCTCATTCACTGTGCAGCTCTGCAAACAACTTCATCTGGCAGTCGTGCTCGTTTAACCAGACCTGCACCAGCTTCTCAGCTGTGTCCAGAAAGCAAACTGTAGTTTCTGGTGAATATGGACAGGAGTGAGTTCAGACACTAGGAATGTACGCAGAAGGGCACTCTTAAAGATAGCATGAAGTCCTAGCTGCTAGGACCAGCCTGCATCAATAATTAACTAGATGTTAGCACTGACACATAAAAATGCTACCGTTCAAGCAAAAAAAAAAAACAAAACGTAACACTAATAATCAAAGTACTCTACAAAGATCTTTATGCAGAAGACCTATGAGAAACATTATTTCTCAGCAAATTAACTCTAGGTACGCATATTCATAACTATCATGTGTGTCACTTTTCTCAAGTCTTTTAAGCCAGAAAATAAACTTGAGCTTCCACACAATTTACAAGCAAATTATTTATCCAGTCCTGTTCTGAGTTTCTTGTAACTGTAGTGGTATAATATGTTGAGTCACTAGTTATATTTGCTAGGAAAAGGAGAAATTTTAAAATCACTGCAGTTACTGTTTTGAGTTTTTCTGTCAAAACTAACTTGCTCGGCTCGTATCACAGAACATCTTCAGCATTCCCCATTTAAGCAGATAGAAATCCATAAGCTTTCAAGCAAATCTGAATATTTTGCTTCTTATGTGGTAAGTAGACCATGAAATGGTAGGATGCCAGTGATAAATCTGTGTGAAAAATCTGGTATCTTTGGGTAGACAAGTGATCTGCTAAATTTCTTCTGTCATTAGACTTATTCTGTGTGAGGAAAGTAAGTGGGATTACAGTAACATGTACTGCGTGAGGTAGGCCATTTCCAAATTGAGTGTTCCTGATAGTATTTCTGTGTTTATCCCTTCTTTTATGAAGACCCTTTATAATCGTGTGTAAAATGTAGTTGTTGATAATATACTTGTCTATGTGCTACCAACTCTACTACTTAAGAAAAAGATCCCATTAAAAATGCACACAGTGTTTTGCTCTACTAGCTAAGAAGTGGATATCTTCATTAGCAAAACTTGGTAAAAGTAGGTAGCTGTGATGTATTTAAATGGATTCTGTCTTTGCATGACCCAGCGTTACTAAGAATGCAATTATGAGTGTATTTGAACTTTGTCTTGCAATTTCAGTTGCTGCTTAGATGGTTGGTTTTTTGTTTTGTTGTTGTTTGTAATTTTTGTTTGTTTGTTTTTTGGGGTTTTTTTTTTTTTTTTGGCATGTTGAAGTCCTCTGGAAACATACTATCCTTGCGCTTGCATCTTTATTCCCCTGCCTCCCCCCAGACCTCAGACAGTGCTGTCTGAATCTCAACCACATGTCCTAATTGAGATTTCCAAGATGGAAATATATGTGCTGTATCATTCTGAGTTCCCATGCTTTGACTTTAACTGATGTTGTTCCTCCCTGTGAACCGGATACTCACCCTGCTAGGGATTATCAGCTTGGGATCCTGCTTGGGCTCTTAAAATATCATGGGTGGGGACATATCCTTCTGTGCTCAGCAGCACTCCTGTAGTGCTGCAGTGAATTCTGAAAACTTTGACGGCAGGTTATATGCCATGATAAATAGTATCCAGACCTTTAAGTCTGAAAGTAAACTTGTGAGGCCAAAATCCTTCCTAGCATATAAGCAAGGTAAAAGAACTCTATAAGCCAAATGTGTCTTGCCTTACTGTCTGAGATTAGTTAAATGAGAAGTTTTAAACTGTGGAGATACATCTCATTTCTGGCTCTGTAGGGGTAAGATGTGTGTGTGGTGGTGTTTTGTTTGTTTGTTTTGTGGTGTGGTTGGTTGGTTGTTTTGTTTTTAGGAATGAAGTGTTCTGCATGTGGCATATTGTGGACAGACCGCTTTGAATATCCTGCCTTGCTACGTTTAGTGCTGGGTCTTAACAGGTTGTCACCAGCCAACAGTGCTGTTGACTGCTTAGTTTTGGTTTGGATGCTTGTGCTTCCAGCTCTTCAAAGTTCAGAAGTGTCTTCCCATAAACTAAGGGAAAAGACATACTAAACCACCGTACAATCTTGTGCATGGTTTAACTGCTTCTCTAGCTTTCAGTGCAATGTTATTTTATTTTGTATGAGTGATACTAGCAACTGCCGAAGTACAGAACCTTAAAACTCTCATCTTGTTTGATTGCTGCAATAACTAAACATATAAACTGTATACTGTACCTGGATTATGGGAAGGCTAATCATCTGGAGGCACTCCAGAATCATGAAGTAATCATCAGAAGGGGATTGGGCTGCTCACTGTAACTTCTTGAGCATGATTTTAGCATTAAATGTTACAGATCTTCAGCAGTAAAGATAATGTAAGATGCTTCTGCTTCTAGCAGAGCATAATTTGGTCTGTTGCAATGCTTCAGCTGTTGGGGATGATGCTATAAAAATGATCACAAAAACCCAGGTAGAATTCTCTGTAGGTCATGTGGACTAACGCAGTTACACTGAGGCCTGTGTGCAGGCAGAGCAAGTGGGGGAGGGATGGGACAGGCAGCAGCTTCTGCAGCAGGTTAACCACTGAAGGAGATGTGTGTACAACGGCATGAAGCCCTCTGCAGCAGGGGGGAAGTTAACCTGTTCCAGTGCTGCTCAAGTGGAGAATGAGACTGAAGAGTGGTTGCTCTTATCGTGTCGAGTGAACACAAGAAGAGTTGCAAAATGCCTCCTGTGTATGATACTGATGAGCGAGTCCTGTTATCTGATCAGAGGGTGTTCAGCTGAAGCGTCTCTGGCTTTAGACTCTGTCAGGTCAGCTAATGGAGCAAGAGGTTTGATTTCTTTCTGGTTCAGCTGGAAACACCAAGGCAGCTCTGAGGCTTCAAGCTATTGTTGTCTTCTGACTAGTCTAGCTACAGCAGGTGCCTGTGCATTTTTGAGACTGCTAAGGCTGAAAGTTAGTTTACTGCTTGTCAGTGGGTTGGCTCTTTGGTCCCCTCGGGTATTAGCTCTAAGAGCAATACCTTGTGTGAGGAGACTTTGTTAAACTGAGTGTTTTACTTTAACAAGGATATTTAAAACCTGAAAAATTTCTGAATTTCTCTGTCTGTGGCCTAAACCTATGAACTATAGAAAATGTTTTGTCTCCTATGGAGTCTTTGCTTTGTTTCTGTCTTGCTGGAAAAGTACACTCAAATATGTTGCTGCATCTCAACTTCTCTGAATTAAAAAAAGACACTTCAAAGCTCAGCTTTTGAAGTAGTTAAAGACACTTTTTGCTGTCTAGAAGGTTTTGCACTCGTTAGAATGGATATAGTGTGTATCAGGTAACCAAAGGATTTGGTAGTTTTGTGTGTGTGTCTGTGAAACTAATTTTTAGTAATGTATATTCTACAAAGGTTGATGAAATTCACTAATATTTGTAAATTTGAAATTGACCAGTATCTATGTTGGTGGGACTGTATGGGCAAAGAGCCTTGGATCTGAAGTAGTTGACTTCTTTGTCCCAGTATTATCTGCCTTCTTCCAAGTAGGTTACATTCCACACATTTTTAATAGTGGCTTCCCCTCCTCCATAGCTGCTTTGACTTGTTTTGTGGGAGGACTTGAATATTTCAACTGACACACCAGAAGTCTTCTCCCAAAAAAGGAGACTGATAATAGAATTGTTCACTTTGAGCAGAATTTGAAAATAATGTGATCTGTGCTGACTGGATCTCTGCTCAGTGGAACAGTGACCTGGGGCTTTAAAATCCCGCTGAGTTAGGGATTTTGCTCAAGGTTTAAGAGTTCGGCATTTTTTCTATTTTAAGAGCTAAAATTACACCTTGGAATTCTGTGTTCTGTGCATTCCTTCAATTTACAAATATTCTGAAGAAAGTAAACAAAAGCCCTGCATCTCTTGATGTGATCTCCTGAAAAAAGGCGCTGGCTGCCTCCCTGCGTGAGGGAAGGTGGTGATCTGGAAGAATTTGTTCAGGGTGATTGCAGAAGATGAATAATTTAAGTTGCAGCCACTTGCTTCAGACTAGATAATTGAGTCTGAGTTTTCTAACAGCTGAGCAGCTTATGTTACAACTTAAAACATTTCCTGCAGTGCGTGTACTTTAGGTAGCTGTTCTGCACGTGAGTATTTCCATGCCAGTCGAGTAGCCGCAAAAATTTAAAAGCTTTTCCCTCGTGCTAGTCATTATGAGATGCTATGTGATAGTTTAAAACACTTCTCAGCTAGGTGTTTATCATCTTTATGTAACTTTTTCCCTGAATGGATTATGATACTTCTGGTCTCTCCTGAATCTAGAAAATACATGAAGTTAGTGAAAGGGACTGTGATTCTCCTGGGCAAAACCCCATGTTTGTGCTAGTTCTATGATTGCTGACTGAACACCTCCGAGTTGGAGCACTGAGTTCTTGCCAGCTTCCATGCTAGTACTTTTGAGTGTGCATTGTTACAAACCAGTGGCTGACTGCTCTCCTGGCAGTGGGCTACCATAGCAATTCATAGGAAGATATCTTTAGATTTGTTTTTATGTCTTCAGGATCTGAGAATCATTTCCTAAAGCTGAAGCACGTAGGCTGTCAGTGCCAAAATGTATTTGAAAAGGATTTTATTGTAACTCTGCTTGCTCTCTAAAAAAAGCCCCCAAACCATCAACACATTAGTATGGTCTTGATTCTCTTCAGCAAGTTTGTAATGCATATGGCCCATCCTAACCAGTTTTGAGTTTTGGTTCCTATGAAAGATGGCTTTTAACACATGCCCAGGAAATGAGTCTAGAAGACTTTAAATTAAAATACATTATAATGCTGGAAGAAAGCTCAAAAGAGAATCTACTTGTCTTTTCTTGGCAGCATCCGCCCTGTCCTTGTAAATAACATTAGCTTAGCTGTACGTTAAAAGCTAGCAGAGCTGTGTGGTGGTAATGCTGTGTTCAGAGGTACATTCACGCTTGGCTACGTATGAGTTAACCGAGAAGATAAGGTGTTCTGAAGAGTTTCTGCTTGTCATACTGATGTACTGCCTGTCCAGAGACTTCACCTGTGATTACTGGAATTCTGAATAGCACTGAATAGTCCATTATTCTAAGTATGATGGAAGTTGAAGAACCTGTTTCTAATCTATAAAAATGAGAGAAACTAATGTGCTTTCCTGTGGTTTCGGTGCAGAAGGCTGTCTGCCTGTGCATTCCACGCTCTGTTTTCTCTTCACTGAATGCCTTTACCACAAGATCACTACTTGGTAGAATATGGGAGCGGAAATAGCAGTAGGTTTCTCAAAAAAAACAACAAAACCCCCTCTGATCAAACCCCGTGCATTCTAAAACCTTCTTCTGAAGTAAACAAATTGAAGGTCTTTGTGCACTGCTCACAGATTTAAAGATAGCTTTCACTGCACTGCTACTTCCTTACACCTTTAAACAAAAAATATTTGCATAAGTTCTTTGCTCAAGAAAGCAATCCAATAATGATGTTCTCTACTTATTTAAAGTCATACCTTATTGTGTGTGCCTGTTGGACCAGGGAAGAATATTGCTCATAAAAATTTGAATTTAGAAGTTGCTGTATATATTATTTTTGTTATTGAAAATGAGTACTTTTGGGTGATGAAGTATGTTCTTTCCTTCAGGACAAGACATCTTAAGCTGTCTTCCCTACTAGATGTACAATACAGTCACTTTTTCAAGTGCTGCTAACCTGTTAAAGTACTGAATGGCTATGGCATGCAAGAAGTTTGGGTAGTTTGGTATGACTTCCTCACTTCTGTACATGTTTATGAATTGGGCTCGGGTAATTTATCAGCTGCTCAGTTTCTATCAATGTGTGCTTTCTTTCAGAGAGGAGAACTTTAATTTGTTTTGTTTCTGTTGTTTTTCATTTGGGGATTTTATAATTGCTCTATTTCATGCTATGGAAACTCCTGGGTTGCCTTCTTTCTTCTTGCACTTAGCATGGGATAGCTAATTCTTCTGATGCTGTGCCTTCTGCACTGCAGTATCAGCCTCCTCTTGAATTATGGCCTCCAGAAATGAGGTGAGGAATGGATGGGTTGCTTTGGAGAAGTCCAAAAGGCAACTGGGAGCACCAAGGTTACGTTTCAGTAATGGCTTTCCTCCTGGAAAATCTTACAAGTTGAAAGACTGTAAACTAGCATAGTGCAAATGATTATGGCATTTGATAGTGGAAGTATAACTTCTCACGTTAAGATGATAAAGCGAACAGGATCTTCCTTGTAAGTTGCTAATAGCCTGTGTAGAAATCTAATACTTTCTGTGCTTTTTGTTGGATTCATACCGGTATCCTCTCTCTGAGCATCTTACCTGCTCTAAGAATATTGGTGTAAGTAATTTTATTTTTTTTTTTTTTTTTTTTTTTAAAGACAAAATGTGTTAGTAGTGAACAAATTACTGAGTTGCTTTTGTGGCAGTGTCTGTTCACAGAATCTGTCCTGAAGAAGGTAGCTTACTTTGCTGAAGATGTGTTACAAGTTAATGTTCATAAAATCGGAGAGAGTGGCAGGTAGTAGAACCAACTTGTCTAAAATGGAGAAATATGACTAGCATGATTATTTTTCATCAGCCCTTGTCCTCACTTTGATCATACTTGTACATGGTTTAGATAATCTGTTTACCGATGCTTTTCATGGCCTATATTCATCTTGTGCACCTGTGTTTTCCAGGTAGTGATGCTTTTCTCCTCAACTGGTATCTATAAAGGAATATTATATATAGAAGTCAGCATGTATCCTCTAATGCAGGTGAAGTCAATCATGTGATCTGGCTGCTCCGTGCAGGCTGGCGGGAACTCGTAAGTTTAGAAAACAAGTTTATTTGAGAATTTATATAAATTCTTTGTAAGAATGAGAGCACACAGGGGACAGAAGGGAAATCACCTTGCTGGAAACCCCCACAGCAAATCTTGACTACATGCTGTTGCTAAACTTAAAAACCTTTAGGTTTTTAAGATCACACTTTAATGAGCCTAAAAATCCAAAAGCCTGGCAGTCTTGAGGATGGGATGATGAACTGGTCAACATGAGTATGGTGTAGGAGAATAACATGCTTTAAATTTTTAGTGGTGTGTCTCCTCCCTGTTTTCCCTTAAAACTTGAAAGCCTCCTAAAATACAAGATTGTTTTATTGAAATTGGGAGTAGCAGGAGAGAGAGAGAATAATTGAATCTATTCAAATGAAATCTGATAAAGAGCTGTCCTTGAGGCTTTGCATGGATATACATGGGTGGCTCTGAAGGTTTAGCTGTGCTTCTCTTAGTAAGAAATGCCAACAGAAAATGGGGCTCAAATGTATTCAGATAGACATAGAAAGCTACAATGTTGCAGAAGGATGAGGTTAATATTTTTCTTAACCGAATTGAGATGAGATCTGTTGTGTGTGAGCTGATGGTGTTTCTGCCCTTTTGTACTTGGGATGGGGGATTTCCTTGAAGTGGAGCATGTGAAAGAATAAGATACCATCAACAAATGGGATTGTAAGGTCTACGTGACTCTAGCAAATGCTTCTGGCTCAAACTGTGAATTCCCTGAGCAAGGGATTGTCTGTGGATGTAGTGTTTAATGCAAATCATGGTTTTTATCTGTTACTTAGAATCAGCTCCACCATGGGAAGTGGTGCTGCTTGGTGTAAAACTGCTTCAGTCTTTCATTTGCCGCCTTTACTGCTACCATAAATGGCCATACTGTAAAAACATTTGTTGACTGCTTGTGGTGTTTGGTTTTGTAGCACCTCAGCTGAATGTTTGCTTGCAGTTTCTTGATGTGGTTCGTAATAGATGTGGCTTTTTGTAATGTCAGAGTAGGTATTTGCACATAAAACTGTAGTTTGTGGCACTGTATAGTGTGAAGCAGATCTTAACATGAGAACAAGTCTGCTAACGCTTGTCTTTAGCATGCCGTGTTGCTGGATTTTGTTAATTGAATGAGGGTGGTACCTTTCAGGAGATGCTTTTATTTTTTGCCTTAGTTATAACAGAATTGGGTTTAAGAGTAGTTGTAATCTCACTGAGGTAAAACAGTCGTTGTGATTGAGAGGAGATAATAAATTCTCTAAAAGTATAAAGAACAGGATTAACAGCTGCTCAGGTCCTCTAGCTCAAAGATCATGCGAAATATTCATCTAACATTATTAATGCTGTAGATGTTAAGTAGAGTTGTTTATATCTATATTCTGTGCAGTGTGTATAGTAATTCCAAGCAAAAAGTAAGCTCCCTCTGAGTTTCCTATGTGTTTCCCTGCCTTGTGGTTTGGGGTGATGCTGACTCAGAGTGGTGCTACTCCTGCAGGTGCAGAGACAAAGGGGAAGGAACACTGTGGTTAGTTTTAGTATAACCAAATATTTTGCTGGTAAATATGCTTTTTTTTTTTTTTTTTTTTTTAAGATGGAAATTGATGCTTGCTTACAAGTGTAGACTGAATAATGAAGGGAAAAGCATTTTTAATAAAACTTGAACATAAGCATGTTTCCATTGACACTCGCTCTCTTCACTTTAGATTTTAAAGTTGCTGAGAGTGAAATTCTGGAATTGCTTAAGAGCATTTGAATTGTGCTTACTGGGGCTTTAGGATATCTTCCTTTTCCCTGTAGATCAGCTACCAAGCTAATTTTAGCAAGACAGTGCTTGTAACCAGTTCTGCGCTATGAAATCTTGCTCACATGTCAGAATTAGCAACTGTAAAACAAGTCAGTAAGTTTCTGGTTGCTGGAATTTGAGTCTGTACACATTTCCCCGCATGTAAGTTGTGACAATGTCGGTCATGTTGTGCTTTTGAAGTCTTACTTAAGTGGGATGATAATGCCGTTCAAGAACTTGCTTCTGCCAGCCTCCCTGGTAAACGTTCCTGTTGTGAATGATTCGTCTTCACGACCGCCCTGTTGCTGGGGTGTGCCTGTGTGCAGCCACTTCCTTGGTGAGTGAAAGGGGAGCCATCCATGCATCCTCTGGCTGGAAAGCATCTTGTTCTTGTTTGTTGTGTGATTCTGATGTTGATATGACTTCATGCACACTACGAAAAATACTTGGGGTAAAATAGTTACTGCCCAGTTTGATACTCTTCAGCTAAGCATAAGCAACTATGGATTGGGAGTGAGGTGCACAGGAAGTCTTAGGTTGTACAGAAACTTCTGGTGCTAGTCTGCAAATTCGTTGGTTTAAAAGTGAATTTACTGATTCTGAGCAACTCTGTGCCACTGAGGTATGGATGTGAGTGTAGCACAGGCAAGGGCACAGACCTCAAAATTGAGAAATAAAACATGGGGGCTGGGGCTACTGCAGAACAGTATGTTTGTGTTGGTTTGTGGGGGACACTGATGCCAAATAGAACAGTAACTTCTAAACCTTCCCAACCATGAGTCTGGTGGTGGTTGTTGGGTTTTTTTTTTTTGGGGGGGGGGGAGGGGGGGAATTGTTTGTTTTTTGTTTTTGTTTTGTTTTGTTTTTTAGCTTCTATTTAGGATAAAGTTTTCTCTAAAGTCTTCTGTATTTCTTCTAGGAACTTAAGCTAACTGTCTCTGATGTCAAAGTTCCAATACACATGGCTTTGCTTCTGAAAGGTCAGAAATGAAGTACTACATTTCCTATTGTAAATGATCCCCGTGCACTATGCACTGTACTGCAGCTTACCACTTGATGAGAAAACCAGTCTGTATTACGCTGTTGTCAGATGCGAAGTAGCCATAACCTTTGATCTTGAAATCTACTGCTGGTAGTAGTAGGAGAGACTTATGAACACATTCTCCAAGGACATTAAGATTTACTTCTCCGCAAACACTGATTATGCTGGAAAGAAAAGCATTGTACTCTACTGGTATCTGTAATGGAAAATACTCAGTATTACTTTTTTCAAAGTGGTTTGTCCAGCTGAAGTTTCTTTTCAATTACACAAGTCCATTGCTGCAGGTTCCTTTAATTCCATATATTGGATTTCTTATCTTTTGTTCTTATAGAAACCTGGAGTTTTTGAAAATAGTGATATTAATTTGAACCACTACTTAGGAAGCAGGAAGTGTCTACCTAAATAAGACTAGCCTCTGTTTAAAATACTTGTGCTTTTTGACAGGCATCATGCCTCATCGTGATTTCAGGCCTGCATCACTGAAATCTCTGTGCCAGGTATCTTTGCTGAGATGGGGTAGGATATTCTCTGTCTTGCTTCAAGGGTGGAATAACTTATCACATTGTTCTGATACATTTTGTTGACAATGACCAAGTCTGCTCATTTTTCCTTCCCCTCTGTCAGAATGGGATCTGTTGAATGCCATGCCCAAGCAGTCAAACAAAACAAAGGGACTGCTTGTGTGCCAGGAAGATCTGAACACACTGTCCCTAGTGTGAAAAGGCTTACACAGCCTGCTCTACCTTGGAAGAGATCCCCTTCTCTTCTTTCTGCTCTCAACATTAGGTGGGTTAACCTGATACCTTAGGTTAGATACAAGGCAAAAAAGTACTGTTTTTAAGCTTTTTGTTGTTTGGCTCTAAATCCCGAAGTGAGGTTATGAGTACTTCTTGACGTGTCTGGTTTAAAAACCTAATGCTGAAATGTCAATCTCTTGAAAAACTTCTTTGCAGAGGGGACATTACAGTTATGGAGCTTGTTGCTGGACTCAAGAGTGACTGACATGTACATGCACTGTTCTCCCTGGTCCCTGTGGGAGCCCATGTGCTGGTTCTGCCTGGAACTGCCAAATCTGAAAGTGCAGATCACATGGAAAAAGCATTTGTTGACCAGTACAAATTCTCCCCCTATCTGAGGTTTTACTGCTTAGCCACAAACTTCTGAGAAATGGTTCTGGGAGGCAGAAAACACATTTTCATCTAGAATACAGTGTGATGATTGATACAGATGTGCAAAAATACCAGCTGTTGGTGTAGGTACTCCTGAGTGCTGAGCTGCCATGGCTGATGGCACTGCAGCATGGAGCTCACGTGTTGAGTCGATCAGCCTGGTTTGGTGCGGCTTTCATGCCGTCTATTTGTGGTGTGAGGACAGCTTAAGAAATACCTTGTTAAGAAGTTTGCATTTAGCATGTTATTACAATCTAGCTTGAACTTCTTATTGGTAGCTTGCCACCTGCAAGCTGTTTGGATACCCTTTTTCTAAGTGGAAGTTGCCTAGTATCTTGCAACTTTAATTGATTTTGCTGCACATTTTAACATTATACATGCATCATGTAGCTTCAGATGCTGGCACTGACTCGGATGATCTGAATGACTTTAAGTCCATTATTTCGTAGGAAGGCAACCAATTCTTTCATTATAATTTAAAATTTTCATGTCTCAAAATGATTACTGCTTTGCGTATTTTACTTAGTTGAGTGATGATTTTGTGGGAAGGCTAGTAATAATTAGCCTTTCTAATGAAAATAGGTGGCTAAATAACACAGCTGCCATTGCAGCATTGTTGGCACTTTGAAAAATTAAATATTATAGTAGTTGTCTGTAGTCTGCGAAGTGAGTCTAGACAGTCTAGTCTCAGGCTGAAAGGTTGGAGTTGAATAAATATGTAATTTAGGCAAATAAAGCTATTAGAATTGTGCTTATCTTCTGACACAATAGTTCTTATTAGGTATAAGCGCTATTTTATAGCTTTTCCTAAATAATTAGCTTCTAATGATCAGTCAATAAATCTCTGAAAAATAAAGTACTTCAGACTTTGCTAATGAAGCTGAATGTTTTTATATTGGATATTGTCCAAGCTGGTGTTCAAAAATCCCATGGAATCAACAATGGCAAGGTGGGGGGGGGGAAACAAAAAAAAATTACGGGACAGGAACTAGTATATTGCTATCTATGACTTTAATGAACTTGCAGTATAAATGAGATGTATTAGCAGATCTGAAAGTGTCATCTAACTTTTAATTACCTGTGTGCTAATGATTCTGTGTCGTCGTCTTTTCTGACATAATGATTTCTTTTCTGGCATGATGAAAACTTCTGGAAGCTTTCAGTCTTTTGCTTCAGTCCCCATTTGGCACTTTACATGCATACATATGTAAATCTATATATAAGCAAATAATTTTTTTTTTTTTTTTTTTTTTTTTTTTTTTTTTTAGATTTAATTTATATATATTAGAGTTGGGGGGGGAAAGGCATCTTTTAGTGATATACTGTGAGCTTTCCTGGAGTGGCTGGACATGTAAAGGTGGTTTGCAGTTGGCAATTTTTAGCAGGCAGTGTGAACTCTCTGGTCTCCTGATTGTGTTGCAGGCTGCAGGGAGCCATGGTGGAAGGTCAGGAGTTGGGATGACAAAACCTCCTTCTTCCACTAGTAGGAAGTTGCTAATGTAGTTTTAACTGTATTTTGAAATACTATCCTGCAAATATTTAATCTGAACTTGAATCATTCTAGAGAACTGTAGGCTCTGGGCTTAATGGACTAGTTAACCTGGCTGTACCTCCATGTTAAACAAATGTGTTAAGAGCAAGCTCATGGAGAACTTATCTTCCTCAGGCTTTTTACCTGGCTGTTTCTGATGAACTGTGATCCAAGCCCACATCTGCTTCCAAGCTATTGCAAACCTACACAACTGACAATAGTGCCTGTGTATGTAGAGAATTGAAATGTAATGGTAAAGGTAGGAAAAAGCTTTTACTACTTAAAGCAGATCTTTATTTCAGATGTTTAGAATTAAGGGTATTAACTTCAGAAATTTTTGACCTTAGCTTACTGTGGAGTCCCAGGGCTCAACCATTTTCAGGTACTTAAAAAGCAAAGTAGGAGCTAACACTACTAAAATGCACTAGAGTAGCTGAAGAGAGGCTGGCTTGTTTGGGCTAGAAAAACTTCTCACTCATTAATGTAATTGTATGGGTCCAAATGTCCATAACCTTGGCTGGACAGTCCAATTAACAAGCAATTTGTTTGCAGCTTGAACCTATTTTAAAGGTTCTGATTTGACATGAATACCTGCAGTCAGGAGTTTTTTTTTTGCCATGGAATTAGCTTTTCCAATCTGTATTTCAGTTCTTGCAGTATGTTCCTCAAGGAGTTGTGAAATGGCTTCTTTATAGGCTGTAAATGCCCTAAACATGGGCTTCCTCATAGTCTCTAACCTGCAGTCTGTTACTGTGTTTTAGTTAGGTTTAAGTTGCTGAAGTAAAGAGCTATGTTAATTGATAAACTTATCTTACCCTGTTACTATACTTATGTTTATAAATCAAAAGCTCTTACATTATGCCATGTATCTTGAGGTATTCTAATGATTTCATCTGTATGTGAAAAGACATTCCAGTAACTTCTGCCCCACCAGGGGATTTTTTGAGTAATCTTTCTTTCTTTCTTTTCACTAATAGCTATAGTCTCTGTTATCTGGTTATACATGTATCCTAAAATCAGATATGTACTTTTTAAAACACATCATAGGCTTCTTGAGATACAAACCTGAGTTCATCCTGAAGAGGCTGTGTGAGCTGCTATGCTGAAAACTGTCTGAACCTGATAAAATTTTATGATGAAAAGACAGTATCTAGTGAATATTTTAAGCATTCCTTGAATTGCAAGTGGCCAAGATCAGGAAGATTAAGCACTTGGTGTGTTCATAGTTCTTGCACATAGTGTCTTGCACATTTTTGCTTCATGTACTTACTGTGAAGCAAAAATGAAATTAAATGAAATCAAGACTCATCTATGCTTGCAGTATAGAGTACATTTTACAGTCAGACATGTTTCGACTTGAGAAATTACATAGCTGCCTTCAAAGAATTTTGTAGGTGCTTACTGGCATTAAAAGACACTAATTCAAGGCATTACAAAGAAGTCTTAACAGACAGTGAAAGTATGTGTTCTCTGATCTGCATCACCAGGAAGTAAGTATTCAAAAGGCCAAATTTTAATGCATGTATTGCCTAAAACAGGTCTCTCTGAGTGTACTTGGTGTTTGGTGTGGTTTGGTTTTGAGAAATTTGGGAATTAGAAATTAGAAGCAAATATTCACAGGCTGGTGAGCTTCTAATACAGAGTTGATGTACAGTGAGGAGACCTGTAAGCTAGTAACTGAAAGGAAAGGTAAGCATAGTGCAGGTTCAGTTTGAGTTTAAAAGATGAAAGCTGTTTTAAAAACAGTATCAGTCTGCTGTTTTTTAAGGAAGATGGTATTTTAAAAGGTGTTCACATGTTATGTGCATGTAACTAGTACCCCCTCTATCTATAATTAGAGTCAGAATTGTAGAATCATTTAGGTTGGAAAAGACCTTTAACATCATCAAGCTCAAATGTTGAGGCTGCACTAATGCTTTATACATTACGCAACAGTATGTTTAAGCTTGGCAGGGTGTTAGCAAAAAGGCATGTAACTTTTCAGTAAAGTAGTTGTAACAGTTATTCTTTAAACCTCTGTGGACTGAGAGGCCGCCTTAGTTATGTTTCAAGGACACTCTCTCTTCCCCATGTGCTGTCACTGGGGGGATTCTTAGGTTTTTTCACAGAATCTTGTAATTATCTGTCCAGCAGTTAAACTCTCCAGGTTTCTACCTGTAAGCCTGAGCTGTTTTGCAAGCAAAAAGAAGGGAGATTATTTCCTGTGCTGCTGCAGCCCAGGCAGGGTTGGAGAAGATAAAGTTGCTTTATTCTAAGTAGCATTTAACGGAAGGCCAAAAACTGTCAGGCAGTTTTTCAGGAGTGTTGAAAGGTGTAAAGAGCAGATGGATGTTCCCTTTCAGAGCACAAAAGTCAGTTTCATTTTAGTCTTATCTTCCTGAGACTTAGTCCACTGTGTGACCTGCACAATAAGTTGGTGTCTCAGAACCAACTCTTAAATCCCTAATGTGAGTCAATCCTGCTGAATTGCAGATAACATCTGTAGAATTTATTAGTATATGGATATCTAGGGAAACATCGTGGAAGTTAGTGTTTTTATGGTTACAAAGTTCAAGTGTTCAATTAGGAAATATGAAAATTAAAGGTGCGTAGACAGGACTCAGTTATGTGTATGTGTATTTGTCTTAAGATTGAAGATGGTTTATCCTCTGTGCCCTTACTCCCCCTGCTCTCCCTATCCTAACTCATGTTTCCCAACACTTGTGAGGGAAGCAAAGTGAGTTTTTCTTTTAGGCACTTTGGGTAGTGACCACAACAAAGGCCATAAAGAAAAAAGCTGTGTTATATTTGGATGCATGCGGTAAATATTCTTGTACACTGAGCACAGATTTCTTAATTGTTTTCTTATTTGATGTGCTTGTTCAGTGATCACTGTATGTATGAAAGGGCAGGGAGTGGAAAAAGGAAGAGAGAAGAGTATGTGGTCGTATAATAGAACTAACTCATGCTTTGTTTAGTGTTTCTAGACCAGGCACAAGCTCTTTACAATCCATGCATTGCATAAAAAAGTTAAGGGGAAGACTTGCCTAAACTTAAGTCAGATGTTGGTTTTTGTATCCTACCGTTTCTTACTCAGAATTTAAGATCTGTATCTCTTCTGTCCTCGAATAATGTGTTGGGGGGTAATGTGATGGATGCATTCTGAGGCCACCAGGGGTTATTCAAGAACTTTACATTCTCTGTTGTGATTTTCTTCTTTAACAGAACCACTAAGATTCGATGAAGCAGGTACTTAATCATAAATATCAGTATTATATGTAATGCTAGTTCTTCAGGAACAAATAAAAGAACTTTTCAACTTGTATTTGAATTTCCAAAGGGTTTAATTTGTATAGGGCTCATGTCATCTTTCTTTTGCTGTAACTTTCTCCAGTTTAATCCTCTCCTCTCTTTGTGTCTCAGTTTTTGCTGTTCATGAAATTATCAAGTGTTTCACATCACTGGATAATTGCAGTAACTAGTTACAAATTACTATTTCCCTGGATAGCCATAACAATGCTGGCAGTATACATTAGAACAGTGGGAAATAGTGTAAATGGAGGGAAGCATCAATTATTTACAAACACTGCTGTCTTTTTATTTTTTGGAAGAAAGGAACGGTGTTCTTAACTGTTTGTGTAATTAAAAGAAAGTAACCTTCAAAATTTGTGTGAATATGGGATAATTGGAGGAGGATATACCTGGCCTTCTCTAGCGTGATCCAGTGTTTTATTCAGTATCTCTGCAGTCTGGTCTTTTATAAGCATAATTTAAGGCCTTTTGTCCCCACTTTCCCCAATGTTCAACACCAAAACACTTCCCCTCATTCTACAAAGTGTGACTGTTTATGCCAGCAAAGCATGTTCAACGCTATCTCAGGCACTGCTGTTTAAAATGATGCTGGGTTGCTGTGGGTAGCTCCTGCAGTCTTCATAGTGTGGTTTTGTGCAACGTCCAAGCCTTTTGCAGAGATGGCACTGTCTGTTGTCAACCCCAAGAGCATTAATCTCCTTCTCCCCCAACACCAACCAATTAGACCTGCCAAAAACATCAGGTCCTAGTGAACTACCTGCTTTGGGGAGGTATGTATTAGGTATTTAACAAACTGGTCAAAGGCTATCTAATCATTGGTGTGGGGGTTTTGTGTTTGTCTTTCTGTGACTCAAGTACATGGGGCTCTGCAAGATACTAAATTTGTATGTTTTGCTGTGTCTGTTCCTTTATTTTGGAATGCATTCTGGGTTTAATTTTGCTTCCAGGAGTAAGTCCAGTTTTTTCCTGTATGTTTTCCAGCCAGCCAACTCAAATATTTAGAAAGGAATGACACGAGGGATCTCCTTTGTGGTGTGAAAGGAGGTTCTTTGGTTAGTCTCTTCAGGTGCTGAGGCCCTAGTGCTGCTTTGCTTAATTACCAGTTCTGCTGGGTGGGTTGGTTCTGGACCGGGGCCAGGGTAATGCTTGAGCAAGTAACCTGCCACCCATTCTCTAAGAACATGTCTGTGGTGATATTGAATTTCTTTGAATCTCTAGGGACAGGGGTGGACACATAGATTAAAACTCCTTGGAATGGTCTCTAACCCCCTCTGAAGCCTGGAGGAGGGTGCAGTGTGACACTGTGGTCATGTTAGTGTAGACTTGGCTGTTGTGTCATTCTTCCTAGGTAGAAGAGCTGAAGGTGGAGGCTGTAAGATTTCCATGGGGTGGCAAAGCAGTGAAGCTTACAAACTGGTTTATGCAGTCAGTCATTTGATCTTAATTCATGGTCTGAAAAAACTTCCATGGTGTAGCCAAGTACCTCAAACAGAAAGGTGTCCACTTATGGTCCTACTAACTGGCCAGGGCACTAGATTTCTGGTTTTACACTAAGGCACTGACTTTGTCTGTGGCTTGTAACAAATGCCAGAAATACTCATTTAAATGAAGAAAGCTGTTCAGAAGAGAACTTGGTCTGGTTTCTGTCTTTTTCTGTGTGAAATATTTCTAATCTGGTCAATGTGGTGTGTGATAGAGCTGTAGCTGATAGGATTATTTGTTCTATACCCATGGTGAGGACATGCCACTACAGATCGTGAATTGAACTTTGTCTGTTGTGTGGGACAGGAGCAGACAAATGTTCTTGGTGAAGTGCAAAGGAAACAAGGAAAAAAACCTAGAGAAGAAATGATAGTGTTAGAGGTAGCCTAAAGAGAAACTGCCAAAAGAAATACTCTGTCAAGTAGCACTTAGAGCCTTGGAGGTGTTTGAGATCATGTATTTTGGGTATTTGGGAATGTACTCAAGTCTAAAGCTGAAGCTTTGGTGTGTAGCATTCACCAACATGTTTGGTTTAAGTTCTAACTTACAAATTATAGCTAGGAAGTATTTTGGGCTATTTGCAATGCTGAAATTGCGGATGCTATTTAAATCCAGAGCTGGTCTGTAACTTCAGCTTGGAGGGTGGAAACCCTTCTATTTCCTTACCCTCGCTGGGTTGAAACCAAAAATTTAAACATGTGGAAAAAATTTAAATAAGCAACTAGTGGCTCTTTGAAATATTAAGTGTATATTTAGTAAATACAAATGGAGATTATAGACACAGCAAGGATGAATATATATTTTGGCATGTACCACTCCTTTAACTTACTCGTGGTGTGCTGTCATTACGCTGGGCTGCCTTTTGTTGCATGTTCTTCAAGCTTTGTGTAAAGATAAAAGGAAGCAGCTTATAGCAGTTCCCTGTTGATAGTGTCTGACTTCTTTCTCACCTTAAGACTTCAATGTTGGCGCAAAAGAAAGTAATTCAGTGTTTTTTCAGCTTGTGGACTGTTGATGACCTTAAAAGGCTAAATGAGAAAAGCTGCATAAAACCCATGAAACTGTATTAGGGTTCTCCATCTTTCCATGTAAGATGTCTTTACTTAGGTCATTTTTATTAATTTATGGAGTGGGACTCCTGAGCTTGTAAATGAGTCCAGCTAATGGAAGAATTCCCTTATGTATATTGAAGGCAGCATAACAAAGGGGGAAGATGATAAACCAAAAGCAGGTTTTCACATGTTCTCTTTGCCAAAAGACTTGAGTGATTGAAACAATGATTTAAGGATTACCATTACCTTAAGTGGAGAAAGACTGCTAGAGCAGTGTTCAGTGTAGTACTGTCATCTACCGCAAGTAGAAACTCCCGCAAGGGCCAGGATACTGTGTTTGAAAAACATTTGAAGATGACAAGTGTGTGTATAGGAAGGGATTTTGGTGGTGGGTTGCTGAGTTGCAAGTGAAGTATGGTGTGGGGATGAGCTTTTTGTTGCTTTTGTGGTTTTGTTTCGTTTTTTCCCCTCTGCAAAATGGCTTGCATCCTTGGCAGGCTTTCCCATCTCTGGACTTGATTGCCTCAGCAGTCTTAGAAAGAGGAAACCTAGAAAACATGTTGCATAATATTTTGGGTAAATTGAATGGTTGATGAGACTACTGAGCTCAGCTTCTCGTTTGCCTTCTCTGAGGTGGGTGGAAAAGAGCCTTGATTCTATTAGTGATTAAGGGAGTGGTGTAACAGAAGAGCATGTTTAAGTTACTATCTTCATAGAAGAAATTTAGTTTCTTCTAATTGTTTCCTGCAGGCGATGTCCAACTGCAGTGGAGCCAACAGATTGCAACTTAGCTCCTGCGATTCGTCATAGAAACTCAACTGCTCCAGGAAGAGCAGATCTGACAAACTGGTCTGTAAGGGGTCACCCTAGAGAGTGGTGTGGTGTCCATCCGGGACACCTGCTGTAGCTTTCTGGTAGTTTAGTAGTTTAGCAGGGCAATTGCTTGGAAGTGTTGGAACTTGCGCATACCGCTTTCATAAAGGAGATGGCAGTAGGCAGGCCTGAGTATTCACACACTGTGGTGTGTGCATGCTCCTCCACTCTGTCTGCACTCAGCATCAGTTTAAAACCAGTAGGTTGGCAGTGATTTGCATCTGCTGGAGTTGCATTCCTGTTAGTCTTCTAAGTAGTTTTGCTGCAAACTCCTTGACCTTTACAAAGCTACATATGCAGCTACATATGCAGGTGTATGGTCTTGGGCTTGTTGGGTATGCAGGCACCTTCCTGCTATTGCATTCAGAAGTAAAGGTACAGCCTAATGAAGTGCTTCAGTTCTTTAAACACTGTCTGTACAGCAGCAAAGTCCATTTCTGTTCAGACTGATAAATACTGTGTCTGCTGCACCTAATTTTTGTGAATCAACCCTGACTGAATGAGGCCTGCAAGCTATGGTTGATGTGCTCCCTGTGGCAGTCACAGTGCAATTTGGGAAGACTCCTTCAAAACCAGCAGCTGTTTCAGCCACATTAGTGTTGTCCAGTGCCTGGAGGTAAAATCACAGTGCTAATTGCCTTGCAAACCTCTCCTGGAGTGGCTGTGACAGCAGGCTTGGAAGTGCAGCTCCATGGTAGGGAAGAAATTGCACATAAGTGGCCTGTTAAATGGGGAAGCTCTGGCACATGCTCATCCTGAATTTGAGATGTGGTTGATGCTGGATAAGGACAACTTACTCTTGTTCCATTTTTTGAGGGAGGAACCTTGTTCCATGTGTCTGTAGCTAGTCTGGCACTCTCACTTTGCATGTAGCTTCCTTTTGTTAAACAAACAAACAAAAAAACAAACCAAAGAGGGTGGAGGGAAACACAGAAATGCCTTGGAGATTACAGAACATGCTGCAGTTCTTGGCCCTTGGACAGATAATAAGGAAAATATGAAGAATTCCTCTGAGATTATTATGGTTTTCTTCTTCTGACCTCTCTCAGTGAAAAGTATTGACCTTGTTGGATAGAAACTTGCTGCTTTAGGTGGTCTACTAATATTAATTCGAGAGAGTGAAGTAAATTGATTCCAAATTCTCCCTTTTATTTAAAACTTGGCATACTTAATATATGTGAAGGGTCAGACAGTAGCTTTGAATTCTGCAGGATATGGAAATGAAAGTTGAAGCAGGAGAGGGATAGGGAGTAACTTCAAGAGCGCATGCTTTATCTTCCAAATCACGAGCCTGAATTTCTAGGTATACCATGTTACCTCATGGGTTTGTGTGGTTTTTTCTTTTTTTTTTTTTTTTTTTTTTTTAATAAATACCCCTTTCTGTTTCGTTAATGAAACATAAGACTTAAATTCCCTTCCTTGTGATCGTTCCTTCTAAAGTCAGATCCTGTAAATGATTTTATTTACACATTTACATGGTCACATAAGTGAATTCCGCTTCCATCTTTCAAAGATTATTAAAGGCCGCAGAAGACTTGAGATGTAATTTATAGTTTATGAATAAATTAATTACTCAAAAAGTCTGTTAATAAGTTTTGGGGCAGTGATTTGTTGAGTTTTTTGTTTGTTTTGTGAGGGTGGGGTTTTGGGAAGGGTTGGAGGGGAGAGATTGCTTATCCTTGTGAATGTTCTAAACAAGGAGAAACTATTTCATATCCAGAAATGACCACATGTTAAAGGAGTGAGTTACAACATCTCATGTCTCACAGGTATCTCTGGTGGGACAGATTGCTAACATTTTATACTTCTTGGAGGGAAACATGGTTGTTTTAGTGTTATTGCTACGTAAGGGCAGCTGGTTCCATGGTGATGCTGTTGATGCAGCGTGACTGAGACTACTGTGTAGGAGCATCCTGAGAGGACAGTTTACTGGTATCTACTTAAAATGCAAAGGAGATGTGCAGAGCTGTTCAGTGTCTCTGCTCTAGCGGTCAGTGGTTTTTCAGTATGGGGCCAGATCTCAGTGAATAGATCAACAGCAACCTGTGCATACTCCTCCTGTAGCCAACTGCGTGATGGTGAGTTTGTGGTGTATGAGCATGGGTCATGTAGAGTATACAAAGCTGGTGAAGTGTGTTACAACTAGTGATGTGTTCTCCCAGTGAGGTGCCTGCAGCTGGATTGATGAGCTCTGAGGGGGAACCCATGTCCACGCTGTTAGACCAGAAAATTAGGGCAGATGTGCCCAAATGGTGGGAGTCAGCTGGGTGCAGTCAGGACAGAGCACTGCAGCCAGCCCCCATGGGCAACTCCAAATTGAAACTGAACAAGAACAAATACACCCATACTAATAAAACTGTATCTGCAAGAGCAGAGTTCACTGTATTCTGTACTGGCAGTGGTGTGTCTGGAGAAGGTTAATGGGCTAGTGCTGTATTGCACGCTTCTCCCCCCTGACCCCCCGCCCATGACACCTGTGAACTTGACTGTGGTAAGTTTAGCGGAACAGAGTAGTGTCTTGTTGATATCTTTGAATTTGTGTGATAGGAAAGACACTTCAGAGAGAACTATTAATTCTGACACTAATATGGAGATGCACCTTTCCTTGGTGATGTCTTAATACAAGACCACCACCACCCCCTATTTTTGCTTCCTAGGAGCCGGTATATACTTTTAAAGCATTCCTATTTCCTTACTGGCTTACAGAACTGAGTAATGTACTTGGATAGTATGCCTTCAGTTACTGTGGCGTTCATCCAGGTGTGTGCATGCCCAGTGTGCTTGATTTCCGAACTGTCAGGGTGTACACATCCCCAGTGCCTCCTGTGTTGGGCCCAGAGGGGAGGAACTTGATCAGAATTCAGATTTGTTATGCCAATGTGCTTTAGTTTTGGGTGAAAATAACTTTGCTGTGGCTGCATGTGAACTAAAAAAGTCATCCTTTGAAATCTAACTTTGTTGTCCTCAGATAGTATTGTAACTCCAGTATTTGATACTGGGTCACCCAGTCTCTCGAAAAGATGTGCCAGGATGTGCTTTGCTCTGCAGTTTGGGTGAGAAACAACAGACTGGCAATATCTGGTAGAGCCTTGTGCTTAGGGAATGAGTGACACAGGCATTCCATGGCTTATTCTGCTTTCAGTAGTTTTCTTTTTGGAGGGGGTGTGTGCTTAGTCATTTAAACCAGGAGAGAAATCCTGGGAACAAGGATAATCCAGGAAACTTTATTCACCTTACAAAATAAGCGCTGTTTGTGCTGCGGGGAGCTGTTGCTAGAAATTGTTATAAAACTGCTAGAGAATCCTAGAAACAGCTGGGAAAATCCTGGCACTTAGAAATTACTAGCTCTGGGAGCGGGAGAGGAAATCCTGGAAACTTTTGAGAATTCCCAGAAATTCTAAACCTTATCAGAAGTTCAGAGAAGCTTAGCAGTTACTAGAGACCTAAGAAGCCACTAGAAACTGAAAGTTCTAGGAGTTACCAGAAGTCACTAGAAAATGCTAGAAATTCTGTGGGAATCCCATAAGTTCAGTAGCTCTGCTAGTAATTTCTACAGTTTATGAGCATTTGCTAGGAATATGAAAGCTGTTAACTGTCTTTTTGGGTAAAGTGGCAAACAGTTGTACACGGGTAAAACCTGCTTATCTTCCCTAAGCTGCCAAGCGTACAGTTTTAGCATCTTACTTGATGAGTGTCCTGTTTTCGCTTGTCTTACACACAAACTTGTTCTATTTTCTGCAGTCCTATTTTGTTACGGATTATGATCCAACGATTGAAGACTCCTACACCAAGCAATGTGTGATAGATGAGAGAGCCGCGCGCTTGGACAGTAAGTAGCCCGGCTAAAGCGTGGTACTGACAGCCTGTAGCTGTTAGTGCCTGTGTTTACCTCTGTATGCATAAAATGTAATGCAGGTAAACAACTGTGCAGGGTTTATGTAAGTGGGGTTTATGTAAGTGTACAGCTGATAAAAGCTACCTACCTTTGTTAATAAGATACCCTGGATCTGAAGTGCTTCTGCCTTAAGTATGTGTGTCTAAAGTAAATAGGACATTTTTTTGAAGAATTATTCCCAAAGCCATAGTGTCGACAAAAACAGGAGAATTTATGTGACTCTTAGCAGTTACCTGTGTGATGTGGTGCAGTGAAAAGCGCATCACTTGGCTGTTGTGTGCTGCCTATTCCAAGTGCAATATAAATGCTTTGCCTTAAAAGTTTCAGTTCTTCCTTGCCAGTGATTTCTTTAAGGACAAATCAGCACCCCACCCAAGTCTCTCTAAGCATTTTCCAGCTGTTTTAGCTGGTTGTGAATTAGCCAAAGTCCACCAAACTTTGTTGTTCAGTTTGTTTGGTAGGTCTTGAATTGTTCAGCCAGTCCAAGAACTTGCTGGGAATCTTAGCAAAAATCTAATAGAATCTGTGAAAGGTGATTTCTGCTTAGTTATGATGGACAGGAGAGGCTCTAACAACATCCTGTTAGGAAGGATTTTTTTTCTTAGTCTATACTTTCAGAACATGAACTGTAGTAATCAGTGTTTTGCTTATGTTCAGTTCTGGATACAGCAGGACAAGAAGAATTTGGAGCCATGCGCGAACAGTACATGAGGACAGGGGAGGGTTTTCTGCTTGTTTTCTCAGTCACTGATAGAGGAAGGTAAGCTTGATGTCAAGTTATTAAACAAGTTGTAATTAATCTTAAATTGCTGCTTATCCTTTATTGAAATGATCTCAAAGAGAAATATTAAATATGCGTTCACTTTCAGATTCTGTGGTGTGACACTCAGCACTGATGAAAACCCATTTTAAACCAGTTGCTTATTGGAAGTATCTGTCTCTTGGAATAGATGACTTGAAAGCATACACACACACACACACACACACACACACACACACACACACACACACACACACACACACACACACACACACAAAAAGCAATTCTATTCAAGCACTTCATTACAGTCCAGAATTATAGTTTCCTGGAAGTGACAGAAATTTAAACTAGATGTCTGATCAGTTCTTAGAAATATTCCCTTGCCGTGTGCTCATCAATGTCAAGTGGCTGGCTCTGGATTTCTGAACAGGTTATCCAGTTCAGAGTATGTCTCTGCACTCTTTTGCAGGCAGTGCTCACTCTTACTCCCATGAATTGACCGGAAGCTGTATAACTGTTTGACTGCAGAGTTGAGATAAAACACATCTTTTTAGAAGCTCACAGGGATTGGTCAGGAAGCTTCTGATCGTTGTAAGAGTAGGAAACTGCCACATATATATAGACAATCACTTAAAGTTTTGGTTGTGATCTTCTTCCATTGAGCTTATCAGATATGTAGTAATAAAGAAGTGCTCAGGGATGTGTCCTTCCACTTGTTTCAAAAAAAACGACAAAGAAAATGTCTGTGATGTCCCCTCTCATTCCCCACTTACAGATTCTATCTAGGCTCTAATAAGTTACTTCTGATCTTATTAACATCTCTCTCTATAATGAGAATTAAGATAAATATTCTATGGAGCATGAGTGTGTTTCCGTTGAATCGTTACCTTACACTTAATGCTGCTAAATGTATAAATTCATCTTGACGTACTGTCCAGAAGAGACTGGGTCTGCGGATTTAGGACATACTGAGCACTTGTGTTAGCATAAATATTTTTGCTAGAGAAGACTGTAGTTTTTTTGAAGTCATCATGTAAACTCCTTGGTTTGTCTAAAAATCATAAGTTTTTGTTTGCTTTTCTGGCTAAAGGTCTGCCTTGATTTTAAGCAGGTCTTGACACATTAAACCTGCATATTGTTCTTCTCTCTGAAATCCTTCAAAGAAAAGCAGAGTTTTTTATTTTTGTTTTGATATCCATTTGATTCAAGACTTCCCTTGCCTGTCAATGAAGTACCTGCTAGCAGTGTCTGTCCTGCTTGTGTGATGGAAAGTAATTCTGAAGCAAGAAGAAACCTAGAGGACTTAGTTGGTAACTTTCAGTTCTCTTCCTCTAGTTGCTACAGACTTCTGAGCAGAGTATTAAAACAGCATATCTAAATGGAGTTGCAGCTATGCTTAGTGGCATACCTTCCTTCTAATTCACCTTTCTTTTCATGATTGCAGTATATGGATCGTGTGGATTGGCATTGTCATGATTGACTGCATAATTTTTTTTTTTGTAATGCAGTTTTCTTACTGATAAATCATCTTGCTTTTAAATTTTAGCTTGCAATCTAAGTGTAAATGGCTTCAGACTGTATGCCTGGAATTAAATACAGTGCTTGGGAGGTCTGTGCTCCAAAGGATATGTGATTGTCTGCAAGTATCTGTGACGAAGCTCCTTATGTAGTGATGTAGCTTTAACAGTGTTTACTTGAAAGCAATTATTTATTTATTCCCCCCACACACTCCAAAAATCCTTGTTTAGGCCAGAATTAACTTGTTTAATGCACAGTCTTTGTAGAAGCTTTCTGCTTTGCTCACTTTCCCTTAAGTACTGCTGGAATATTCCTTACTGCTTGAACAGCATCAGTACCTGGTATAACTCTGTAACTGGAAAGTACTCTCATCACTTAGCCCTGCCATTTTTCTGTTCTTCAGGAAGTAAAATTGTCCAGCTTTGATAGCTTCCCCCAAGATTCCTAAAAGCAGCTGTGGAGGTTGCCAGCTGAAATGCTGATTGTCAGGGTCTCTAGACTGTAGTTTGGATATTCTAGCTCGAGTCAGTATTCACAGAATGGACTGTGGTCGCTTGATTCTCTGTAGCACATTGCCCCACCTAAGCCCAGTGCATAGCACACTGCTAACTTCAGGATTTTGTTTTTAGCTTGAGCATTAGATGATTCTCTAACTGGTCATGCTGTGACAGTGAACTCTGGTGGAGTGCCTGCAGCTGTCTGTGCTTGTGTGGCATGGCAGGGCAAGTCCAAATAGGTGACTCATTATCTCTGAGCTTCTACAGAACCTGAGAATCTATGAATTTGTACACTGATGATCTACTTTTATTCTTTTACAGTTTTGAAGAAATTTATAAATTTCAGCGACAGATTCTTAGAGTGAAAGATCGTGATGAGTTTCCTATGATTCTAGTTGGTAATAAAGCAGACCTGGACCACCAAAGACAGGTAATTCACTTGCTATTAGTTACTGCTCACTTTCTTCTAGAAATTTTAGTTTTGTTCCCACTCTATTTTTGGGACGAAGAAACAAATGAAAAATCGTATCACAGTTCCAATGCAAGAAACACAACTACATTCAGTTTCTGTACTTGAAAACTTAGAAGCATGGTGGCATTCCAAATACAGCACATCTTCTGCCTGACTCAGTGGGGTTATGTTGAGACCAAATGTATTCACATACAGGTTGAGAGCTTTCTGTCATGACTTGATTACTCAGGCATGAACGTGTCTTAATTCCTCTGCTCTGTTATTCACCATAGTGCACTGTGCCAAGCAGAGTGCATTCCAGCACTAGCTGTAACGGTCCTGAGACCTCAGTGCTGTTGCTTTTACTGTTCACTCTTGTTATGTATAAATGAGTAGCCGTTTGCTGGTTTCCATTTGGCCACTCATCTTCTGTATAACTGACTTAATGCTTTTAAAGTTTGAAGTACAGCAACTTAATTACTTTTGTATTTAAGTACCTTAAGATTAAATTTTTGAAACAAGTAGATTTTCAACCTCACCTCTAGTTGTAAAGAGATCTTAAAAGATTAATTTAGAATGATTTTGAAAAGGGGATTTAAATTTGTTTTCTTTAGTTACCCTTGATTTTTCATGAATTAAACTGATTTGAGCGGAAATGAAAATAATCTTACTACATCAGCAGGAAAGGAACAGGTGTCAAACTTGTATTCTTTTTCAGCAACTTCAGAAGCTTAGTATTTTCTCTTGAGTCGGTAAGATGACTCTCAAAAGCTTGGTATGAACACATGATTGTTTTTTATCTGAGAGTAAACTAAATATGACTAGAATTGCTGTAATTATTTTAAGAGTGTCACAAGGAAAACACAGCTTTAAACAAGAAGACATTCCCAGATTTGTGTACCAAGGCATGACTTAATTTCTGTACACAAGTGCTTATGTAGGTTTTTTTCTTTGTCAAAAAACTGTGTCTGGGACAAGAAAAAAATTAGGCTAAAAACAAGAACATTGAAGAGTTTAGTGAGTTAGTATGTTGTTGTTCAATGAATTTCTTGAATACTACATAAAACCTTCAGTACAAAAATGTTCCTGTTGAGTATGCTTCCTTGATTGTCACAGCCTTTTTACCCTAGAACCTGTGTGGAAAGATCATGACAAAATCAACACCAATGCTGAAAGATACTGTATTGAAAGAAATTTTTACAGAAGTAGCTCACAAACTCATCAGGGGTAACTTCATGTACTCACACATGCACAGAACTCTCAGTGTATCCCTGATACAGAAGTGAAACTCTTTCACTCTTCAGTTGCCATCGTGCCCCAATCAAAATTCCTGAATTTAACCTTGCAGGTCCTGGAACTTACTGTACTTTATCTTATGCACAAATATTGGCATGGAAACCATGTAGGTGAAACTGAACTGTTCTACAAACAGTAGTTGCTGAAGGACAAACATGCAGGTGCTTTGGGAGGGAAATAACATCATTGCTGTCAGCTCCAGTTTTTGGAGGATACCTGCAAAATGTAGTTGGCAATCCTGTAGATCCATTTCTAGAAATTGTTATGAACTTTGTCCTCCACCCTCCTAATGTTATTACACCACATCTGTTTCTCCCTTAAAGGAGGAAAGAGGTACCTGTCACCTGTTCTCCTGCTAGTCCCTCTGTACCTGATTACTAGCTGCTTTTTCAGCTGATGATGGGCTGGCACGCATTGAAGCTCAAAGCAGCTGTTTTCAGATTGCTTAAATTTGCAGTTTTGCTGCTTATATCTGAACACAAATAAAAGCATATGTCCCCAAAAGCTCCTTTTGCTTTTTATGGCTATTAATTGCCTTAATTGAATAGATGCTGACGAGCATAACTTTTGGTGCTATCACACAATTTACATTCAAATTGGTGGATTTGTGACTTCCATCAGAAGTTGAGACTTAGACAGTTGTAGCTGAACAAGCAGTTCTAGGTTTGCTTAAACAGCTACTTATGTCTTCTTAACTCTGCTCTGCCCCTTTCCCACCACGTGGTGTGTTTCAGTTGGCCTTAAGTCAGTCCAAAGGAATGGTTTAAGGATGCTGAGCTGACCAAATTGGTCCCCAAAAGGGAGAGGCTCCCCTCTCCCTTGTCTGCACGTTTTGCTCTTTCCTTTTCTGGCCCTAGCTCTCACTTGAAGCACTTTGTGAGTTGAATCATCTCTGGATGGGAAAAAACCAGGCAGCTGGAATGGTGTTCTGGGACCTCTGTGAGTTAAATCTGCCTGTAAAGATTTGAGTGCCAGCACTGGAAACATGGGAAGGGGTGGGACTGTGGCTTGGAGCAGAGCAGGGAGGAGCTGGGGTGGGGGGTAGAAAGTGAGATCTTGCCTTTTGGCAGCAGCAGCAAGCAGTTAGATGTTATCAGCTGGGTGTTAAATGCAGCCAGAGTTTCTGCTTCATCGGTGGGGTTGTTTCTGCTCCATCACGTGAACTCTCCATGCAGACATCCAGTCATTGAGCTGGACCAGCTTGCTGATCTTGGCTGAAAACTAGTCCTGCCACCATGTCTCCCCAAGCATGGGAAAACTTCAGCCTGACAAGCAAGGTCATCCTGCTCTGGCTGCAGGCTTGCTGCACATGCAGCTGCGATGGGAGGCCTAGGGGCAAAGGCAAGAGTACTCTCTCACCTTGCCTAGGGGTGCTGGGGCAAATGGGAAGTGTGAGGTGTTCCAGACTCACTGTGAGAAGTGCATTTTGCATCTTCAGTCTGGTGATATGCCAGGCCTCACTCAGGTTACACAAAAAACGTGGTCAGCCAGGCTAGAGTCGTACTGCAGTCCGTTTACTTACCTGGCAGTACTACAAGAAGTTGTCTTACTGTCTTGTGTAATCACAAACATACGTTTTTCAGCTTCAGAACTCAAGTAGCATTTTTAGAAATTGAGGAAGTTGGGTGTGAGTTTTTAGAGCAAAACAACTTGTACTAGGCACCTGCCCTTTTTTCCTAAAAGACAGGAGGCAAACCAGTGAAATAATAGAGAACACATGCTGCCTCTGAGAGACTAATGCTAACTTAAAGTAATTTAGTGTGCATTTTGATCAGCAAATAATACTCAACAGAATTAACACACAAATCTTCCTGAGCCAGAGTTAAACATGTATAAAAGTTTTGGGTGTCTCAAGGGTCTGACCACGCCTTTATGCAAGTAACTATTCTGTAGTTGAAGACAGTGCAGAGTACTATTGTTGCGATACCATACGTTTGGGAGCAAATGATGTGTAACTACTAATCCTTGTGTGGTGGCAATTGTTCCTCAGGAAATGAATGAACTAGGTTCTACAGCCCAAGTGCACAAACAGTAGATCTTGATGAAATGTTGGGGCATACCAAAGGTGTAGTTTGGTACAAAATAGTGGTGTCTGTAATAGACTGTAGGTCAACTCACAGGTGTTTTGGGGAGAGGTGAAAGAGAAAGTTTGACATAGTGATTTGCTGCAGTAATACCTGTATAGATAAATGAGAGTTAAGCAGACTTGTAATTTTGTTTCCTTTGTGGTATGGGAGGCAAAGTCCTCAATATCCACAGGTTAGGTTGACAAAGAAAAATGAGTTATTGAAGGATGAGCAAGCGTTAATCTTCAGAGAGTCCCTGTATGATAAGGAGTAAAGTTACCAGTGTTTCCAGATTCCCTGATCAGTCACATCTCTCGTGGCTCTTTCCTTAAAGTTAGTGGTGCATAGTAGTCTTTCTCTTAAATGGGTCAATTCTGTACAACTCCAACAACACTGGATGTTTCTACACTAACACAATTCAGTAGAACACCAGAAGTTTTAATAATAACCACTACTGACGGAGGAGTAGGCTTGTCAGTGCAGGATATGTATGACTTTTAGTAGATAAGTACTAGTTTAAACTAGGTCAAGTCTGATCATTCCCCAGATGGCAGCGTTTCAAGGAAAATCCAAGTTGCAACAGGAAAGTGCTTGGGTTTCATTAAATGCCAGTTTTTGCTTTTGCATCATGACTAAACTAAAACAATGACCTAGTGCTAAGATCATCTGTGCTGCTAGATACCTTTAAAGCAAGGTTTTAAAGAGAGGTCCATGTGACTTCAGTTTTTGCATGGGCGGATGATGAGCAAAGCTAATGATCTCAGGCAAGCAGCCTTGTGCTTTCACTTTGATCAGCATCAGCCTAGATGCTAGCAAGCAAGCAGTTAATATTGGTTTTGCAGTCTCACAGCTTCACAAATAGGTTGGCCTGAGCTGGCTTATTGCAGGAGGTGGATGAGTTCAGGGACCTGGGTGGTTGCCTACCCAAATTCACGAACATTTTGTTTTGGCCTTCTCTTAATGATTGTGAACTTGTATGGCAGTGTGACATTAACTTCTTGAGGTAGTAGATTTTTATGGCCATATACAGTGATGCTTCTGTTCTTACAGATGGGTTGTACCTTGTACAAAATCCTGGCTTGCGGATTTTGAGCTTTACACATAACTAGCAATCAGGCACCTGATGCAGTATTTGAATACAGCAAGTCAGTCTAAATATGTGTCATAACCACAGTTTGTGTGTACCAAAGTGACCTTTTATATGAGAATGCAGAGAAAACAGAATTGGTGAATAGTGGACTACCCTTAGGAAAGCATTATGGTAGGCCACAGTAGGCATGAACAAGCAGCTCTTGTGGGCGGGATGACAGATGCACTCTTCAGGAGCCATGGAGCTCTTGGCAGGAACAGGCGATGTTTCTGAGCAGAGAGCACTGCAGGGTGACCACAAAGAGGTAGAAATGGATTCCTCTCAAACTTGAGGAAACAGTTACTGTTACCTGCTGACACAAGTACAACGTGGCCCTGTGTGAGTGTCTTGCGTAAGTGTCCAGGCAAAATACAGATACAGTGTTAGATTAGGTAGCCTTGTAGAGTTGCTTTAGTTGGAGGTAAAAATAGAAACTTCATAAATGAATATATTCCTGGCAGTTCTCAGCTACAATAATGAAGAGGGAGGGCCATGTGAGATACGTTCACAGGATTCTTGCATAGATACTCAAATGGTAACTCTTTCAGCAAAAAGACTGTGAGCTTAGGGAGTTGGGAAATAAGCTTTTCCATGTTTGACTTGCTCACTTAAATCTTCTATAATGGTGTTTAAGTTAAGAAACTTTTACCAAATGTCTGAACAGCATGAATGAATGATATCCCAAAAACCCCAGTAAAGTATCCTGTAACAAAAGGATAAGCTTCATGATTCCCATTTGTATTCAGCCTTAAGTTTAGCAAACCTAAAGAGACATTCCCTGCAGAACCAACACAAACATGTACACACACAGTTACTACCAGAAAATCTGTAGTTCTATACTTCTGTCAAAATAAAATACAGTGTTCTTTGAAGAAAAAGGATTTAGTTTCTGGTTTTTTTCTGGTTATATTTAATAAGCTCTTGCATCACACTTACTGAAAAGCCTGTCATGATACAGAATTGTTGTACTCAAGAAGGGAGAGTAAAAAGATGTAAATTCATATTTTGGTATGTTTGTACTTACTGCATTTCCCTCAGACTCGAAAATGGAACTGGTATGTTCTGACCTCTAATTTACAGCTTGGGCACTGCAAATGTTTCTATATTGTGCCCAAAATCAAGTATTTTATCTAAACTGACTTTGTTAAGGTCACTAAAATTGATCATAAGTTACTTGACAATATGCTTGTAAGACTAAAAAGAATATTTTGGAATTAAGCAACTACAGATATTCTAGTAAATGCAATAAGGACTTTAATTTGCATCTATAATGTTTTATATGCAGAATATTGTGGAAGTGTAGCTTGACATTATCACAGTGTTAGTTTGACTTCTATTTCTAATGTGCTTTAGATAGAGTAATGAAGAAAGTAGTAACCATGTATGTTTAAAGACTGGGTTCAGTTTCTCCTCAGGCCTATGCATTCATTCCCAATTATTTATTTTTATTAGACTTTAGCCTCTCACTTTCTGGGGCTAGAGAAGACTATGCAGGGATGAAGAAAAGTAAAGGCAGTTAGTTTTGCTAAAACTGCCGTATCTGTACTTTAACCTACTTTTTCTGGTGAGGCAGAGACGTAGGGAAGGTTCTGGAAGCCCTAATGCAAACTTGGGGAGATCCTGCACTGTCATTGATGTGCCAGAAAGTACCTATAAATGTTTCTCAAAGTGCAGCCTTTGTAAGCTTTGGAATAAAGATACTTCAACATCTGGGGCTAGGGAGGAGGAAGGTGGAAGTGGGTTTGTTCTAGCTAGTGGAGCAAAAATCTTGAATATAATTCTGTATTCAGACAGCCATGGAGGATTGAAGGATCCCAGTCATTCTCACATTGCACTCTGCAGTTAAAAATGAAGCTCCAGTAGTTGATCTTGGTGTTGGGTTGGTTTTGAGGGTATTTTTTGGCTTCAGCTGGTGGTAATAACACTGAAATAAATGTAGAGTTTTCTGTGAGTGTTTGAGATCAGCAGATGCATCCTGAGTTACTCCAGTTGGCATCTTTTTGTAGAGCTTCATGAGGGTTTAGTGGGAGCAGCCCTCAATTCAGCAGTAAATAAATGAATATAATGCCACTGGGGGTACTATCAAAGATGTTGAGGTACTGTGCATGAAGGCTCTCAAACCATGTGTGTAGCTGTTAGGCAAATATTTTACAAGCTAATAAGTACTTCTGTGCTTTCCTATTCCCATCTATTTCTGTGTAGCTTCTTAATCTAAGGGAATATCTGAGTGCCTTTTTGAAACTTAATTAAAAATAAACCTTCTTTTTGGGGTGGTTTTTTTTGGGGTTTTTTTTTTTTTTTTTTGGTTCTCATCATATCAGTCCTCTGCGTACTGCTTTAACATTGTTCTGTGAAAGCAGTGTAATCTTTGACATTTCTTCCACTAGCCATTGTCTTGGCAAGATCTGTTGTGTTTCCTTTCATCACTGAAAGCTGCGCTTTCCTCTCCGGCCCAGCGGGTGACCTTCCCATTAAAGCTTCACATGTCTTATACTGCTCAGGGTAGCCTTCTGCTTTCTGACCTCGCTGCTTTCTACTTCATCCAAAAATACACAGTGATCACCTTTGGTTTTAGCCTGTGACCGACTTATTTCTCCTTCCGATAATGGTCCACTAGCTTCCTGCCTTTTGCTTCATCACTTTAAATTTTGTACCAGCTCTATGATGCTCATTATTTCCTCTTCATCTCCCTTTTCTCTGTCCTAAGGAGTCAGAAGGTAGACAATGTTTCTTCAGTATCTCTGGATAGCCTGAAAGCTTAATGGGTTTTTCAGATGTCTTGTAATTTAAGCTACATTTAAGACTGACTGTATTAATATTTTGCTGTGTCCAAAGTAAATTTTTGAATATAAAGATTTGGAAGCTAAACATCAGCTCTTGTTTCTAAAATAGCCATCTTTTTTTTGGTGGGGTTTTTTTTTTTTTTGTGTCTAGATTTAGCTGGGACAGGGAGCGAGTTTAGCAGTAGTATTCACAGTTCTGTTAGTAATCCAGCAGATGTTAACTGGAGCACTTGCTTTGAGGAGTGAAGGACTCTTGCCTGCCTGTGAAGAAAAACTTGGTCTTTTTATGCAGAACTGGAGTGAAGATGAGGCAGCTGCAGAGAGGGAAATTCCTTGGAGGGCTGGTCTTTGCCTGTTGCAGAAACCTAAAAAGAAAGAAGTCTTCACTTGCATTTGAAAAGCGGTATCACATGGATTTGCTTCCCAGTTGTATTATGTGGGCAGTGTGGAAGCTATTCTGTGGCCAAATTAACATTATTGCTTGAGGGAAACAAATCCTTGACATGTATATGCAGAAGCCTTGAACTTAATGAGTGGTGTCTGTTACAGGTGACGCAAGAGGAAGGTCAGCAGCTAGCACGGCAACTCAAAGTAACATACATGGAAGCCTCAGCAAAAATCAGACTGAATGTAGACCAAGCTTTTCATGAACTTGTCAGAGTTATAAGGTATGCTAACTTGAGACCAGGTAATTGATGTCCATACATTAATGGATAGCTACAGCAGATGTTTTGAAATGTAATGGGAAATCACTGAGAAAATTCTGCCTGCTGTTTCCTGTGAACTTTGACCAATGCTCTCTATTATAAAGTGTTCCTGTGTGTTAGGGAAAATGTTTACATGAATGTAATATGTATTTGAAAGGTATTTTCTTCACCTTAATCTCTCAGATTTTATTGATCACCCAGCAAGTAAGCCTGATAAACTAAATTTGAGATTAGCCTTCTGTAAAAAGTGGTGTTTCTTACTTGGAAAAAAAAAGGCAAATCTCAAAAAGCTGTGATTTAATCAATAGTTTGAGTGTCAAAAGTAAGTCCATCCTCCGTAAGAATATAAACCCCATAACTTTAAATACAGTATTTATTTTTATTTAACTAAAACTGATTCTCTGAATTTAATTTGAAATATCTATTTCAGGAAGTTTCAAGAACAAGAGTGCCCTCCTTCACCAGAGCCAACACGGAAAGAAAAAGACAAGAAAGGCTGCCATTGTGTTATTTTCTGAGAATCCCAAGAACCAAGCTATCAACTGCCAGATTATTTTTTATTTTCCATGATTTTACATCACTTCTGGTATTGGTCTAGCCTTACATGTGCATGTCCTAAAAGTGGTCACCAGAATAGCCTTAGTCCAAGAAGCTGGCAGAATAGTTCTTGAAGAAGACTCAGTCATCCTGAGGCAGACTTCAAAGCAAAACACTAAGGCTGCTTCTTTAATACCACAGTTCCTTCCTCCTCTCCCTTAAGAGCTTGCACCTTGTGGAGTTTTATTCGCAAAGGAGATGAAACAAAACCGTGTAGGACAAGGTGTTGAAGTCATGCATAAGTTGTCTCTTGTGAATTAATTTATTTTTACTTCTGACATTTCATTAGCTATTACAAAGACCTATATTGAAGTATAGAGAATACTTTTTAAAAAAGGGGTGGATTGGCTTTTTTTGCCCTCAGTTAAATTAGACTTGAGTATTCAGCTAGCCTTAAGAAACCTACACTGAATTTCATTGTCAGCAAAAATTTTCATCTCTCACTTATGCTGCAGTTTTATTTCAGTGGCCAAAACAGTCTACTGTATTTATTTTATGAATCCAGAACAGCTACAGGATGATTACTACTACTATTAGGATATGGCCAAATACCTGAGCTCATTCTGGATTGAGGCATTTCAGCTTATTAAGAAATTTCACATCATTTGTTTGGAAACAAATTGTGTCTTCCTTTGTATTTTTGGGTAAGGGATTAAGGAAAACTAAAATTGTAGCTGTTTTTGTTTCATGTGATATAAAAATGAATTTGATCTTTCCATTGTCAGAGATGATTAAATGTTTTTGCTATATACTTTTATACATTATTTTCTTATCAAACTAGTTAACAAGTATTTTTATATGTTTGTAAGCAAATATGCTTTCACAGCATAACTTGTGTATATGTAAAGATGAGTATTTAATTCTCACAGTTCACTTTTAACTGACAAAATGTGGGATTTGCCAAACTGTGGTAAACTTCTCCTTACTCTTCGGTTATACCCAAGAATGGCCAAATTATGTGCCTGCCCAACGCACCCATAGAGTAAAATCTAGTGTTGTGTTTTAATGAATTTCAGTATCCCCTACTAAAGACTATTATGTGAATTATTAAACTGTAAGACTTTTAACTGATTGTTTAGTTAAACTGTGGATGGTTGTTTAATTTTGAGTTCTGTGGATTGTGTTTAAACAATTCAAGAGTATGGTCCCTGATATTGAAATACTGAGTGGTATTGCACAGTTGTCACCTTACTGAATGTGTCCAACAGTTCTTTGAAACTTGATTATTAAGCAAACCCTTGTATAACTTCAGGTGCTAGAATTAAAGATGATCTAACCATTATAAGGGGGTAAGCACATTGCCTCTTTCTGACTCTCCTCCAAAACCTGAATTTTTTTGGGGTGGGGGGAAGAAGGGCATGATGGGACCTGCTTAGGAGATATATATGCACATCTGCACAACCTTTCTTCAAGCTTGGAAGAAAGCCTACTTCAATTTAAATCGTAAGAGATGATAAAAGCTGATGATTGTTTTGACTTGGAGTACATAGTCAGTGGTCCAGTCAACAATTGTTGTGTTGCTGTGCTCACAGTCAGGTGCTCTGCCATAAATCTGTAAACATCTGCTGAGAAAACAGTGCTTAAACAAGTTCAGTTACCTGTAGAGCAGCAAAGTGTTAAACCTAGAAGTAATGCTAGGGCTGTGCATAGCAGAGAAATTTAATTATTTTTTGTGTTATTTAGATTAGGTTGTGTAATACTGCTTTGAAAGCGTGGGTAGCTTCCCCCCCCAATCCCCTTTAAATAAAGTTACTGGTTGTTGAAGGGCTACTTATGAGCAATGTGTAGAAGATTCAAGCAAGAAGTTACAGTGGAAGCACATTTGGGAGATGGATTACATTTTTCAAGTCAAATGTAAGAAGTTACAGCCTATAGCAAACACCATGTGTTTTCTTAAATATGCAAAGCTCTCTAGAGTGAAGTCACTGAATGTGTGGCATTAGAATGAGTTAAGACAACAAATTACAGCATGTGTGTTGAGACTGAATTTCGAAGGTGCAAATACCTTCAAGTTTCATAATTTTTTTTTTCCCCTTTTTTTAACCTTTCACGCGTGATAGACTGGTTTTAAAATAGTAGACTGTGATATAGATATGTCTTTTAATATGTAACTCTGTAATTCATAAAGAAGGTGGAGAGCACCACACCCTTGCTTTTCCTCATAGGGAAAGCTGAATAGCTTCGAAGTGGTTGATGCTAAGCAACCTACTCCTATCTGCTAAGCCACATGGTAAACTGTATAAGCAAGTTAGATAGAAGTGGGACCACCAGCTGCTGCTGTGGAAGTCAGCTCTATGTTTATTAACTAAGTATATTCCTGTGCATGTGTTTCACGGCTTCTACTGGAGAGAATGTACAGGGAAATCTTTATGTAATGTTACGGTCTCTTTTTGAGAGTGGTTCATATATGGCACTTTAAAGAACTGTTAGATGCAGCTATTTGGATCCTACTCTTCAGACTTGAAGTTGGTATTTAGAAAAGTAATACCATTTTTTGGCCAGTAATGGTGATCTAGGGGGTCCTGTGTTCCAAACAGTTTGAGGTATTTCAATGATCTGCTTTTCAAATTCTTGTACCTGAAGGTAATGGTGAAAGATGGCATTTCTGTCCCTAGCGTGGAGCTTGCAAAGTGCAAAAGGGACCTTGCCAGTCTTCTCAAAAGTAGTAGCCCCGATCTGTATGCCTTGGATTATTTGTGAATTTGCAACATTGCTGCCTTGCTGTAGGATAGCAATTTAGCTGTCAACTTGAGAGTTTCTTAGGAATTTACCTGCCAGAAGAAATGCTTAAAGATCTGTAACTGATGTTTGTAGTTAGTTCAGTTCAAGGCCACATTCATGAATCATTTAAATGCACACTTGAGGAATTTGGGGTGCTTAAAATGTATCCCAGAAATGACCTCCTGCTCCTCCTAGAGTGGAGAAGGAGGGTCTGGACCTGTGTTTCAAAGCACAGAATAACGCTCTTCTTTCTGGAATCTCACACTGCTGAGCCTGCTACTCTGCTGGATGAGGATGATTGACTTGCTTGTAGGCAAAGGCCTTTTTTTGTAATTGGTGGTGTTTTATGGATGGTCCAGAATTGGGGAAGAATTACTTCCACATAAGTACACTGTAGTTACTTATGCCTCCTCTGATTGATGTGTTTGCTTTCCCTGACCTAGTAACTCTTCTGCATCAGTACTCATGCTAACTAACATATACAGGTGAAGAGGAGAATTTCCAGAAGTATTACATTACTTCCTCTAAAACTGCTCTTTTGTGACATGGCCTGGTCAGGGGCAGTAGAGCCACTGATACTGATGATGGTTATAAATTGACCTGGACTGTGCAGAAAAGAGAGAAATCAAAAGTAGGACTAGTTGCTTAGTCTGTTTCCAGCCTGTTGCACAGGGCATCTGAGGTGGGTGATCTTCCTATCACAATTGGTTTCCTTTAATTTTTCTAATGATGTAAGTTTGTGGTGTCTCGCAGCGCTCAGGACACACGGTGTGGTGCACCCTGTCAGTGCCTGCCCTCTTCCTGCAGAAGGAGGAAGGCTCCTCCACCCCTCCCTCATTGCCCTTGCTAGTGGTGTTGGCCCTGCAGAAGTGCTGGGTGCTCAGGCTATTGGGCAAGAGGCGATCAGATAAATGCTCTAGCTCTAGGTGGCTAGCCTGGTGTAGGAGCGTGTAATGAGATGAGCTGTTGTGAAAGGGTTAATAAAGCCAAATATATTTAGAATGAGTTAACACCCACTGATGCCAAGGAAAACTCTGACTCTATGCATGGCCTTGTGGTTAGTCATTGCTGATGAAGTTCAAGTCTGGATTTTCACACAAAAATACTAGCTAAGGCTCTTCCGACATCAGTTTATGTGACAAGATTTCACCTGTTGGCGTAGCTGTAGCTGTCGTCGACTGGCCTTGCCACGTTATCTTGTTACTAAGCTTTAATGAGCTTATTCCAAATAGAAGATTCTTGAAGTCAGTCACCACAAGTCATGCACTGCCAGAAGTTATCTGCACTTATTATTTAAAAGTGCGTTGCCTGGGAAAGCTCAGGAATCTGCTAAACAGGGAATGCATTTGTTCGCTTAATTTAGGCACAGATTTTGGGAGTTGATTACTCTCATGTACCAAAACCATGCTAAGAACTCAAATTGAATTTAGAAAAACACTCAAACTGGAAATGTGGGGTCACTGGGGTGTTTCCTGTGTTGTTCAGCTGACCCACTGCAGAGCAGCAGTCTGCCAAAACCTGCAAGCTTGAAGTTGTTTAGATGGGCTCTTGCTCAGAGCATCCCGAATGGTAAATGCAGTGCTTGCCCCTTTGTAAATACAGCTTTTTCTGCCGTGATTACTTGATTCTATTGGAAAGCTAAGTTAAAATTGCAGGCTTGAAGCAGGTTCTGGGTTTTAATAGGGGTAAAGTAGAGGTATGTTCAAGGTCTTAAACCCTGTGTTGTGTGGCATGTGTTGTAAGGCCAGAAAACTTGCCAATGTTCTTGATATTCAGATATTCTCATAGAGCTCTGACCGCAGAAACGCTTGCATGCAACAGATTGTGTGCAGAAATGGAGGTGGGTAGGACTGACTTAGTAGTCTTTAGCTGGGAAGATGAAGAGCTTTAAATGAGAAGTAGCAGATGTGGAACAGGCAATGGATTAAACTACAAGGAGAGCATAATACCTAGAAACATGGTGAATATGTGCTATGTTTGTTTTATGCTTGCTATACTAGACTTGTAAGTCTTGCATTTGTTTGGGAGAATTTGAGACTTGTGGATTAAATATAAAGGGCAGATGACGTCCCACCACCAAAGCTAAATTGCATTAGCACTTGTAATATAATTAATGTTCCTAGCCAGCCAGGAAGTAGTATGCAGAACTAAAGGCGTCATCTTGCTGCTGGAAAGCAAGTCATAATCTATTCAGCTGCTTTTTAAACTGGATACTGTGAGCTATATGAAGACCCACAGTATTTGGTACTCAGTAACTTGTAGTGACACTAGCACTTTATAAATTACTACGTTTTTGAAAAATGTTTCTGACGTGGAAGTATTGTAGAGAGGGAGAAGTTACCATAGCAGAGTACGGGCGCCAAAATGCAAGTAGGGGCAATGATAAAACCTCTTAGTTCTTTGTCTCTTAGTGCTCATCATGAGTTAACGTGTACTAGAGACAGTTTTCATTTCACCCAGTTCTACCCCTCTGCCACAGGCAGGGACACCTTCCACTAGACCGGGTTGCTCCAAGCCCCATCCAGCTTGGCCTTGAACACTGCCAGGGATGGGGCAGCCACACTTCTCTGGGCAACCTGTGCCGGTGCCTCACCACCCTCATAGTAAAGAATTTATTCCTAGTTTCTAATCTAAATCTCCCCTCTGTCAGTTTAAAGCTATTCCCCCTTGTCCTATCTCTAAATGCTCCTGTAAAAGTCCTCCAGATTTCCTGTAGGCCCCCTTTAGGTACTGGAAGACAAGTTCTGCCCAGAGTCTTCTCCTCTCCAGGCATTTCACTTGAACTGGGCTGCTGAAGAGCTATAGCACAGTACAAATACTCCTCTGAATGCATCTCATGTTTCTTAGGAGAAATCTAAAATAAGCTTACTTTGGTGATAGGAATAGCTTATATGCTTTAAAAAGTATTCTGTGAAGTAGTGTTTTGAGACCTGTCTGGGATCGCATATCTAGTCCCCTATGTAAACATAACACAAGTTTGTCCTTGCTGTGAAAAGCCGTGATCTGAATAGGTAAGACAAGCACTTCTATAGAAGAAGGGTCTCCTAGGAATAAATGGTGTATTATCTTTTTGTTGTGATTATTTATAAAGCAGTGGACTTGTGTAGGGAATCCACCTCTAAGCAAGGGATGAAAGGTGGGATTAAAAACACAGCAGTAAAAGCCATGTGGAATGAAGTGGCGGTGAAGGCATAAGGAGGGGAGAATGGCTAAGGAAAACTGCTAACTACGGCCATGAAAGGTTCAACCGAAGCTGTAGCAGCTGCTACAACCACTAGCTGCTGCCCTAGTAAATGTGAATTGCACAGGGAACTATTTATTGACAACCACGAGATGTCACTGTTGGTAGGCATATACCTGAGTAGTTACGGGGCTGTTCAGGGCTGCTTTTGCCAAGATCCTTGTACAGAGTTCAAGTTCTTATTTTTACAAGCAGGGTAGGAATGAAGGATAAGAACCATAACAAAGCCGTTGATCTATAATTAAACAGGGCCATGTGTCAGTGCTATTTCAGAGTATTTTGTTCTGTGAACTCTGTAAAATCCGGATAGTGGCTAGGGAAAAAACAATGATTTATAAATAGTAGTTCTGAAGAAATTCATGTGGAAAGCAGGAAGGATACTGAACCATTAGATTCATGTTAATTAAAATATTGTACAAATCCTTTATTTCTTTATGGTTTGCCAAACTTCCATAGTCAGCAGCTGTGTCACGAGTACAGGAGACAAAACAAAATGAGTAATATTTGCGTATCATTAGCAACATGTACAATTTGCAGTTGGAAAGTTATGTATAAACATTTTGTGTTCAGCTAAATCATGCATCTAAATGAGGGTTGCTGTTAGCATGAGAAAAATGTCCCTCTCGTCCAGGCACCAGGCCTGGCATTTCCCTGAGGAGCCAGGAAATCTCTTGAATGTGGTGCTGACCTTTGAAACTTGAAACAACATTCTAATGCTTTTCTCCTTCCTACAGCAACTTTCAGGCAACACCTGATGTGTCTTTTAAACAGTAAAAGTTTACGTGTGCTCTAATGTTTCTCCTGCCAACTGTAAAATCTGCCTGTCCTTCATTGCCTCTCGGAAGAATGTCATATTCCTGAACTGCTGGCTTCCTGTCTCACCGTAAATGGCTTTCTGTCCTATTTCTTTCCTCATTCTGTCTCTTGATCTGGCTTGTTCTTTGCAAGTATAGAGTACCACCCTGGCAATGTGAACTGACACTTCTATTTAAGTGGTCATCCATCTCATTCAAAAGATTGACTTTGGGTCATTCTGAGGGCTGCGTTTTCAAGGTTTGGTAAAGTACCATGTGCCTGCTGTAACCTTTCTGCCCCCCCAGCACTGCTTTTAAAATACCCGTTCAGCCATTTGTATTTCTGGGAAATGAGAGGGAGAACACCTTGTGAATTCTGAATATTTTGGTACATTTTTTTTTGTCTTGTGGGTTCCTAATGTGCAAGTTGCACAGTGAAGTTGCTCACCGCTCTACTCCAGTTGCCTTTTGGAACTAGTTGTCTTAACCTCTTGATCTTTTTTGTAATTACAATGCAGTGAGACCTCTCTTGAACAACCAGCTTGAGATCATTAAAATCCTCATTACAATAGCCACCTTCATGATGTTATCAACATCTGCCAGGGTCTAATACCATGTTTTGCTGGGTTTGTAAGGCATCTGGGAAGGCATCTGTTACTGCCAGGCCCTAAGACCTGGGCTTCATTGTTGCTGCCAGGAGCTGCTCTGTGATGACTTCTTCCCAGTAGTATTAACTCTAATGCCTTTGGAGGGCTCTGGATGTGCAAATAGAGAATACACTCCTGTTTCTTGCTTGTAGCACCAGAGCAATCTCTTAGCAACTACTATTTGACTCCTTCAAATTACTAGGGCTGAATCTAACTTATTCCTCTGGACGACTTCAGAAATAATATGTCGCAGACAATTCTCCTCTTGTTTTTTGTCTTTCAAGAGTTGGGTATGACTTGCTGAACAACGAAAATGGGGAACTGTTGCTGGGTGATTTAGTGACAGGAGACACAGTTCCCAGTGTCTTTGTTGCCTCCGTCTTGACCAACAGGGTTTCCCAGGCCCATGGGATTAGTGAAAAGGTATGATGTGTTTTAGGGGGATAATCAGGTACCTTTGTTATATTTTTGAATCTGTTGAACACTACTTCCCACTAGAGAGAAGCTGGGTGTTTATTGGCAAGCGGCTTGTCGAGCTCAATAACAAGGGGATGAACGGTGGTGGTCTCCTTGTCATTGGAACACAGCTCAGGTTCAGATTGTTGAAGTGAACCATAAAACAGGTTTTGTACCTTGTGTGTGTAAGGATAACGTGCTTTGGTCTCTAATTGTGAGCTGCTGCTTATGAACGGGAAATCAACACATTGTGAGGCTTGCAGTTCAGTTTCCAACTAATCACCTACCAAAAGTTTCTGCTACTTTAATGCCAAGACATGGGCCCTCTGAAATCAGCACCCTGCACAAGAATTATTTCAGAATGATGTTAAAGAGCTGGAAGGTGTAATTGGGGTGTACATGTTTTTCAGCATGAAATCTGTCACTTTTAGCGCCTGAGATGCGGTAGGGCTGACAGCTCCATGGAGCTGCTTTGGTGCTTTTTGCCAGCTCTTCCGAAGATGGCATTTTTTTGAGGTGTGGGGCCACCTCGTTTTTGGCTAGTGTCACTGCACTGAGGTGACAAAGCTCCTGCTTCCCAGCAGAGGGGAAAGCCTGAGGTATGCGGGTTTGTGGGCATTTGTCTGTCTGGGTTTCACTGCAAAATCTCAAATTGACTTTTTGATATTTTCATGAACTTCATGTTCTGCTGTCCTAAAGTAGTCCCCATTTCCCATGCCATTTCAATAACATTAACTTATGTTGTAAGCTTTACATATTAATTTTTAAAGAGTAAATCAGCTAATTTGCATTTTTGCTCTCCCCCACCCTCAGATTCTAATCAAAAAGCCTGAGCATCGCTGTTGTAATGCTCTTGGTACTGAGTTTTTTCTCTAGCATGAGATACAGTTGCTTAAAAATTCCCATATTGCAAGGCAGTTGTGATGGCCCCTGTTACTGCACTGATTTAAGGGCAGGGCTGCCTGGCTGGCTAATTTACCCACTGTCTGTAATAGTTACAGAAATCTGCAGGAGTTTCATTGCTTTTGAGGACACAACCAATGGAGGCATTAGCAGTTTGCTTCTGAATGCCAAAGCCGGCTGGAACTGTGGAGGGATAGCAAGAGGAATGAGATGTACAGTACAGAGCAGGGATTTGAAACACCTTTTGGCTGTAAGACCTGGTTCTGTATTGCGGCTGACATTGTCACTCCTGCAGGACCCCAGGGTTTGAAAGGTGTTCTGAACTGTTGGCATCTGACAGGATGGAGGCGGGCTGTGCTGAAAGCCTCCATCCTGCCCTTGCTAGAAACTGTTCTTTGGTCTTAATCTTGCTGTTGCTGTGCGACATCCTCTATGCTCATTTGCTCCCCATCTGGAGCTCAGTCCCAACAATGAGGACATTATCTGGTTTAATTATTGTGGAGAATAGCATGCACAAGGCAAGAGCTGGCTGTGAGCTTGCTGGGGTGTGCTCAGCACCTGTGGGAGCTCAGGTGGTTGAGGAACAGAGCAGGGGACAGCACAGGCAGGGCTCAGCCAAGAGCAGCGTGTCCCTTTGCCTGTGCTGTGTTACTAATACATTCAGCTGTTGTGTGCACACCTCTCGGGGCTGCGTACTTCAACCTAACTGCAATGAAGTTGCTCATCTTTTCTGTGCTTTACTCCTGTTCCTTGCAGGTGATTCTTCACAACCTGTCTCTGGGCCTGAAGTGTCTGATATGGCTGCTGGATCTGAGTGGTGGTTTGGGGTCTTGCATTACTCTGCTGTCTTCTTTCTGTGCCACTGCAGTTATGCGTCTTTCCTCTCTGTCTCTCCTGGGCCCTCTTTTATGCCTTTTTTTGCTCTCTCCTCCCTGCTTTTTTCTAGTTTTTATATCTGTTTTTAGCTGGTCCATGTGAATGAAAAGATCTACACGAGCAAAATGCTGCCTTCTTGAACAGCATGCTCATGTACAGTCTAGCACCATTTGACTAAGAGGCAGCAAGCAGCAGAGTGGATAGATGCGCTGTGTCAAATTTTCTGTGCCGCTTCCCAAGGAGCAGAGCTGAGAGCTGGCTCCTGGGGGGCTTCATGGCTGACGTGAGCTGCTGCAGCCCAAGGTAAGCATCGGGGAGCTGCTGGTGCCCCAAAGGAGGGGGATGTGGTTGAAGCATCAGTGTCCAGAGCTGCTTTGTATTTTCTTCAACCCGAGGGAAATTATGAATAGTCCAAGCAGTGTTTATATTTCTTTTTTTTCATTATTATTCAGATAGATTAACAGAGCAATACTTCACTGAAGGCCACTATAACCATCCATCAGCACAATCTCAAGTTTGGTGTACAACATGGGGAAATTTCCCACATGTATGTTTGGGAAATTAGCAAATATTATCAAGGTGAGTAGGGGATGAAAAGAGCTAATGAGCTACTAAAAGATTGCCTTAGCAATTAGGACTGTACAACGGGGTGAAACCAGTGTGCAGTCCTTTCAGTAATATGGTCCTTGAGGAAAGCAGTATCTGCTAAAAAATCCAGATCAGCACCCATGCTACTATGAATTTTCTCTGGTTTAGTAATTATAGTATTTTCTATAGAGTAAGCGTAGCACGCACGTAGCATATATAGTAAATATGGTGTTTCCTAATCACTCAAAAGGAAGAAAGAAGTTGAACTCTTGTGAGCGCAGCACCAGTTCCTTGTATTTGTGAAGAGGGGGACTGTGAAACAAGCCTGGATTGCACAGCTGCCAGGAAGGATGACAGGATTTTAAACACTTACTGGAAAGAGATTATCAGAGGGTCGGTGGTGTCCTGTTCATGTGCAAGAGCTGGAGGTGTTGCAACATGCAGGGTGCTGGAGTGGGACCCGGAGGCTGCAGGCAGTATGGGTGCCTGCCATGGTTTCTTGGTTGCTGTTGGGAAAGCTGTGCTGCTTCAGTTTCCTTTCTGTAAGATGTAAATAGTGATGCTGGCTTCTTTGCAAACTGCTTGCAGACTGACAAATGAGATTGTTTATTGTACTGGGAGCAGAGTAAAATGATAATGACTCTTGGAGGGAATTTTTAGAAGCTGCGTTATCCTTTGAAAGGAAGATGAAATACAGAAATATGTCAGATGCTTTTAATGATGTAAATATCTTTTCAGACAAAATTGTTAAGCCCAACTTTTTATGAGCTTTACTTTGGCAGGGTAATATGAGGTCATGTGGAAAAACAAACACCAGCATTCCACCTTCCCTAGCTCCCCAGTATAAAACATGATATTATTCAAGGCACTGGTTTATTAGTCCCTGGCACAGATGTTATGTGGTCTGGACTCCTCACTGCTTGTCCCGTTGGTATGTGTTCCTCCTCATTACAGCTAGCTGCTCTCCAGCAGCACAGATGCTTTTATGGCGTTTTCTCCTGCTGTGGTAGGACATGATGTACCTTGCAGCCTGTGTTTGCTGCTTTTGGGGATATTTTTTTTTTGTTTTGGCTTTCTTTTAATGATGTAGTGTTTGTTTCACTTGCATGTTATGCTTCTTTTAAGGCACCAAAGCCCCATGTGAGGAGGCAGGCTCTGCAGTGCTGTTCCTGCATCTGTGGACACTCCTAGCATCTCACATTGCTACTGGTCAAGTACCTTTAGCTGCAGCAACAGCATGTGGTGCTGACTAGTGATTGAGGTTCTTAACTCCTAAATCTGTCCGGAGCATGTGTGAAGCTCTGTGAGGCTCTGATGACGTGCTTTATGGACTCAGGGGCATGTTTAAACCCCAGGGGGTCGTTGTGTTTGGGCTTAGGTATAAACCCGTCTCTAAGCAAGGCCCAGATGTTTATTCTAGAAGCAGATACAGGGATGATGTCTGCCCAGGTGTCAGAGTTTGTAACTGATTTTTCTTGAGGTTTTCCTGTTGCTGTCCTAATATCTGTCTGGTATTGAAGGAGAATATACATGTTTTGTTCAAGTCAGCCTGAGTCTCTGGAGCTGACACACATACTGGGTTACAATAGTCTCCCGCTGGTATCTCATAAATGTCTCCCTGGCACTCTCCCCCAGCAATGTGCTGGAGCAACGGGTGCTCAGGAGGCCGGGTCTCCTCGCCTGTGGCTTGGAATCCTCTGCGCTCGCTCTCTCCTCATCAGCTGGGACTGCCTGGCCATGGCATTGCACACAGGCAGCCCCTCTGGAGTGCGGGAGGATTGTTTTGTTGAAGCAACAGGGAAGGGGCAGTCAGTGCTGCTGCCCTGGTGCAGGTCCCCAGCACAGCACCACTGCCTGCAGCCCAGGGAGCACTGTGCCCTCCAGGCAGCAGCCCTGAGGGCTTGGAGAAATCCTTGATTGCATAAGCACTAATTAGCGCTGCTGAAGGACTTATAATCTCATTGAGGAACTTGCCCTGGCTAGAAAACAACCTGAGCAGTGCTGGCAGGTGCAGCTTCAAGCTCTGCCTCATAGGAAGGGAGATCCTGGCAATTAATTCACTGACCATGCCTGTGCTGGTGTCAGGGTTTTGAAGCAGGAAAGCAAACACGTAGTCTGCTCTGCCAAGCATTGTTCTGGCTGGATAGATGCAGAGACCTGTCTCTCTCCAGAGCTCACCTCTGGACTCGGGCTGGGCTATAACGAAGGGGCAGATTCTGCAGCCACAGACAGCTGATGATGGGACAGATGGGTGGTCATGAATGTGATGTTTTGCTGGAAAAATTACTGTCTGGGGATGCCCAAAATGTAGTCTTAAACCTCAGAGTATTTCCAGAATGCCTCATCTGGAGTTGTGCTGTGTTGGGTTTTCAACTTTCCGCTGTTAAACCTGTTAGGCACCATCCAGTGACTCAGCAGGCACTTTGTCACTTGTTTGCAGCAAGGTACGTGCCAACATGAGAATGCAGGAACAGCCAGCTTGCTTCAGCACTGCTGCCAGTTTAATTTCTGTGACATTTCAACAGATCAAGCTGGTATTCCAGGTCATATTTGTTTGGGTGGTAAGGTCATTTGCCATGTACTAAACTCCTGAAAAAAGGAATGTTTTCTGCTTTCTTGGTGCTCTCTCCTAGCTGGCACTGGGATGGTCACTCTCCTGAGATGCAGCTCCTCAATGCTTGTAACAAAGAACTGAAATCTTATTACTGCTCCAGCATTTATATTTGCTGATAATACAAAACTGGGAGGAGTGGCTGATACACCAGAAGGCTGTGCTGCTATTCAGCGAGAGCTGGACAGGCTGCAGAGCTGGGCAGAGAGGAGCCTGATGGAGTTCAACAAAGTCAAGCGCAGTGTACTTCACCTGGGGAGGAATAACCCCATGCTCCAGTATAGGCTGGGGGCTGACCTGCTGGAAAGCAGCTCCATGGAGAGGGATCTGGGGTTCCTGGTGGACAGCAAGTTGTCCATGAGCCAGCAATGTGCCCTTGTGGCCAAAGAGCCCAGGGATATCCTGGGCTGCATTAGGAAAAGCATTGCCAACAGGCCAAGGGATGCAACCCTCCCCCTCTATTCAGCCTTAGTGAGGCCACATCTGAAGCACTGTGTCCAGCTCTGGGCTCCCCAGTACAAGAAAGACCAGGAGCTACTGGAGGTGGTCCAGCAGAGGGCTATGAAGATGATTAGGGGACTGGAGCATCTCTCTTACAAGGAAAGGCTGAGAGAGCTGGGGCTGTTGATCATGGAGAAGAGCTGACTGAGAGCGGATCTTATCAATTCATACAAATACGTTAAGGGCAGGTGTCAAGAGGATGGAGCCAAACTCTTTTCAGTGGCGCTCAGTGACAGGAGAAGCGGCAATGGGCACAACAAAAATAGGAAGTTCCGTTAGAATATGAGGAAAAACTTTGCATTGAGGGTGGCAGAGCATTGGAACAGGCTGCCCAGAGAGGTTGTGGAGTCTCCTTCTCTGGAGACATTCAGACCCCACCTGCTCTAGGTGGCCCTGCTTTAGCAGGGGGTTGGGCTAAATAATCCCCAGAGGTCCATTCCAACCCTAAGCATTCTGTGTGCTTCTAGATTACAGTTTACTAATCACAGAAGCCTACCCCTGCTGCTTCCCCCAGATCGCACACGCCTGGTTTGAGATGCCCCATGTCTGCAGTGGTCAGAGAGAATCTGTTGGAACAGGGAGCAGATGTGAGTCATTTTGGATGTGTGTAGATGTGGCCATGCACAAACACATGGTGACACATGCCTTGTGGCACTGGTAGCAGAGCAAATGGCAAAACCATTTCTCTTTCTGACTGAATTCCAGTGTGGGTCTGATTTGTGTCTCTTCACCTTGCATGAGCTGTGAGTGCCCCAGCTTCCCAGCAAAGCTTCTTCGAAACATTCGAGTTTGGAGTAATATCGTCAGCAGTGCAAGTTGGGGGGTCGGATGGCGGAAGTGGAGCTGGAAGCCTTGCAGAAAGCCACAGCCCAGCAGGAGCTGTAGCTCCAGTTAGTCGCAGGCAAAGGCTTCACTGTCAAAGTCACTAGTGCTTGTTTTGAATTGGTGACAGAGGAGTTGAGAAACTCCTGAGAGGAAGAGTTGGGAGGTTTCTGCATTCGGGGAGTTTGCCACCAACAGGCAGGAAACAGGGAGACACTTGAGTCCTGTATTTGCGGTGAGGTCTGGCAGGCTCAACTTGAAATCCTCACAACCCACCTGCCTCGGCATCACCTCAAGGTGATTTTCAGCTGCTCCGGTGTGGAAAATGTTGGCCTGAGTAATCCAACAGCCAAGAAAATGGTCAGGTTTCAGTTTTCCCATTTACAATTCTTTTAGTATGAGCACAGCAGTGAGCAGATGCAGGTAGGTGGAGCAGATGGGCTGTGACTAACTCTGCTTTCCAGAGGGTTCGTTTTGTCCAAGTTACTCAATGCAGGTTATAAATGAGATAAACGGGAACACTCTGCCTATACATATCAACAACAGCATCTGTAACAGGAGCCAGGATGATAAAGTTGCAGGGTATACACAGTTACAAGAAAGGAGGCTCAGGCCTGGGCATCTTAATTGCCATTTCAAGGAAACTTGGATGATGTTTTCCCCACTTGAAAGAAGTGTGGCCAAGTATCACCCATATTCAGAAAAGGTTTAGTTTGGACTAAAACTGATGCATGAAAAAAGCTCTTAGGCTGGTTCTGCCTATTCTGACATGAAGGGATTAAGGGTTTGGCCCATTTGCCCTCCCAGAATAAAGACTGGAAATGAAAAGATCGATGGCAGGTATTCAAGAGAAAGCAGATTTAACTTGAACTAAAGGAACTGGATGATAAAAAACCAGTTGGTCTCAAATGTCTGCGAATACCGTTGAGCTAGAAACAGGAAGGTCTCTGTCCGTCTGCAAGTTGGAGCTCTAGCAGCTTCATCTACCTTCTGGAGCTTTAGGAGCTCTTTACTACCAGCCTCTGGAGCTTCTGCCTGAAACCACTCATCAGATACAGTTGCTTGTGAGGTGAGGGACTGGGCCTGATTAACCCAAGCCCGTTCCAGTCCTTATTTATGTATATTTGGGATTTTTAGTCATTTCTCTTGGGAGATTTTACCCTTAGGAGCTGGGAGGGCGTCAAATGTGTGATACTGGGAAGCTGATTGCAAGCAAATATTATAAGAGGAGATGCAAGAAATCACCGTACAGTTTGAAAGCAGACCTGTGAAAAAGCATCTTGAACATGCAGAGATGTGGTGCTAGTTCTGCTGAACACTGTTTTTTCCTGAAAGGAAAAACACAAGTGAATTTTAAGGAAGGTTTGGGTTTTTGTGTGTGTGTGTGTGTGTGTGTGTGTGTGTGTGTGTGTGTGTTTGTGCGTGTGTGTGTAAAGTGATTCAGTTTGAACTACTGCTTCACAGTCTCCTGGTACTGAGGTTATGAGAACTAATCAGAAAATACCAGCAAGCAAGCAATGTCTGATTCCCACCAGCAGGCTCCTGGGAGCAGAGCAGACCCTGTGGTGCCTGCAGCTGGTGGAAGTGAGAAATGCCTCTGTGAGAGACCCACAGGTCCTCAGCACAGGCCCTGACACTGAACATGGCTGGTCCCCATGGGAGAAAGGCAGCAGGAGCCGTGGAGCGTGGCTTGGCTCGGCTCTCAGTCCTGCGCCTGAGACCTGTGCTCAGAGTCACGTGAAATCATAGAATAATAGAATAAACTACGTTGGAAAAGACCTTTACAATCATCAAGTCCAACCATTCCCCCAGCACTGCCAAGTCCACCACTAAACCATGTCACTGAGGGCCTCATCTACGTGGTTTTTGAACACTTCCAGGGACAGTGATTCCCCCACTGCCCTGGGCAGCCTGTTCCACAGATGTCATGCTGATGCCCCAGCTCTGAGGCAAACTGGGGCTGCATGTTGTACAAAACCAGTGACTGCGATGGGGTCTGTGAAGCGTTTTTGCTGTGCTCGGAGTGAGCCATGGTGAGGTCTGTACAAGGAGCTGCCAGATGCGGTGCAGCAGGATGAGCAGCAGGGCCATGATCCTGCGGAGCTGCCTGACCACGACTGGCTCCCAGCCCTGTCCCTGTGCACAGGAGGGATGTGATCAGTGTCTCTCTGGAATATCACACTGACGAGAGAGACCCAGGGCCCAGAGGCAGGGTGGGAGCGGGTGATGTCAGAGCCGTGGACCCGTATCTGTGGCAACCAGCACAAATAAATAAATAAATAAACGAAGCGCGTGTGCTGGAGCAGGAGGCAGGCAGCCCACTGCTCCCGAGCACGGCTTCACGGCATATCTCTTAAGCAGCTTAGCACCCTTGCTCCAGTTTATTACCTGAGCGCCTTTGTGCCTGCCAGGCAGCTGAGAGCATCCTGCCACCAGTACCCTTGGCAGAGACTCCCGGATTCTCCCCTTCCCTCTCCCTTCATCCCTCCCTCCCCGGCGCGGGCAGTGGTTTGCTCCGTGCGTCCAGAGCTCAATGTGAAGCTGCTGCTCGGTGGTGGATTTTGGCCTCGCTGTGCAGGGCCAGAGGTGTCTGCCCGCATCCCGGCGGTGGGCCCCTCCTCAGGCAGGTGTTTGATTTCCAGCCCGGGAGCCGGTGCCTGTGGGAGGTGAGCGATGCTGGAAGTGCCGTAGCTGAGCCGGAGATGGATGGTGTCAGCAGCAACAGGACCATGTCTTACAGCAGATGGAGTTACAACAGGTATTGTCTATCTTGCTTTGGTTTGTTGATTTTGGGAGGTTTATTTTGTCTTCCTTGCTGCTATTGTAAAACTGGCAAGCTGTTTATATAAACTGAGATGGAGAGCCCTCTTCAGGGAAGCATAAACCTTTACCAGCGTTGCTTTTGCAGTCCAAAAGACACTTGAGGCACCCCAGTTTCTCAGTGACTCGAGCACTGGCGTTTGCTGTTGTTTAGCAGGCATTTGCTTGGAAAGCAGGGGGGCAGCTTCAGCCAGCTGTGGTGAACTGGGGGTTCAGCACAAAGGTTTCCCAGGCTTTCTCCTCCAAGCAGGGCAACTGAGATGCAGTGATTGCCTGAGGAGTCACCAAGACTTCCGAAAGGATATCTCTAGTAACTACTGCTCAAAGCCAGCACCTGGATGTTTTCTACAAACATAAACTAAAGCTTAGAAAAGGAAGGGGCCAGAGACCCAGGATGTGGCTCAAGAATGACACATTCAAGCAAAAGCTGTGATGAATGCTATGTACAGCCCAGGTACCACAGAGCTGAGGGGGCTGGATTAGGTGTCTCACTGAGACAGCTGAAATATTCACACCATGTTTTGTAGCAATGCATGCTGTTTTTCCTTTTCTGGGGAGTGGAAAATTATTGCAGCATTAGTCTTGCTTTTATGTGATTCACAGTTGTGACTGACAGGTTCTTTGAGCCTGGATGAAAAAAAGGGTATAAACTTCATACTTTTTCACTTTTCATCTGTGTTACTGTTACACCTGAAATGGAGCCAGATGCGAAGCAGTATTAGCATCTCACTGAATCACTGCTGCAAACCACCGCAGTATTCTTAAGAAATAACCTTTGGAAGTGGTTTCCAGTGCTTAAACATGTATTTGGTGTTGCCCACACTCCCTGGGTGCGTGGGTTTATATGGTTTATATGTGGATCTAGAGAGTTTCACTCATTTTCAGTACATTCATACTGCCTCAGCAGAAAATATATACAGATGCATACAGTGGTGGCAATGGGAATGGTGTCTTCTTTAAATAAAACGTGTATATGGTTATGTATATGCAAAGCTGACTTATACAACAAGCTGTGTTTTTATGCATATATTCTGCCACATAAAGGATGCTTTCTGTCTGATGCCATGTCCTCAGAAACAGCAGCATTGAGACCCTGTAGGGCTCAGGTCTGTCCCGCACAGCCCAAGTTTGCAGCAGTTTGGATATCCTAACCCTACAGTGAACAATCCAGAAATTTCACCAGAACTCTTCTTGGATACTTTCTCCCAGTGCTATTGCATTTTGATTTAACCTTATGTATGGCTGGCAATCTACTTCTCCATTTTCATTCTTCCTTACCATGACAGAGAAGTCACTGATTGCTGTTAATTAACTGTGCATCCTGGAGAGATGCTGCACTTGTGTCTCTACCCTGCTTGGCTTTTGTGCTGTATCTGGGGGCAAAAATGCAGTATTTTAGTGCCTAAGCAGGGTTTTTTGTGGCCAGTTTCCAGATTCTGAAATTTTTCCTAATAGACCCAAGCCCCATGAACTGATGCCTGTGTGCTACATGTATTTTACAGTGCTGGGAGGCTGAGCACTGAGTTGCTGAAAAAAGTGGTGCAGAGTTGTTCTCACTCCCTGAGCCTGTCCTCACACACCCCTCTTGTGCCCAGGCCCAAGACAGGAGAAGAAGCTAACTCTTGTATCCAAACTCCCCATGGCTGCCCTTTGCATTTGGAGCATGTTCATTCTCCCATCTTTGGTCTTACTGAGCAATGACAAAAGAAAGGTTTGGGGGAACTTTCTGCCAGGGAGGGAAGGATAATGGTAAGTACTTATTTTGAGCATCTTTGAGCATCTGCGGTGTGTGCCAAAGCCTGGGGACTCCTCCAGCAGGGCGCAAGATTCCTCTTGGACCCACAGGCTCATATGAAGCACCTGTGAGCTGAGAGCCTCCTGTGATTACTTACATGACTGTTGGGGTTTGGATGGGTACATGAAGATATTGCAAGATTTCATGGAAGTTACATTCCAGTGTAGTGGGCTGTAGGAGCTTTGCTAGTCAAGTTAAATAACATAATTTTCTCCTTCCTCAAGGGACACTTGAAACCTTGGGCAAGAAAAGCTGTTGCTTGTAAAGCAGGGTTAATGACACTCATCTTGTTTACATGAGTTCTGTTAAACCAAGTGATAATGCTTGGATTGTTTTATCTCAACAGTGGCCACAAAACATCACACCTGCTCTTGAGGTAGCTGCTCTGTGGCAGAATCTTTCACCCCAGGGTTTCTCCAACATCAGCTGGCAGCAAAAAGAGCATAAGTGGTATTCTTTTGTTGAGTAAACCTGTAAGATTTACAGTTCTCAGCTCTGTTACTCATTACTGCGTGATGGGCAGAAGTCACTGTGATTTACTTTTTTTTTTGCTTCTCCTGCCCTCTATTTTCCTGGAGGTGGGAGGGGTTTAACATATACCTATCTGCACTGCACGGACACATGAGGCAGGCACCCTGAACAGCCAAGTTCTGTGCAAAAGCTGATGAATGCTCCTACAGGTGCAGAGCCAGATTTCTCCTCTTGGTGTTGGCATCCATGATTTGGCACTGCAGTTGTAGAGGGACAGGGCTGACGGAGAACAGGTTTTTGATATAAGTCTGAAGAGCCATTCTCATGAGTTGGGCCACCTGAGCCCTTCGTAGCACTTCCAGCAGCTGGAGACCAGATGGACAGAAAATTAATTCAACAATGCCACCCAAATTTTACCACTGAAGTTCAAGGTGGTGCTCATGAAGGCTTGAGGGAGCTCTGACACCATGGACGTAGCTGGATCCAAGCTCTGGGAAGGCACAGTTTAGGAAAGTGTGCAGGATTCAGTCAGCCTGTGGACACAGCAGGCCAGTTTGAAATCACACAGTCAAACACTGCAAACTGGGGATCTGTGGTACACATTTGTAAAACTCTGCAAGGCAGCAGTGGACCTCATGGTTTTGCAAAGTTTTTCAGGTGTCGGTGGACTATACACAGCTCTTATGAGGAGGGTCACAGCTGAATGCCAGTCCAGAAGACTTTTCTGCAGGAGCATTAGAAAGTTTTGCAGCAGAATGAATGGGTAACCTGCAGATTATACCTGTGCATGAACAAAGGTGTTAGTGTTGCTTTGTGTTTGTTTAAACAAACAAAGCACAACAAAAGCCAACTGTGGAGGCAGTAGCTTCCCTCTTTCCTCACATTTCTTCCTGAGACCAATATATCCACGTTTTTTCTTCCCTCCCATCTTTGCTTAATTTCCATACCTACATTCTATTTTTTTCCTGGAGTGATTTAGTGCAGCAGTTCATGCATTTCCATGTTGTAATTAATGAAGTTTTATCTGCTAGCATTTGGAAGTATATTTTAGGGAACTTACTCCCAGGATTTTTCTAACTCCTGGAGACAGCTGAAAACTTTTCTGTTGATCTGTATCTTTGGTCTGTTCTGGATGTCAGTGTTGCCTGTGGCTCTGTTTGAAGCTGCTATTTCTATTTTGCCTTTTTCACCCTGTGTTGAAGGGCCGTGACAGTGTATTTGGGTCATAGTCTTGTAGGGTTTCAATCTTAGACCTTGTTTTTGAAGGCTTTTAAACTCCTCTACCTTGATCTTTTCTGGGACATGCTATCCTCAATGCGTAAAAAGGGGTTGTTCTCCAAACTTCATCCAAAAGGGCTTTCTTAGGGAAACTCTAATTTCTTTTTCCTTCTCTTCTTTAAAGTAGCAGATATGAAATCCCAAAGTGTGTGCACTTCTTACCTTTCTAGACTTGCTGCAGTGAATGCACTTCGACTATACCGAAGAGCAGCTCCTCTCTCTGTTCGCAGCAGAGCCATCCCAAACCTTGCGTGCTGTTCTGCCCTCAGGAGATGGACAGCGCATGATGCCCTGAACCTCTGTTGGTTGTGATTACTAGGTGTGCTCTTAAGGGAATATGTAGCACATTGAGGAAGCAGGTTGAGGAGGTAGTCCCTTAGTCACTACCATTCCTCTCTCCTCTGCCATTTTGTCTCCTTAGGTGTTTCCTCCTTGAGTAGATATCTTTATAGCTGTAGTCACTGGACAAAGTGCCTGTGGGAACAAGAAGTGGAAATCGTTCTATGGGACAAAAGGAGGGGTAGAATCAGCCAACCCCTAAGTGAAGCCAGAATAAAACATTCACGTAACAGATAAACTGATGAGGATTTATGCATTTATGTGCATTTAGTTCGCTGGGAATCTGTTCTTCAGTTTTCTTTCATAATGAGGTGTCGTAGCATCGATTACACAGGAGAATGTAGAGTTTGTGAGCGATGTTTCCTTCCTCGAGTCAAGACAGCAGGAACGATCTGCAGGTGTGTTCATGTGCACCCTCCCGTGCTCAGGAGGAATGTTTCGCGTTGGTTGGCAGCACATCCTTGGAGTGTGTGAATTCTCCAGAGACTATGTGGTGGCTTGTGACAGCCTGGCAGAGAGGTGTGGGAGAGGGAACTTCAGCTCCCACTTCACTGAAGAAATAATTTTAAAGCTTTTCAAACAGAGGTAGGCTGACAAAATATGTTAAACCTGCGTGGCTCATGTACAGCATTGCAATGTACAGCAAAAATAAGAATTAATTTTGGAGCAGTAGGTATCATGGCCAGCAGCTCAGCAATGAGAGCAAAGGGTAAGGGGAAACCAATATTACAGTTGAGCTTCTGCTTACCCATAGTATGTAACATGTTAATTAAGAATTTACAGTAAGAAAGAGACAATCACTTAAGAGACTTGGCTCAGGTTGGAAGCTGCAAAGTGTGCCATCAGTCATTTCATTCTCTTGCTATGTAAAAGTGCATAAGCTGGACCATAGCAACTGATGGACCTCACTGGTGTGTAAAACTTGACAATCCATCTGAAGATTTCAGTGGGCCTGCTCGCTGGGATGGTAGCATGAGACTGTGCTCTCTGTTGAGAATTGGATTGTGACCCCTGAAATCCACATCAACAAACCTCAAAAAGACAATTCCTCTGTTTAGTGGCTGCCTTCACATCAGCCTTAGATTTTCTTCATGTCTCAGTGCAATTTAGCTCTGGGTATTTCTGGTTTGGACTCGGTACCAGTGATATTACTTCTCTCAAATACCAGTGAAAGGAAGTGGAGTACTTCAGTATAAGGTTTACAATTGTCCTGGGTTCAGCTGTAACATTTTTCCCCTTCTTAGTAGCTGGTGCAGTGCTGTGTTCTTGACTTTCAGCCTGGGAACAATGCTGATAACACCGATGTTTTTAGTTGTTGCTAAGTGACATTTACTCTGGCCAAGGACTTTGAGTCTCATGCTCTGCCAGTGAGGAGGGGCACAGGAAGCCGGGAGGAAGCAGATACAGGACACCTGACCCAAACTGGCCAAAGGGATATTCCATACCCCAGCACGTCATGCCCAGTGTATAAACTGGGGGGAGTCAGCCGGAAGGCTGAAATCGCTGCTCGGGTCAGTCTGGGTATCGGTCAGCGGGTGGTGAGCAATTGTGTTATCTCCCCTTGTTATTTCCATTATCATTATCACTGTTGGTGATAGCAGCAGTGGTTTTGTATTATACCTTAGTTACTGGACTGCTCTTATCTCAACCCGTGGGAGTTACATTCTTTCAGTTCTCCTCCCCATCCCTCTGGGAGCCGGGGGAGGAAGAAGAGGAGTGAGTGAGCGGCTGCGTGGTGCTGAGTTACCAGCTGGGCTTAACCCATGACAACAATACATAATATAGAACTGCTTCTGTGCATCACATCTGCCCTGGGGTAGGGGCTGTGGAACTGAAATGCAGAATAGATGCTGTTGACATCTACTTTACCCCATACATATTTAGCTATAATTCAGTATCAAGACAGAAATCTCTTTTTTTGGGGGGAAGGGGGGAGCCTAGCACGAATTGTTAAGCTTAAGCTAGTTTTAAAAGGCATGCTAATAAAGCTGTAGATTTTTCTTTGTGAAGATGTGGGGTGATCAATGTGGTCTCTAAATATGAAGAGTGAAGGGCGATATAGCAAATTATCTTAGCATTGTGTTGATAGTCATCTTTCTTCATGGTCATAGAGCTCATTAACAAATTCCCATTAACAAATTTTGTGACAAGACTTCTATTAGAAGAAGATGGAGAGAAAAATAGAAACAAAATATACATATCTTTTGTGAGTATATTTGTAGACATCTCTAAAAGTCCCAAGGCCTCTGTAAAGCTTTGTGCTTACTTCCTGCATTCAGGGTTTCTCTTGAACCATAAAGATAACTCAAACATTAGAAGGGTCAATAGTAAACCAACATAAATGGTCATAAAGAGAATGTGATATGACATACCATAAGAAATGCTGCTCTGGCATCTCTTATTAGCACTCTTCTCTGTTCTTGTCCTTTGGTCTTATTGCATGCTCTGTGTGAATGCCTTTTTTTACCATGTCTAAAATACATGCTAAAAGTGCCTCATCTTCGGCACTAGGGCACAAAACTGACAGTTTCTGTGCCTGAATATGAGCACCATACAAGGAAGACTGAACATCATAGCTATGAGCTATCAGATACTCTTTTTGTTCTTGCTGCACTTTCAGAATTTGATTGTATCTTAAAGAAAAATCAACCATGTGCCTCATGATCTGCCTTATCATAAAAAGGAAAACTTTTCTCTCTCCAATACATAGCTTATGTAAATGCCGCTTCTAATGGAAGTCTAAGAAATAATGTTCATGGCTGAAAACCAGCAGAGAGGGTTTCCCCCCTTCAGAAAAGAATCAGGACACAAGAGCAACCCTGGCTGTTGACATGGTGTCAGGTGCTACACGTGCAGCTGGCTGGAGAGCGGCAGCACACATGGCTGTGGCAGGTTGATGGGAAGCTTGTCCATCACTGATTTTAGGGGATGTTTCTGCAAGAAAAGAAAATAGTAATAACTCAGTTCTTTCTGTTTTCTGCAGAGGCCAAAGCTGATCTTTCTTTGTCATACCCAGGTAGGTAAGGTCTGTCAGTTCACTTCAAACGTCATACCACTGGACTAAAATCATAGCCTTATGCAGGCACGTTCATCAAGTTAACAAGCACCTCTTTGTTGCAATATATCCATAACCATCACTTTCTAGAGAAGGTTGAGACAAGGCAGCCGGTTTATCTTTCCAGCACCCTGAAAGCCCATTGCTTTGGCCTTGTGCGCCTGGCTAGTGCCAAGTGCAGTGCTTCCAGCAGGCGTGGGGCACTGCCCATCTGGAAGACATCCCAGCAAGTGGAGCCTGCAAGGAGAAGGGGCTCACTGCTCGCATGGGAAAGCGTCTCTGGTGCCCTGGCTAACCCCAACTGCCCCAGGCCAGCAAATAATGTCTATTTATACCTGCCGAGTTTTGTTTATTATTATGGCTGTGAAAAATTAGTATAACATGAGCCTTCAAGATGACCAGACTGAGTTCTGCCAGCAGTCACCTGTGTTTGTAGAAGAGAGGGATGTTAGTCAACACTTGGATATATCCAAAATGCTTGAATGCTGAGTTCAAGGACAGGGAAAGACTTCAACACTTGGTATGGAAACAAAGATAGTCCCGAAAGAATGCACATCTTTGAAGTGTAAAATGACAACAACAAATCAGCTCAAAATCAATTTCAAAAATATTTTTAAAATACTGTGAGTCTACTACATGGATGATCAGCCAGGTAAGTTACTTTGCTTGAATTCCTTGTTTATATAAGCTTGCTGTGATGTGTGTTTGATTCCTTTTATCCTACTGGTGCTATGTTACTTATGGTCATGTTACCTGCCACTCTGTGTCAAACATCCAATTACTTGCTGTTCAGGTGAACGTGTCAGTTCAAATTCCCATCCCAATTTCTGGGTCCTCAGAGAGACAAGACGTGTGGCAATAGTCTTCCAGTCTTACTTGGATGCTATAATTCCAGAGACAGTGCTCTTCTGTTTTGGGGAGTCCAGTTTATTTTGAAATCTCATGGTTTCCTGCACCACCAGCAGCATCCTTCTTTGTCTTGTGCATTTTTGGTGTCTGTGAACGCAGCTATGTTTTGCAGGATGGAATAGTTCCTTATAGCCCCTATGGGCACTGATAACATTGATATTAATGTTGAACTGTTGATCTGTTCTTGGTTAGTTGTGCAAGCTTACCTAGATTCACTCCTGTCTTCACAGGATTTGCTGGCAATACTTTAAAACTTCTTTCTTGAAGTTAAACTTTTCCAGCTTCAAAATCCTACTTGAAAATCCTGTTCAAATGTCTTCTGCTGGGACTCCTGAAGTATCAAAGCCAATTCCTTAATGCTTAACATGGCTTTTCTGTGCGTGTTCTTGCAGGTTATTTGCAAAGCTGTAATGCAAACTCCTACCAAAACACAGAGAATTTGCCTGCCCACTCCAAGGTGCTCCCAGAGAGCTGGGGCAGCTCTGCTTCTCTGTGAGTCTGGGGCTGTGTGAGGAAGCTGTCCAGAGGGACTTAGCAGGGATATTAATCAGATAGTCATTTCAGGAGACGCTGGCTCCACACAGACCGTTTTGCCTGCCTGCAGGATGCTTGGGTTTGTAATAATAAAACTGCATTTGTACTTTATTCCTGTCTTGAATTCTCTCTTTTTTTTTTTTTTTTTTTTTTTTTTAAACATAGTATTATTGAAGTACAACTCTATGGGCATTCTCAAGCTGAAGTTGCTGCTTAAAGTTAATTTATCATTCTGTCATATTTTTTTACATCTTAGGTAGAACAAATAAAGTGTTCTGCTTTTCAATTTAACTTGGCTAGCTTTAGGAAGAACTAATGAAACTCAGACTTCATAAGAGGACCTAATAGTTTTGAACCAGTTTTCAGAATGAAGTTATCATCTGGATTGTGAAACAGTGCATTCAGGCCTGAACAGACATTTTGGTGGGAAGGAGTAGATAAATTTGAAGGAGTAAATAGACAGGCCAGTAGGGAAACTAGTAGCTGTTCATTATTGAACAGCTGTTGAGTCTTACCATAGAGCAGGGGAGCTGATTTTTGTGTACATGTGAATCACTGTTGGCTACCAAGAATGATGTGTGTGATCAGTGGATTTAGTTGGGTTTAAATAGATGAGCCTAAATGAATCTCAGAAGACCTAACTTGCACGACGCAGATTTCTCAGAACAAAGCCTTCTAAATAATGAATAGTTTTTAACCTTATCTTACTAGCAACGAATGAGTAATAAGTAAATACTGAGAGGGAACTGGGAAGCAATGGGACAGGAGCTGGGCTGCAACATACAGTGTGAACAGAAGCTTTTAAGGTATTTGCAGTAAGTGTCCTTGAACTGCATACTGGAATTTAAACAACAGGCCTAAAATCCAGTCACTGATAGGTGGCTTCTCCTGGAAGCTATGATTTTGACCTGGGTGCAGAAGGTGGCTGTAGTTTGCTTCCCAGATACGTTCTTTGGTGTGCATGGACACACTGTCACATTTTTCTAATAAGTGCATCACACACACCGCCACCGCCTAGAATTTCACTCCTTTCACCCTAAGCTCACACTGTGTAAACTTTTTTATATCTCTGGCATGGTGTATTTTTCTCCTCTCCTTCCCAGCAATCCCTTGCATGTATTGAATTAGTGGGGATTTTGAAATTCAGTTTGGGCCATTCACGCAAGAAATGCAGGAGCCAGCCTGGGCTATGAACCCAGGTTGAGGCCAAAGCCCATTTAAGTCTCTCCTTACAACCCTTCTGTTCTTCTGCTAATCACAGTAAGAGGATTAGCTTGAAGAGCACAGGATATTGAATACTACAGTCAAAGATGTTCATATCACACTCTGGACTATTTTCATTCATCCTTCTGCAAATGTGAAATGATTCCCGAAGCAACAGGTGAACTGAGATCCAAAGCTATTTATTTGTGCTTGGAATATACGTGTATATACGTATATAGCAAGAAAAGAAAGTTTGGATTAAAAAAATAAGAATTGGCCTTAAATCAGAGCTGAGGTTTAATGTTCCAGACTTGTTAAAAAACAGAGCTTTTGTTCCTACTGTCCACTTGTATTTGGAAGGAATTATATCATGCAAATGTTATTTGCTTTCTCTTATGAAAAATAGTGAGCAACTATACAATATCACACTGCTTTTGTTAGTGTCTGAATTGTACCTTCTCCAAAGGTACACTCTTCCCATCAGCTCCTGGTGCAGGTGTTCTTTACAATGAAGCTGAGGCTAAGCCACAGCTATTTCTGTTCATGATTTTTGGAGCTCCTAGAATTGACCTTCAGCCTGACTACAGGGATTATCAAATACATCATCTTAAATGCAGTATTGTTAAGTGCAAATACACTGCTTCTTGCCTGGGCAGCTGGGAGGGAGAGCAGTGATATTTTCCTGTTGCTTACTGTTTCCCCTGAGCATCAGCTCTTGGCCACCAATAATAAGGCAAACAGTGGCCTTGCTGTGTGCAGCCACTCTTGTTCTCCTGAGCAAGAGAATCCAGAGCTTGTCCAGCAGGCACGCTCCTAGGCAGGCTCGGATGGCAGGCATCCCAAATGAACATGTCTGTGGCTAGGTGGGCAACTGAACCTCCAGTGTGGTGACCAGACGCTGTTTTGTTCACTGTAGTGTCTTTACTACTTATTATGTATATTTGATTAATTCACTCGAAGAATCTGTATGGACTAATACGTTGTTTTAAAATGTGAACAGGGAAAGATGTCTGAAAAAGCAGAAGCATTTGTTTTTCTTACTCATTGCAGTGACGCTTTTCTGTTGTTTTGATTGTGCCGCATGTTTGCTGACGTAATCCAATGAGATACTGAATCCAGAGTCAAACACAAGGATGCTATATGTGTGGGAGACAAGTTGTATCTGTTTCCGTCTCAGTGTACAAAAATGCAGCTGTTTAGATAAACTCTCATTGTTGATTAACAAGTATGACCGTTCTGCTGTGTTTTCTTTGCTCATCCTGTGTGAACCATACCTGCCCAGCCTGGGGGAGGTGTGCTGTGGAAACAGCCCTGGATCATGGGCGCAGGGTGATGCTGAGTGCTGCTTCGGCTGTGATAAACCTACTTCTTGGAGGAAGCATTTATCTTTGACTCAGCTTCATTTTTTGGCATTGACAATTACCTTTCTGCTAAAAAAATCTCTGTTTGCTTTCCTTTTGTCCCCATTAAACTGTGGGATTGTCTGAATGGCTTGAAATACGTGTCCAAGTCCCTTTTCTGTGGATCTTATGAATCTTTCTGAGAACAATGCTGCACAGAATATTAGTTTGCATCTTATCAGTTACCTTCCTCACTGGTTGTTTGGTCCTGACTCTGTCACAATGAGCAGCTGCTAGTATTTTTATGCATTTATTATTCCTGTGTACTGAGCAGCATAAAAGTGCTTCTGCCTCCAGTACTGGTATGATGCTCCAGTGGAGGCTCTGAGTGCATTTGCAGTTCTCTAGCTTCTTTACCATACAATTGCTCTTGTCCTACAGCTGTAACCTCTGAGTTTACCTTTTTGATGTCACCTCAGTCATGGTGCAGCTGAAGACAAATTGTAAGTTCTGTGAATGGTAAATGAAATAATGTATGTCAGTGTTGAAAATTCAGAGAATCAATTTTTTTACGAAGTTTCTCTTCACCACTCTTATGTAGGTAGTTAGAAAGTCAGGGTAGGTGACTTTGATAAGAATAGGCAAGGGGAGAGGGAGTAATAGGTTATTTAGCAGAGAACAATACTAGAGCTCTGTAATGAGCTTTTTCTGAAGTATCTAAAATTCAGGCTTTTAACATGCTGCAGAAATTATGCAAAAAGTTTCCTAATGTTACTTGGATTGTGTCCACATATACCATCAATTTTTTGCATGTATGAGTTACACGAGGAACTTGCATAAGTTCCATGCATAAGTTACAGGAGGTCTATCAGTTATAACTTATATTACAACTTATGCACTGTCAAATTTTTCTGTGCATATGTTACAGCATGCCCACAAGTTATAACTTATATTTTTGTTTGGCACAACTGAAAAACCCATCCCTATGCAATGAGCTATTCAAATACGTACTCAGATCCCACTGACTGTGATACGGTGAAACTGTTCTTAAATGCTTGTTAGAATAACTTAAAATTGACTTTTGTCTGAATGTTATGCATGAGGGCTGCCTCCACTGCCTGGCTTTGCCAGAAGCGAGAAGAGCAAAGGTACCAGGGGAACATCTTGCTGTAGCAGTACTGATTTGTTTAAATTTGAGTTCAGGTTTGTTTTAGTTACAGGCTTGTGGGCTGACATTTAACTGCAGATTTGTGTTTTCCATCCTGGCTCCAGATGGGCTTATGTGTACTCTGATCTACGGATTAAAAAAGAAAAATAATCTCATAAGTCACAGAACATTGCTGAGGAAGCAGAAAGTGTTATCCAGTGTGTTCTAGGGAATTTGGTTGCTGAAGTCAACCAGTCACTCTCAGTCTTTTGCTCACCCAGGTCTAGGAGGGATGATTCTTATCAGATGCCAGAAGATGCTTTGTTAGGGACTGTAGCAGTAGGACAATGGGTAATGGCTTCAAACTTAAACAGGGAAAGTTTAGATTAGATATAAGGAAGAAGTTCTTTACAGTGAGGGTGGTGAGGCACTGGAATGGGTTGCCCAAAGAGGTTGTGAATGCTCCATCCCTGGCGGTGTTCAAGGCCAGGTTGAACAGAGCCTTGGGTGACATGGTCTAGTGCGAGGTGTCCCTGCCCATGGAGGGGGGTTGGAACTAGATGATCTTAAGGTCATTTCCAACCCTTACTATTCTATGATTCTATGAGAAGTCTCTAGAATTAGATGTTTACAGTGAAGTTCACTCTGTGACACTCCCTGAGAGTTGCCAGCGTGCTCTGTGCTCTCTGTGTTGTCTGTCCTGTAACTGTGAACTTTACCTTCCCTTCAGTGCTTCTCAGACACCCCCTGGGTATTGTAGGAGACCTTTAGGTGAGCCTTTTCTTAGCCAAAACCGTATTCTCATTCCTCAGTCTGGAAAAGTGCTGGTGCAGGAAATACCCTTTTAAAAATACATGACGATTAGGAAGGTGGTTTGTTTTCTCCCATCTCTTTCAAGTCCTCCTTTTTGTATTCCTTTTTTCTGCTGCTTTATTGCCTTGTGTTTTCTTTCTAGTTTTACTGCAGTTACATCCCTGGTGATGGACCATCACAAAAAAAGCAGGTATTATTTTTGTTGCCCCTTAGCAGTGGACAAGGCTAGAGAAAGCAAGGGTGGATATTCACAGCTGTTCGCTTGGTTTAGCTCTTGCCTGGGCTGTCGCGTGGAGGATTCGATTGCCTTCTGAATTAAATCTTGCTGTCTTACTAGTGTATTATCTGACAGTTGGCCAGAGCCATATGAGCTCTTGTTTTCAGATATTAATCATGTTCCGAAACAGTATAACCTTGTGGTGGTTGTGCAGCAAGCACAGCTTTGCAGTGCTGAAAGCCTTGCATGTACAATGGTAGAGTTGCAGCCAGCCACCTCTGTAGCAGGGGATTTACATCATGACTGATCTTTTAGGTTTGGTTTTGGTTTGTTTTTAAATTAGAAATGCTTCTTGCTTAGTTAGTAACAAAAAGTAATCCTTTTATCCCTTTAATTAAACATATTTAAAGTATCAAGTAAAATTCTTTTCTTCAAAGGGCAAATCAAATTAATTTCATTTCAGAAACAAGACCTGGTTCATAAGACTAGAGATGTCTTTGTGCCACAGTTTGCAGAGCCACAGTTTGCAGAGCACACTTCCTCATGTGCTTTGGCCTGGGTAAAACGAGGAGGAGGAGTAGCGCTCCCTGTGTCAGCAGCCCAGCTCCACGAGCAGCAGTAACTGAAATGCCCCATGGGGCCTCAGGAGCTCACAGAGTGCCAGGAGCTGCTCCAGGTGAGCACCACAAAACACTACCCAGCATAAGAGCCTGTGTACCCAGCATAAGAGACTCTGCGCGTGGGAGGGAGGATCCCCTGATGTCTCTCTCTGAAATACCCTGAACTGGGCATTGTCGGAAATGGCAGACTGGCATGCCTAATTTTTTAATTTTAATCTGAAATAATACAATTTCTTGTAGCTGACAATGTGATGCTGATGACACATGATAGTGCTGATGTTGCAGAGTCTCCCAGGAAGGCCTGCTTCTGGTGGAAATGCATGTTAGGTGTTGGCCCCACTGTTTGCTGCCTTCTTACACTGCATGAACTGTTGCTCCAGGAGAAGCTTGTTTTTAAATGAACTCTTATGCGAAAAAGGTTAGGAGGACACTATGCATACTGGGACTCTTTCTCTGCGGTATGATTCTTTGAATAGTTCCTCTTTTCCCAGGGCTCTGCCAATTCGAAGGGTTTAATCTCAGACTGAAGAAGTATGAGCTGTAAGATATGCAGACGACAAGTTTGTCTCCTTTTGTTGTTGTTGTTTTGCTTTGTTTTGTTTCTTTAAACCACACCATCTAAACTAGAGCATGAGAAGGTAAATGTGAAGACAGTGTAGATGGGGCCAGCAAAGTCATCTCCCGAGGACCTGGCTCCAGAAGCTGAAACAGATTCAGGTCCTTCCAATTTCCTCTTGTCATTATGTGCAGGGCTGCAAACTGCTCTCTGTTCTCAAGCACTGTCCTTTGCTGTGAAATCTGTCTGGATGGGAGTGCTGGCTGCATTCTGAGTGTTTCTTTCAAATGAAATACAAAGGAAAAACCAGTTCCTCATTTAGGAAATCAGGCAAGGAGAGGACCTGATGGCATTCACCTATCTTTCCTCTCCCCCACTCTCAAAATATCTGTTATCAAAGGGTAGAGGGAATGGAGGACTCTCCTTCCAAACGTGCCACCAAATCCTGCTTGTGTATTCAGCTGTGGCAAGCTTAGATAGCTCCCCTGCCTCAAGCCCTACATGTGCATTCTCCTTTCTCTCCTCTACCTGCAAATATATATCATATTTACCTGCCTTGCTAGGTGTGGCAAGGCATAGTTCCTTCACATTTTTTTATTAAATCAATTCCAAAGCTTTATTTAATTGAATAAATACACTTATTCCTCCTCACTGACTGAAGACACTCATCAGAAACATTACTCTCATCAATTAGATCTCATCTCCTGGAGTTTGCATCAGAAAAATACAGTCTGTGTCTTTAGTGTCCCCATGGAGTAGAAGACAGGCGGCCCAGCTCTCCTACACACATCACAGCCATCACTGAAACTGCTCAACACTCTATGTAGCAGAGTTGCCTGGAAAGTTAGGAAATATGCCTATAAATATGTCTATCCGTTACTCTCCAGCTATTGTGAAGCTTTGGGGAAGCCAGTCCTGGGCATTTTTCCTGCACATTTCCCACTGTTTTGGGCCTGTTTTGTGAGCAAGCCCCCAAGCAGCTGTTTGGTTGCCAAGAATAAGTGTTGTTGAGAAGTGTTACTCCAAAGTGCTCAGTCACACAGCACTTAGTGCCTGTGGCAAAAATAGCTTTATGTAGATTGCATGAGGTACTGAGAGGAAGCTGAATTCCCTGAGGCTCTTGTAGGAGGGGGAAAAAAAAGGCTTTTTTATCCAACTATGTCATACTCATGCAGTCATGCCTAAGCATGATGGTGTGCTACTCCTGCCTTTCAGAGGCTTCTAGATTGTTTTTCTCTGAGAACAAGATATCTGAAAGATATAGTGATTAATGACATAGCAGGCTTTCCCCCCTCCCTGCAGGTCAAGCTTTCCATGAGCAAGAGTGAGGAGGCTCTAACAGGGGCAGGGATTTCTTCCTGAGACCTGCCAGATCCAGAAATTAATTTTTTCAGCCTGTGCATTTTTGCTGTTAATATAAACTGTCACCTGTAATTGAGTATCACGTTGAAATGTGAGAATAGTGCAGAACTGTATGTAATTTAACTAATTTTGAGCCTGCTCATCCCTCTTGCTAAAACAGACAACGTTTTTAGTAACCTTACTCAGACCTTTCCCAGCAGCGATGTCTTGCTATAAAAACAAGGCAAACCTCCACCCCTTAAACCACAAGGCAGAGGAAGGATGGTGGAGATTGGGCTGCCTACTTCAGTTTAGACCATGTCTATTGTCCTTTGTGGTGGTGGAGTTTTGCCCTTTTTGAAGCATGCCAGACCAGCGACAGGGCAGGTGGCTGATGCTCCGTCTTCGTGTGGTGCAGTGGCCCCAGCTCAAACTCTGTGTTTTTAGAAATGTTGCATACGTGGGGTTTGCATCCAATGAATTGGATGTGGGATTTGGATAAGCAGTTTAATACGCTTGTTGCTTAAGGTAGCTGAATCTGATTTGGCTGACTTTGGTGTTGGTAAAATGCCATGTGTTTCCTATACCTCGTACAAAAGAACAGGACAGATAAAATAGTTGAACCAGCAGCTTTTTGTGGACTTATTACCACTCTGGTATTTATGGCACAGCAGGTTTTTACTTATAAGCCCCCAGCTGCAAATTTTACAAAGTCCCATTCCCTTGGTCAAGGTTTCATTGTATTTTAGATTTCAAAGAAGCCATCTTCTCACTCAAGTTGTGTACTGGCTGCATAAGAGTCGTTTGTTACTAAGTCATCAGGAAGAGATCGAAGATAACTCACATACATTTATCATTAAATACCTTGCAATTTTGTAAATGCAGAAGGCAGAAATCTTGGAGCAGACGGAAGGAGCATAGCTTTGTCTTTATGGCTCAATGACATTAAAAAAGGGCTTGATTTAGCTGTCACAAATAATTGAGATGATTCTGGAATATTTTTTCAGCTTTTATTCTCTCGTGTTGAATTTGAAATGGCTTCGGTTATTAGCAGTTATCTTTTGTCATAAATATATCTCTCAACTCACCAAGACCTGTTTGCCAGATATACACGATAATGCCATGTTTGCTATTTAATCAGCAAATTAGATGAGATGCTTGTTATTTTACTGTCATTAATTAAGTTGCTTGTTTTCTTTGTCTTGATTTTTCAGATGAATTGAGTTTAACTCAGGTAGCTTGAATTTACTTTCTTTAACCATGGTTGAGTCAACAAGTTTGCAAGTATTGGCCCCTTTTTACATAACAAATTTCCAGTCTTGAGCTGCTTAAGCTGTGATATAAGCAGAGCATCAGTCTGTTAAACAAATCCAGATATACTTTTCATATGATAACCCTGGCGTATTGTAAATGAGCTTAGTTGACCAGTCTTCAGAACCCTTGATACAAAAAGTCCATTTAGAGAGAAAAACAAACAAACAAAAAGGAGACAAGTGAATATTAAGTCTAGCATTTTAGAAGTGTAGGGAATTAGTAACAATCTATCTGAATGTTGAAAAAGTCCCAATGTGTTTAGAAAAGTGCTGAAATTCCTTGACTTCCTTAAAATACTGCATGCAGCTTTTCATTCCTTTGTCATTCCAGATCCTCTAATCAGGAAAACATAAACCTGATATTTGCACACACAGGCTAGGAAGGAGGAATATAAAAATAGCCACAGGCCCTCATGTGGCATGCAGGAGGAGTGATGTGGCTGATGCTGTGCTTAGTTGCCTGTGGCTCCTGAGGCTGGTTGGTAAGGTATCTTGCTATAACTGGTTCTTGTACTCCACTGGGCAACAAAATGTTGACTAGAAAATGACTGTATAGGTACCCCCCAATTCATTGTAAGTAGGCTTATGGTTTTCTGAGACACTCAAGTTAGATGATATTGGGCAGAACTCTTGCTTTTGAGCACAAATCGCTGCTTTTGAAGCAGGACATCCCAAACTCCCAGGTTGTCCCCAGGTGCCAGGAGTGCATAAGGCAGACAGGAAAGAGGACAGTCCCACTGCCAGAAGCAAAGCTGTGACCACACCAACTGGCCTGAGGCTCAGAGGTGCAAAGGGGCTTGGAGGGGTATGTTTTTATTATGAAACATTTATCTGTGTTATGTGGTCATTTTGCAATACTGGCAAAGGCTGTCAGAGAAGGGGGAGCACTGAGTGGCCAGCAGTGTGACCAGCATTTTCAGAGCTGGGCTTGCCAGATGCCTGCATTTGGTTTGAATTGAATGGTCTGGACCATTGGAAATCCAGAGGAGCCTGCCTTGTAGAAATTGCAAAATGGATTACGTACAGGCAGACAACACTGCCTCACTGCCATGCTTGAAATGCCTACTAGCAAGGGAGCATCTCTGAAGTATATCCTTCTTACAGAGCTTACCAAGAACCAGATACCCCCAGCAACGTGAGTAATTGTACTCACTTTTTTATGTGAACAAGTGCAATGTTTTTTGCTCAGTGAACAGATATCCCAGTGAAAGCATTTACCTTTTTAACATGAAATTTTTTGGGGGAGTGGCCTTCCATGTCTGACAGCTCATTCTGCTGCACCACAGGGCTGTTCAGCACATCCCAGGTATGGCCAGAGACGGTTGCCCTGACAATTCACTGCTGGTGAATCAAACTTGTTGTCTAGGCAACTGCCTTCAGCTCTAATTGGAAAATTATGAGTTAAGACCAGAGTCTTAAAACTGCCAGGCCTCCAAGGGTGGTGTCTTCACACTCAAGGCTCTTCTAAACCTTAAACTTTACAGTCATATGCTGTAAAGACACAGTGCGAGGACATAAGGGGGAATATGGCAACAAGAAGAAATGACAGATGATTTGCTGCAGCGGGGAGCTGCTGCCTCCTCCACAGTGCAGGGATGGAGGGGCGGATCTGATGCCTGGGTATGGACTCCAAGTCCCCACAGGAGGATGCAGGAGGTGGAGTGAGAACACTGAGTGCCCTCTCACGCCCTACAGATGTCTGGCATTTCACTGAATGATGCAAAATGTCAAGCTCTTTCCCTACTGTTAAAATTTCTGTGCTGGGTAGAGCAGTCTTTTATAAGGTCTAGCATGGAGAGTGTTTAGTAACTTAATGGAGGTGACTGATGGTGGTACTGCCACCTACTCTTGAGGATTGTCAGCATGTTTCTCAAAAAGAAAACAGAGAAAATGCTGTTTCTGGCTTTTCAATGTACTCTACTTTTTCAATGTACTCTACTTATACACAGTGCTTTAAGGCAGGTTCCAGTCCCAGTCTTGGGGCTATCCTGGTGTAAGGGAAGATGACAGAGGGCACAAGTAGATTTCCTTATTTATATTTGATACACACAATTTGCAAAAGTTTCAAATAGACTAGCTGCTTCTAGCACAGTGATGGCAAAATTGCTCATTCAGAATTACCTGAAATCATGTCTGATGTGAGAGCCTCGTCATGCTCACATTTCAGTGTGCAGCTGGGCAGCTGCTAAATAGCACCAACCAGGAGTACTAAATCTGGAAAATTTACAAGGAGTGAATATGTGTATGTATTGATCTTCAGTAATCCTGGTTGGCTCTACGTTATATACCAATGTGCTGAACTGACAAAGTAATCATTTCAGGACCTCATGTAAGTGATGAAAGTCTTCCCTCTCCTGAATCTATGGCTGTGTTAAGTGTGTCTGTTTCTAGACCTGCACTTTGCCTGCATGAATGCAACTGTGGGGAATGCAGGTGGTCTGTAGAGGGGCATTTAGGGGATGATGGTGTAAAACAGAGGTGCTGAGACAGGGACGGATGAAGCCAGCAGGTTAAAGAGTGAAATACAGGAAGACAGGTAAGTGAGAGCTAAAAAGCTGTATCCAGCATCCTCTCGTAACAATTTAAAACAGCTTCCTCCCTGGGGTAGCTCTGTGAATAGTCCATCTCCAGGGACTCCGCTATTCGCTTCTGCCCCTTGTCAGCATGGCTGGAAATAAAGAAAGTGTCATTTGTTAAGAAGGTGAGCTGGCTATTGAATGAAACTTAAAAGCTTCCATTATGTTTTGTCCCACTAAGTATGAAGCAGCTGTCTGTATCTGAGATCTGCCAAATGTCCGTCTTCTACATTTGTGTTGAAAATCTGTGTGGCCAGCCTGACACTGTAGCATGAGCCTGAAAAGAGAATAATAAAAATTTAGAAAAGGACAGTCTCTACGATTAGAATGTAATCAGAATGGGTTTGATTTTGTTTTCTGGTAGAGAGAAGACCATTGCTTCTGTCTAGTTTTCCTTGGAAGTCTGTGAGGTCTCCACATATGAGGGTTGCAGATGTTAACCTAACTACAAAAATTAACTGAAGCTTCTTCCCTTACAATGGTGAATTTTACATGCTGGTGTATATAATAAAAAATCTATGCACAGCTAACCACAGTAACAAATTACATGTGTCAATGCAGACAGATGAAGCACATTTTGTATAAACACATAGAAATGGTCACCTGGGACCTCTGAAACAGAACAGCTTTTTGTTGCAGTGCTTCTACCAGAGCCATCAACAATCTTGACAGTTCTAATTTCCTGCTGAAATTGAAACTTTTTGTGGGAATAGATTAATTACTGCTAATAATCTTGACAGAATGGCGTCAAAACATCTTGTTTTGATTTATATGGAATATTGAACACAAGTCAGAATGAACCACTGGAGCTTGAAACAACATACTTCAGAGTTTTAAATTTACTGTTCTCAATTCTTCATTAAAATGATGTCTTAGCAAAAACTTGGTATTTCTGACATGGAAATTTGTTCCCAGTTGATTCCAGCTCATAGTTTGCTTTCATCTTTAGCTTATATTTTAACCAAATGTATCCAAGGCATATAAAAGAAAATTTATTCTTAAAATGATGATTATTGATGTTTGCAAAATCTCGATATGAATGTTCTATTGGCTCTAGATTTAAAGCCTTAAAATATATTGGGTGTTTTAATTGATGCTGAAGATTAATATATTTATCAGATTCTGGGGAACAAAAAACCTCATCCTTTTCTTGGTTGCATCTACTGATACTTTTGGAGACACTACCTAGGAATGCTATGCCTGAGATGCTGAGGAAGACTTTCATTCTGCTTACCAGATAGATACATCAAATTCTAACCCTACCATTTCTCTCTAGGTAAAGGTGCTATGACAGACCTTCTCAGATGTGTTGCTGACTACTTTATCAGGAAAACGTAACCTGTTAAGGCACAGGATCCCAGCACAACTGTAGCTCCCTGCTGTATTGCAAGAGGATTTATGGTATCTGAAAGCAAAACAAATGGGGTCTCCTCTTTTGTACTGCGTCATGTTTATTTCATAATAGATGCAGAGGAGCGGTGCAACTAATATTGGGAGAGAAAGAATGAGAAAATCTAGTAATGGGCGGAATGGGAGTGTAACATGGTATAAGGTAGCTCAGGACCTTCATCCACAGTCATGATGTGTGAAGGTCTTTGCAGGCAAATACTGGCAGTAAGATGCTTAGGTGTGTCTGGGCAGCACTAGCTTGCAGTTCTGGCCCTTAGAACCTTGGTTGAAGTGAAATGATGATGAATGTTGGTTCAGGCTCTCTTTGCTGTTTTAGAAATTTCCTCTCCTGTTGGACCTGTGTGATAAATATTCCCCTGGCTTGAGTGGCCATGTTCAGTGCCAAATTTCAGTGAGGACGTGGAAGTGTAATATAGGGATCTGTCAGAATATCCTGCATTTAACAATAAAAGATATTTCTCATTTTGCAACAGTGCATGCGCTATGCAGATGTGAATAAATACTGGATTTTTTTAAAAGATAAAATGAAAAAGCAAATGGTTTGGCTCATTCAGTTCAGCCAAAATCCATAGAATAACATTGTTTATTTCCCTTGGCTGAAGATGAGGCATTTTGTGATGATTTGCCTTAGGCTTATGAACAGAAACTGCAGAAATGCTTGGTTATTACTGTGGGGGTTTTGGGGTGTTCAGGTTTTTTTGTTTGCTTATTTTGTTTTGTTTTTAATCTTCATGAGAAAAAGGAATGATTTATGGCAGCATTTAATTGTAACTATAAACAAGATTTATTCAACAGCTTTACAGCCACCTGCCTTTTCTCGACTTGGAAGTTCAGGTTAGATATAAGGAAGAAGTTCTTTACTGTGAGGGTTGTGAGGCACTGGAACAGGTGGCCCAAAGAAGTGGTAAATGCTCCATCCCTGGCAGTGTTCAAGGCCAGGTTGGACAGAGCCTTGGGCAACATGGTTTAGTGTGAGGTGTCCCTGCCCACGCCAGGGGGGTTGGAACTAGGTGATCTTAAAGTCCTTTCCAACCCAGATCATTCTATGATTCTATGATATTTTTGCATCTGTAAATATCTTAATCTGTTTCTGTGAACTGTGAAGATCACATAGTGCTTCAGGACTTCTCATAAGGGCAGCTAAAGAAGCCAAGGTAATGGCTGCTCAAATATCTTCAAAATATCACTGTGGCTCATACAGGAGATCTGCAAGCATAACAGTACAGATATGTTATAGACATGTTGCCTGATACCTAGCATTGTAGGAAAATGCATCCAAACTCACTTTCCTACTGACATTGAATGGATAAGGGAGCTATTTTGGACCACTAACATTGAAACTCTGCACATTGTACTAAGGATTATTAAAGCTAGTTGTTGTAATCATAGAAGCCATTATTTTTTACAGTCAGTAATTCGTTTTCCCTGTTTCACTTCACTGCTTTACAACTTTCTTTGCTTTCTACTTTTCTGTGTTTCTTTCTACAGAAGTAATGGGCATTGTGGTTTTCCTGGTTAGTGTCAGCTTAAACTACTCTAGCAGAAAACTTTGTATGTAAAGTTATGTATAGAAACATAATTTGCTGGATGTAGTAGCCTATCAACTAAGTCAAGTTACAAGGTGACATGTAAGGAATTTGCTGTATGTAAAATGGAAGGAAGATGTATTTAAAAGCTAGTCTACACTTCAAGGCAACTACTGTTTGTGTTATCTGCACATACGTAATTCAACGACGTGTTTTAGCAACTACATAGAAAGTAATCTCTATTCCCTGCAAAATTATCATGTTAACACCTGTATTAATATGGGAGAAAATGCAGTGCCAATTTTCTGTTTGAGGACTCAAAGTGCCACACTGAAATGTATCAAATAACTAATATCCGTATTTTGAATCTCCTGATGTCTCTGAGTCCTCCTGTAGTGCTCCAACTTCAAGCAGAAAACCTCATTTATTTTTCTAATTTAAATAAAAAGCACTCGTCCTTATACATAGAATGTGCTGCCAGAAAGTTTTTAGCTGGAGCATTTGCCACTCTTTCTAGGAAGTTTTGGTTTCATGGCACAGTCAAAAGGGAGTTGAAGGAGCCAGTACATAAACAGTCAGGCAGCTCAATGCTTATGTCAGGCCCATCTGTAAAGCCCATTGAACTGGAACCCACACTTCTGGTGGGGAGGGAGGAGGAAGGGAGGAAGAGCAGAAGAGCTGCTGTGGGGTCAAGAAGTGCCATTCTTCTCGTTAGCGACAGTGAATCCATATCCTGGCACTGGAAGGGGGTGTAAAGGGCTTCTTGTTTTATTTGGGATTCTGGGCAATTACTCTGAATACTAAAATACCCTCGTAATTAAAGGGGTATTTTCCCCCTCATTCTTTTCCCTTGGTATCATAAGAAAGCATAATATATGCATATAAATGTTTGCTGTCAAAGGATTTGGGGGCTTGCCAAGGTCTGTTTTCCTCCCGTATTTGGTAAAAAAAAACAAACCAAAAGAAGAAGGAGAAAAGAAAAGGAGAACTTTACATATGATGAGTTTTTCCCTTTCCTCCCAGTTTTAGTCTGTCCTTAAGCCTCAAAGTATTTTTTTGCACAAGAACGAGGAGTCAGCAAATTAAGCTAGTGGGAGACACCATCAAAAGAGGGAAAAGGAAGTAGTTTTTTGCACAGCAGGCGGCAGACATGTAGCTGCTTGCCAAAGAAAGCTGTGGATGCAAAAGTTTTTATATGTATTCATGAGAAGATTTCACTCAGGTTGATTCACTGAAAATACTTGAAGGCTGGAAAAAGAAGGTTTTTTTGTTGTTTTTTTTTTAAGGCATGTACTTGCCTTATTTGAGATTACTGCTTCTGCTGCAGACAGGATTCTGAGCCATGCAGTCCCTTGGTCTGAGCCTGCACAGCTCTTCTGCTGTTACCACTGGATTTCATACTTTGCACTGTTAGTGTTTTCATGGCTTTTATGGAAGCAGAATAACACCCCAGAGGTAGCTGCATGTCAGCATTTGCTGATGTAATCCCTTTGAAATGAAAGGAGCTCTATAAGTAAATACAAAATCATGTTCTAACCTAGTACTTCTGATGAGACAGTGGAATGATTTAGAGACCAATAAATGCAAATAACTCTCAGCTAGCAGTCTTCTTGCAGCTATCCACACTTCAAGCCATCAAGCGTTGCTCTCTATAGCTCATAAAATCCCCACTGAAATAACAGTTGAAACTGATAAGACTCTTACCTGGAAATCTCTGTATAGACAATAAAAGATGCCCATTCTCCAGACATAAACAAAGAGCCACTGAACCTGTCAGAGTTGAGGAAGAAACACAAATGGTATGGACATGGAAGGATCCTGTGGTGCTGAATAATGTGTCTCTTTTCTAGCTCCTTGCAGGTTTTTTAAGCCCCTCCATGTGTTCCTTCACTCCCAGACGATTCTTCCAGTGCCAGCAAATAATGGTCACAAGGTGGAGGCAGAACTTGGCATCCCAGCAAAAGAAAGATGCATTTCCTTCTCTGTCCCTTTGAGTTGCAGCCTGGCTTCAGACCAGGAATGTACTCGCTTTGTTGTTCAGAGCAATTCCAGAGGAATTTGATAGCCCTATATTTGGAGGGAAAAGGAATTACAGCACTGCTTGTAGCCCAGCACGACCAACTCTGCAAGACTATGCTCCCACTCAAGGTTATTTTATCATATATGTGATACGATTATTATATTATTCCACTCACCCATATAGGTGTCGAAGAAGTATTTTTGTCTTAAATCTCTTTGATTAACTGCATGTGCTGTATATAGATAAAATGAGTTAATGATTACATGTATCCTGTCTCTTGCATATAAATAGGGATGAATGTAAACAGACAAAACCCAGGAGTTGTTCCATCATCTTGAGGGTACTTTGTGGCCAAAAAAATACAAAAATACCTGGGCTCCCCTTTGGCCATCATCTGCTTTTGAGTTTTTAGTGATATTTAATCAGTGAGTGTGTTTGCCTGTCAAAGAACTAGCAAACTTTCTGCATAAATGGCTTTTCCATTAAGCAGTATATCTACTATGTTGTCCCTGCCAGTGGAAGCCACACAGAGCATAACAGAAAAAAAATAGAGGAATACATCGTGGTGTGGGTGGGTAGGCAGGAGGGTTACTTGTTTTTATCAGATGTATCTCTTAAAGGACTGGTCATGGAGGAGGACCAAATCCTGCTCTCTTCAAAGGAACAGGTGGGATTTATGGCCTGTCACTGTTGCTTCCCTAGCATGGAAGGATGCACCCTGAGGAAATATTGGGCTCTCCAATGTTAATCATCAGCTAAAAGTCTGAATACTGCACTAAAATATAAAGCAGTATAGAGATATGTTTAAAACAGTGCACTGAAGGAGTATGAGTGCTGGAAGAAGCTCAAAAAGGAAATAATACTGGGCAACTTTTGGAGACTCATGCAAGGGGAACACCTCCCTTAATCCATCACAGGAGACCTCTAACAGCAGGGGGAGGGGTGGGAACCAAGCCCCAAACCAGCAAAAAGGTGAATTGTCTTGTTCTGTGTTTAAATGCTAAGAGGAAGTTAGTATAATGTTTTTCCATCTGTTCTGCTGGGATTGGAGTTCTTCAAAATGCTTCTCTTGTTTAGTGGACAGGAAAATGCCAGGTGACATCTAAGATTAACAACTTTGCTATACCAAACTGTTTCTATACTAGACTTACGTGCATTAGTTTTAATAGTGCTCTTATCTATGCTTATGTTATTTAACACCTTAATCCTTGTAGGGGCAAGAAATCTGAGTTATGGGGTTGGATTCTGTTGCCCTCCACAATGTAAGAACAGCCGTGCAAAAAGATTTCTGTAACAGATCCATGCTCTGGAGAGAGGGACAGAAAATAAGAATTGCAAACTAATAGGAGTACAGACTGCCTATTTGCATGTTCTGATGGCTTTATGGGGATACCAGAAAAATACCTGTATTTACTTTTTTTGTCAGGGTCATGGCACAGCCCTTTAATCAGAGACCAGCAAATTAATGGACTGTGCATCTTGGACCATGTATCTTTCATTTCTTGTCTATGGTACAAGGATGCAGAAAGCCTGGTCCAACAGTGCGAATATTGTCTTTGGTGCTTGCAACAGGTGATGGGGGAGAGGTGATTTTCTACAGGTGGGCACTGGTGTATTGTGTTGTTGCAGAATCTCTGCCAGCAATTAGCTCATATGCCTCTCTCAGGAATAACAAGAAATGGAAAGCTGTGGGGCCAGTAGGATTGTGGGTCAAGAAATCCTGTCTTCTTAAGTACCTGAGGGCATTTTCCTACTTGCTGTTAGGCTGACTAAATGCAAAAGGCTAATTTTTGGAAGGCCACTCAGTCATGTAGTTGCCTGATTTTGCTTTTATGTTTCAACACTTATTTTTCTTTAGTGAGGATTTATTTGCTGTTTTCAAACACTACCTATACTTCAAATGAATCAGTGATTTGAGTAACCTACTTGAAAAATACCATGACGTTTGTCAGATTCATGATATATTAGTGTTGCAATTTGGTGCATTCATAATGGCTGGGAAGAAATTGAATACTTCCTATGTTGTTAGTAATAGCCTAGTGTCTCAGCAGCAAAAAGAAAATCTAATTTCCAAACTGCCTTTACATATTTCACCAGGCAGTCCTCTGTTAATGCTGTTATTGATTTTGCCTCTGGAGATTTGATTGGTTTTTACTTAAGATTGGGGGAGGGGTATTTGTTATCCAAAACTGCTTTTGAAATTAAAATGTTGGACAGACCTCCTTACATCAGCAGAGAGATCTGGGAGTTATTTTAAAGCATATACCAAAAATTCTTCATTTTTAACTAAGTGATGTAGATATGTGTGTATGTATGCTCTCACAGAAGCAATCTTCCACTGTCTCGATGCCATGCAATGAATCTTGATGTAAAATTTAGGGTCAGTTCTCAGCCACCTTAGAGCATAGCTCCGATTCTCATGTGTTTTAAATCCTGCCTAGGCCTGGCAGTGAGCAGGCAAGGGAAACTGGAAAGGCTCTTCCATCTGATGGGGAACCAGTGAAGTATGTGGATCCTGACAAAAAAAGATGTAATAAAATTCAGTGTTTCCAAAATGGCAAAGTGGGGATGTACTCGGGACCAGCGTGTCCCAGGAATGCCTGTGGGCATGGACACGGTTGCGAGCAAAGAGGACTGGTTCCTGAATAGCCATCCCTGCTTCCTGTTTGACAGTAGGGTGCCTTTGTGTCCCACAGTGTTCAGCTCAGGTAACTACCCATGTAAGCATGAGGATTCATATGGTTGCATTCTCTTATGGCCTCTGGAAGCTTAAATAAACACTTAAACACATTCAGGGTTATAGCAATACCCTGCTGTGTTCTGTTAGTGACAGAGGAGTGGTTTTGTTTACCAGTGGATTGTTGGTTACTGTCTGTCATCAGTGTAATTTAACTCATTTTCTCTATACAGCAACTTGTGTGTGCTACTTCATTTGCATTAAGCGCTGGAGACTACCACGGAAATGACCTTTTTTAATTGAAAAGGAACCACTTGCCAGTCAAGTTCAATAAATCTGAGCTGGCAAAAGCATCTGCTCTGATTTGATAGTAATGAGAATTTTACAAATTCAGCAGTAAAATTATCCCACTGCTTTTTTACCTTGATTATAAAACACATGCATTTAGGCATTTACTAGTAGAGAGAAGCAGGAGGAGCTGAAGCATATCTGTTCATGTTCAACTAGGGCATCGAAACAGAGACAACAGTTTCTGAAATACAGCTGGTGTCACCAAGCAGGTGATTGAAATAGGGTCTGATGATGTAGCAAGTAAAGATGTAGCAGTCAAATGTGTTTCTGACCTGGTAGACCTTAAAGCATGTAATTTGGGGTGTTCCTAAATTAGAATCAAAAGTCACAGAATGCCCAAATGTTACTGGTCTTGATTAAGCAAACAACAATTAGATTTTCAGGATGTTGCAGCCCTTATTTCAATGTTTTCTAGACAAATGGCAATATGTGGCTGAGTATCTGTCTCTTCCTATCATTCTGCAGTACCACAGATGTTTATGGCGAGGCTATTCTGCAATCAAGTGCTTTTAGAGCTGTTCATGCTTTATCATGCTCCTTAAATTGATCGCAGCTGAACTGGTCAAGGCCTATACTGCTTCTTGGGAAGCAGCTGGCTGATTGAGTCTTTCTTTAGATGGTAAGCAGGAAGAAAATACAGATCTGCTCTGCAAGGGAACATTTATTTGAGCTTGAATTTTGGGAAATAACTCTTCTGTTTGGGTTGGCATGAACACAGCCACTTTGTATCACTGATCAGATAGGCATGGGTACTCAACAAGTAAAATTTCTGTAGGTAAGAGGTGTTAATGGGAAATTATGGGAAAATTTTACAAGAAAATGGGCCTAAGTAACCTTATCATTGTGTATGCTGCTAGGCTATCATGGGGGGGGTTGGCTGTAGGGATAAATAGCTTGTATATAAAAGCTCAGACTTTCAGAATGGCTGGGCTGTTCAGCTGTATCCTACTTAAGAAATTCTGTGTAGTCTCTTAGGGAACACAAACACAAGAAATAATGTACTATGCCACATCATTCTTTAGAAAAATATTTTAGCAGCAAAAATTGTTGGAGAAAACAGATGATTTTGCCGGACCACGTATTTCTGCATGTCAATGTTTTAGGTTTTCATAGACTTATTGCTTATGCCTTTTAGGAATTGATTTGTCTAAAGAAGCTTTCCTCCCTCTATCTTGACTTAATTATATGCTATAAACTCAGAGAAGAGAAGCTATCTTTTTTTTTTTACTGTGAAATAAATTTACTCAGTTCAGTTCTATATTTTTATCAAAGACTGAAGTTGGTAAACAAATATAGGCAGCTTCCAATTATTTTCTATTTCTGGTTATCTAATAGGAATTTATGAACTGAGGTGGAAAAAAGCTGCTAAGAGGGAAGTATTTCAGACCATGAAGATATATGCCCTTATAACACGTGGTGTTGGCACAGTTGTAAAAGAGTGTTTGGAGCTTATGTCAGAGATTTAGTCATTTCTGCTGTGTGTGTTTCAATACTTTCTATTTCTTGAAGCTGTGCAAAGTATAGACAAATGCTCTAGCTGTCGATTATTGCGATGTTGGTGCTTATGAATCGGCAGTATATTTTTGTGCTGTGAACTCCTGTGGCAAAAAGCCTGCCTGAAGTGAGGTCTGCAAAAGCTGAATTTGTGCTTAATGGCTCTTGCAACTTGAACAGAAATGTGGATGAAATAACAAATGTGTAGTAATACTGCATGCAGATGCTTTAGTGTGGAGATCTGGTGTTAAAAGCCAGCATAACAATCAGCATTTTCTAATATTGACTGGAAAAACATCCCTTACCAGGAGAGTGGAAGAATGGGAATACATCCTATAATGTGGTGCTTTGCATCCCTGAGGCAGGAAGAATTTTCAGAAAAAGCTGGCATGTCTTGGTTTTTGTTTTTCTTTTTTTTTTTTTAAATATACTTTCTTAAATTTTGCGACTTGGAAAACTCTAATTATGAATATATGTAACATTTTAATGTGATTTTATAACTGCTCATCAGAGAAACATCTGCCTTTTAAGGCATTCTCATTTTCTAGCTGTGGACATGATTAAGAGGCACTTTCTGAAGTCTGATAGTGACTCTGGAAGTTTGCTTGGAGGCTGTCACAGTTGGGGCTCTTGAAGGTTTCAGCCTTCTGCTATCTGCCCAACAGTGTGACTGCAAGGGAATTAAGAAGGATTTGTCCACACTGAATCTGGTGATGCAGAAAGAAAGACTGGAAGTGGCTGCAGGTTTCTGGAGAATAAAAATGATAGATGATGAAGAAATGCAGGGCAAGAAGATGAAGGATAATGTATAGCCAACAGATGAGAAAATGATAATGGGTATTTTGTATCTGTTTAAATTTTTCTGGCATTAGGATTACAGGAGGCTACACAGAAGGACGGGGTAAGAATGGGAGTAAAGAGAACAAGAAGAGGAGGATGATAAATGAGTACAGACAGGCAAGAAGGCTGACCTGAGGGAGAGCAAAACAGATTCAGAGAGGCTGGAAAAAACAGGGAGAGGTTCAGTCAGAACTACTTTCTTAAAGGTGTTCTCTGGTATCTTCCTGGTTATGTTCTTTTCTGCAGCAGCTGGGTTGGCTTTGCTCCCTGTCTGGTCAAGGGTATCCATTCTCCTATGCACCCCCAGGTGCAGACCCTGTCCTGCCACGTCTTCAGTTTAACTGCCTGTGGTGGTGACACCACTGGTTATGTTTTCTGGCTGCAAAATTGTAACTGGGGATTAGGGTCCCTCACTATTTAAAAAAAAAATAAAAATAAAAGGAAGACATATAAAAGTCAGTCACTTTAACATGTTTAAAGGTTACTTAAAATTCTCATAACAAAGTAATCCATTGCAGATGTTCAAAACGGCCTTCAGCTCTGTATATCTTCTCTAGGTAGACTTTTTTAATAGTCAGTCTAAAGTTAAAACCTTCCCAGTCCAGATAGCCACCCTTTGGCTATAATTTTAGAACACTCTTTTAAACATCATGTTTTTGCTGAAGTTTTTGGATTTCTTCTCTTAAAATTCCAAATCGACTATTTCCTCAAATATCAGAGGCAAATTTCAGCGTTAGAGGTTGACTCTGTTGGAGCTTAACCCAATATTACTAGCTCAAGAAAGAAGTTATCCTTTTTATCTTTGCCGTTTCATTTGGGATATAAATATAAAATAGGTTGTCAGGGGTTTTTTTAGATTGTAAAAATCTTTGACTTTGATGAATCAAAAATATGCTGTTGTAACATCGTACCTGTCTGAAAGGATGTGAAATTATACACTGAGGTCAGATTTCAGTACTTAGTGAAACTTCCATTTGATATTCTGTAAACATTAGCGGTGCTTTTCTTTGAAGAGAGCTGCAACTTAAATGTACCTACAGTAAGTTGCCTTTTAGTTCTTTTATGCCAAATAAGATAATTAAAATCCTTCCTTCCTTCTTTAGTCTGAAAATATTTTCATTGAAACAAATGTCTGCTGTGTTGAGATCTTTGTTATCACAAATGTGTTCAGAGGTACTGATTCGATCAGGATAAGCATCACCAATTACAATCTTAATCTTACAATCTAGTGTCCTTAATAAATATAAGTAATGTTATCTGTATTGCTATTTAGAAGGCTTTATTTCCTCCTTGTGAGTGGAGAAAATATTTTTCAAATTCAGATATAGTTGGAGTGAGAATGTGAGCTTGGAGCTATGTGGGGCACTACAGCTTGTTTTGATACGCAACATCCTTGTCCCTGACTTACTTCCCTTTTCTTTTTGGTCTAGTTGCCTTATACTTTGTATAACTAAATGCCATTTAGATTCTGACCTGTTTCTCAGTATCTTCACAGTGGTCTAAGTCATTGCAGAAGGTAAGAAGCCATACAAATAACATCTTACAGTTCACAGTCATTTTCAGCATAAAGTTTCCGTGTGAACTACTCAGTCAACCAGAAGGAGAATACTCTACCAAACACAGGGGGAAGCCACTTTATCCAAAATACATGTTCACAAAGGAATCCAAGCATACATCTGGGAGGAAAACAATCTATCCCCGGTGGAAACAGCAGATGAAATGTTTTTGTAGGCAATGGGACTTAGGGTGGCTATGTACTTTTTAACTACCTCTGAAGGACCTTAGGAGCTTTAATGTCTAGAAAGAAACTGAAAGGTTTAATACATAAAATGTTAATGATAGAAGAGGAGCAAGTGTTTTTTCTCTCTTGGTATTTCATAATTAATGTTTTCAAGGCTGGAGAAGGTAGGGGTTTTATTTGGGTTTGTTTGGTTTTGGTTTTGTTTTTTCTCTATTTATAACTTGGGGAATTTTAGAGCGCAGTAGACAATGACTTTTCCATTCCAATAAGCAAGCTGTTCTGGGCTTTCAAGCTGTAGCTTTTAGCCCATTAGATTGAATCTTCCTGGTGTGATGGATGGTGCAGCCACCATTCAGTGTTGGCAGTCTGGTGTATCTCCATGCTTAATTAGTCAGTGAAATCATCTTGAAAGGCAGCAGTTGCCTTGACAGAAGCACAGAGAGAGGTTAGTTGTCATGTGTTGGGTTTTTTATGCAGTAAATGTTTGGCTCCCAAGAGATGACAGTTGGCTGGAGCCTTGAAGCAAAGGAGGTGGAAGAGTGAGCATTTAGCCAGGAAGTGTGCGAAATGCCCCACAGTAAAGACCAAACAGGATTTGGTTCTGTTGGCACAAGCCTACTAACCATAGGGCAGTATTTCAAGAGCATATAGAAGCTGGGCAAATTGAAGTCTGGTCTTGCTTTCTGGGCAGCTGAGTGCCTGCCTTTCCTCAGCATACAAAGTAGCTATGAGATAGCACTATAATTATGTAAGAAGATGACATTTTAAATATTCTCAGTACAGCTCCTGGACCAGACACCAGCTGGTGCTGGTGGTTGAGCTACATGGAGAATGGATTCAAACCATGCATCATTTAGAGTAGGCTGTATCCCATGCCCACCTACTCCTTGGCTGTTTTTCAGGAAAGGCTGGGCTGTCCCAGTCTCTGTAAGCTGAATATCAGCTCTGATGACAAGAAGCTATGGTAACAGTTTGCTCTCATTGCAGGTAAGGCAAACTGTGTTCTGGGCTGCATTCGAAGGAACGTACTCAAGCAGACCATAGAGCTGCTTATCCCAGCCTACTTGCCTTTGGTGAGACAGCATCCCAACTGCTGGATCCAGCTCTCAAGGAGGTGACTCCTCACTAGCTGTGTCTGGCTGTGACTTCAGGCTTTCTGTGTTTACATGCTTTGCAGTGGGTATTGTTGCTTGCACTGGGCTGGAGAAGCATGAGATTGTTTTGCAGGTTATGTAAAGGGCTCTGTTTCCTGGCTAGCTGTCGTCTTCTGTTCTCCATTCCTCACCTGTCTCTCTTCCAAGTGTTCCACAGAGACTTTCAGCTAGACCTCAGAGCTCAAGCTCAGATGGTGCAAACTGTTGCACCTGTTAAAAACAAAAGGACTCCTGGGTCCAGTCTCTGTGTGGAGTCCTTGCTGTTAGACAGTGTGTGGCAGGAGGCACATCTGCAGTGTAAGCATGGCAACAGATACAACAAACACACTAATTAAAGCAAGTCTTCCAGTGATGTCTCTCTAAATTGCACTCTCAGGTAACTGACTCTTTATTGTCATCCTTTCTGCATAGCATCTCCTCAAATAGAGGACTTCTTTCTGCCTGTGTTTTTCAAGAATTGTTATTTTGTGGCTGGCAGATGTTAAATTAGAAACAGGTTTTTATCATGTTCTCGCAGAAGCCACCTATTACCAAGTACATTAAGGTGCCTGGAGTTTATAGGGCCACTGGACAGGGAGAAACATTTGGGAAGCAGCAAATGGGAGGGAAGGGAGTTACAGATTCCTAAAGGAAAGGACGTAAGAGATGCCTGCAAGAAGAGTGGGGGAAGCACTGGGTGGTGCAGGGAGATGAGCATTACTAACCAGACATCCTCTACCCAGGAGAAATACCTGCTACCCATGTCTGAACAGTATCGCTCCTTTTTGTCATTCCCCATTGTTCCAGACGTGCGTTCTGTTGAATATGGAAACACTGTACCCAATGCTTTTCTTGTTGCTCTATTTTGGTTTTTGTTGTATTGGTTTTTGGGGATTTCGTTTTTTGGTTGGTTTTTTTTTTTTTTTGGTGTTTATTGGTTTTTTGTTTTGTTGTGGTAGGGGGTTTTTTGGGTTTTTTGGGGTTTTTTTGTTTGTGGATTTTTTTTTTTTTTTTTTAGCTTATATGACATCTAGAGCTGATTAAACTGGGTTTAAACTTACTATGAGTCTGAACTGGTAGTAGCAAGAATCAAACTAAGAGTATAAAGCTAATGAAACTCGGAGTTTATTTTTATTTTGGTAAAGTTCAGGTCTAACTGTAGTGTAGCATAATTACCTCCGGTACCATGACCACATCCATAGTGGGACATCTAAAAAGTAGTACCGAGTGCCTGTAGACTAAATGACTGTTCAGCACAGGGATGTTTTCTTTCTCACAAAGACTTTTGTCTGTTATTTTCAACGGGCTTGTATTGGTCGGGTGAGAAGCATCCTACCTCACCAGGAGTATGGGATGCTTAGCAGCTGTTGGACTGCTCTCCAACTATGATACAGTATCTTCATACACCAGAACATGACTACTCTGTACAATAGGTTTGGAGCAGTCGGTAACTTCAAGTGCTGTTTGGCTTGAGAATCTTTGGAGACTGAGAAATACATATGCTCAGGCCCAGATCCATCCTCATCCAGTGAGAAATGTAGCTGCCTTCAGCTTCAGGTGTAGTTAGTTATGAGAGATGTATAGCTCGACAACCAATTCAGTTCACCTAAGAACTATCCCCCAACTCAGATTCCTTGAGCCACATAAACATAGGTGGGATGAACCTAGGTTGTAGCTAATAATCATGAAGCAGCCCTTGCTCCTTATTGATCTTAGTTTTCTGAATCAACCTTTTGTGTTTATTGACCTACTTTTTGTATTTTCCTACTGCTATGATAAAAATATCAACTGTGTGAAGTAGGGATTCCTGTTCTCCCTCTGTTTTGCCCATAGCCCAACTCAATGGCAACATCACCTGAGTGAAGCTTGCCTGAGTGAGGTTGTCAGTGGCTCTGAAGACACAAGTGGGTTATGACTGAATTACTGAAGCTCCTGTCTTTTAGGGTCTTTTTCTTGATCCTGCCAAGTATTTTATCAGGTCCTTAAACAATCTAAGTATTCCTGACATGGTGCTAGTCCCAAGAGTTCATTTCCAACAGGGTTTTGCTACATTACAAGCATACCTCAGCTGCTTGCTTTCTTCAAACAGTTCACAGTTGTGCTATTAAGAGCAATGTGCTGAAACCTTTAACAAAAACCTCTTTAGCTAAGGCAAGCTCTTAAATCTTTTCAGGACTTGAAAACAATTTTACTAATTCATGCTAGAAGCACTCAAGTGAAGGCAGAGAGCCGAACACCTTATACCAGAAAGAATCTGAATAACACCACGTATATGAAAGCATCTGAAAGCCTGTGTAGTATAGCAGACTGTTCTAAAACAAGGAAGATGGCTTGTGGCAATGCTAGACTTGAGCTAAGAAAAGCTATGAAACTGTCACAATCAGGCAATAGACTTCCTTGAACGAGTGCCTAGTAAGAGCAACTGGAAATAACTGCTATAAAGCCATGCGGTTCGATGGCAGCTTGAGTAAATTTTGTTTGCTTGTAATGCAAAAGATGGCCTTCTCATGATTATAAAGGTTAACACAGGCAGTTCACAGTGAATCAACAAGACAACTGCTAACAGAAGAAGAGCAAGAGTATCCAGAGGAGCAGGGGGGACAATTCCTTTAGAGGATATTTGAGAGGGTAAGCCTGTGTACAGGGAACAGGAACAACCTGCAGACAGACACCAGATTTACAAACAGACCTTGGAAACTCCAAAACTGTTACGTTTCCATCACTTGAGTTGTGGCTGAATCAGCTCCTGGAGAAAACGAGTCCTGGTCTCACATGGCCAAACCTAGCTGTGTAATGTTCACCGCTCACAAGAGGAGCTGCCTGAAAGTAAGGCTTTGAAGTAAAACTACTTTTCCCATCTCTTTTGTACAGATTTGGCTCCTAATTTTATGGTTTGTACCAGTTGCCAGCTGGGCTTAAACCACGTCAGTGTTGCAGAGCACAGCGTGTCACTGGTGTCACCCTTTACCAGTGCAAACCTTTTCAGCACAAATAAAAACCCTCGCTGGAAAGAACTCATCTTCCCCGCAAAACTCTTTCAGGCCAGGTTTGCCCGTGGCTTGGAGGGGTTCACAGGAACAGTTATCTCCTCCCCTGAGGTCTAATCATCATCTTTTTTTCCTCAGAATCCAATACTTTTTGCAACCCTGTGTATTACAGAGATGCTAAACTCCCATAAACACTTCTTTCCTATACAAGCAGAAAAAAAAGTGCTTTGTTGCTCACTAGTAATGTAGCCAAAGGTCACTGTGGGCTCCCACCCTTCATGGCAGTACAAAGGGCCAAAGGTGACAGAAGAAGCTGTGCAAAAGCTGGAGACACATCATATTTTAGAGCATTCATGAATTTGTTTCTCCTTGCTATTATTTAATGAAAATTCAGGGGCAGTATTTGTTTGACAGATGTGCTTCTGTGTTTGTTGTGCTCCAAAAGCATGGTAAAAGGCAAAGACTTTCCAGCTTTCATCTCTAGCTTTGGCAGAGAGTAATTTAGAGAGAAGTGTGTTTTGGTAGACTTGAAGCCCGATGTCAGATGGAATTATAAAATCCAAGAAAACTCTTGAACAACATGATGGAGTAAGGCAAAGGAAATTTTAGTGAAAGTGTACATTTTGTTCATGTGTGCCTTACAGGGACACAGAAGCCACCAAATACCTTTGATGCAGTGTACATTAAAAAGCAAATCTGAGATGTCCTGTGGTTTGAAATGGTCACTTATTACTCACATAAGTATTAAGTTTGGGGATTTTTTTGGTTGGGATTTTTTTTGTTTTGTTTGTTTGTTTTGGGTAGGTTTTTTTGGTTGGTTTTTTTTTTTTTTTTTTTTTTTTTGAGTTTGAACAGAAGGTCTATTTGCCGTTTCTTGTGATTTTACTTTAGATATATTTCTAAGTAAGGAAAAGTATCTGACTTGGGTTTTAGTTTTGTTCTGTGAATCATTTTCAGTATCATAAAGGCCTATGGATGACACTGAGGAAAAAAATATAGATTGGGTTTTGGACTTCAGATTGTGAAAACAAACACTTCAGAAAGCTTTCAATAATTGGAAATAATGTGACTTTTTAGTTGAAGTTCACTTTTACTGTAAGGTGCAAGACTTTATAACGGCAGTTAAGAACCTTTACCAGAGGGGTATGCAGGAATTTCTGCGGGGCAGTTAAACTTTAATGTGCTCAAAGATGAAGAAATTCCAATTTGTTGCTTTCAGAATGAAGGACGATGCGTCAGCAACAGCAGCCTCTAAAAAGGGAGAAATATCGCCATCTTGAGGCTACTATTCTGTATGGCGACTAAGATAAGGTAATGCGAGAAGCATTAAACTACAACTAATTAAAACTAAAATATCTTCTTGAAAGGCTTTGATGGAACACAAAAATAAAGTTACTGCAATAGATACAACTTGGTTTTTCTTTAGCGGTAACTTTTTCTTCTTAAGAAAAAAACATTGATGAATAGCATTTGTCAGGCTGTCAGAATCCCGTTAAAATAGTAATTGTTCTTTTGTTAAATAAAGGAAAAAAGGTATAAGTGATATTTTAAACGTATTTCTTAATTTTATGACAGCATAACTATCACCTGTGCCTTCGTACAAAAATTCTGCATTCATTTTTACAGGCGTAACACCACAGCAGATGCAGATTCTTAGTAATCATTACAATGTAATTTTGTATGTTTTGACTGTACAATTCTCTTTTGTGAGAATTGTAACCGTGTGTAAATTCTACTATGCCAAGAGCCAAACACACACAAAAAACTTGTTAAGGTTCTACTTTAATCACCTTGACACTGAGCTATTATATAGATAGGGATTGTTTTGTGAAGGTCTAAACTGAGGGGACAAAGGAATGTAATCTAAAATATATGCCTATTCCTAATTCTTAATGTTATTAAATGACTCAAGATCTAGGTAGATGAATTAAAAACAAATTTTAGCCCTTAAAATGCTTGTAATTTCAGCACAATGTATGCAGGGTTGAAGTCCAACAGAATTTCACAATACTTCAAAGGTAAGCGTTAAGTGTTTGCTTCCAGACAAAACTAAAAGATCATCTGGGAGCAATTTTATAACTCTTTCTTACATTCTTGACCTGGCTTTCTGATTAACTTTGAACCTGTTGCTGAGTGCCTGTGTTCTGGCTGCTTTGCCAATAAAAGAGATGATTTGCTACCTGAAATGCATAAACGAGATTCACAGTTAATACTGAATTAGCTCAGAAAATGGCTTTGCTGTGTAGATACTAGTAACAGTGACTGGCAGGACACTCAGAACTGTCGGGGAAGGCAGGGTGTGTTAGCATTGCTCTGTGCTGGTTCTCTGAGAGACTTCACTGCAGGTCTCAATGCTGGCTGCACACCTCTCGAAACCACCTCTGTGGTGCTACTGAGTGCTGCTTATGTTAGTTATATCATGAGATCATCTTGCTTTTGAAGGCATTCTCTATTTCTGCAGTTATGGTTGTGTGCATACTTTGTACTATGTTTACAGTTTTCTGTTTTTATGGGCTAAACTACAAAAATAGTACCTCAGCTTTGAGACAGTCTATGGGAAAGAATCTGTGGAAATACAGAAACTGTAGCGGATTTTACAATGGAACAGCTTTTCTTCTTCACTGAATCCCTCAGACTGGTACATGTTAACTATAGTGATTTTATTTTTTATTGGGGAATGGATTTCTTCAATACCCCATTAGTACCTCAATTTCCATGTGTGTTTTGTGGATTTTATTTGTTTGTTTAGGTTTGGTTTTTTTTTTTCCTTTCAAAAAGAGGGCAAAGATAGTGCGCAAAATAGAAGCTTCAGGAGTCCTGATTTCTAAAGGTTTAGGGTTGTTTTAGGTCAGGGTAGAGGCCTGACTCATCCACTAATTTTTCTGACAGCAGCAAGTAGAAGACGCAAAGGGAACAGTATGAGAAGCAGCCAAGGATATTTCACCACCCTTTTTTCCAACTCAGATTATCAAGTCTAATATTAAAGAGCAGTGCAGACATATTCATATATTTATCTATATTCACATACACAAGACCTTGTTGTTGGGTTAAAGAAATAACTCGGCCATGCCAGGAATCAACCTTCTGGCATGTAATTCAAAGAAAAATAGTTTTTGCTGGATAGAGGCATTAGCACAAAAATCTACTATCAGATATGCTAGTGAAGGGTATAAAATACACATTCTCATTCATGGAACCATTACAAGCCAAGGAAAGGAGGTGGTAGCCCTTTAAAATGAGATCAAGCCCAACACAAGAAAGATGCAAACCATTTACATGATATCTTTCTTTTGCCATTGTTGGTCATGTGCTAGCCCTGGCCCCTGAAAGGTACTGAATGGCAGGTGACCCTAAATGTGAACATCCATCTTCCAAAAGAGCAGTGCTGGCTGGGCTGTGGCACTGAATGGTTCCGGGTGCACTGGGGATTGCCCACGTCCTGTGGTTTATCCTGGCAGGCAGCTGAACACCACACAGCCATTCGCTCGCTCCCCCCACAGTGGGGTGCAGAGAGAATCAGAAAAAAGGTAAAACTTGTTTGAAATAAAGACAGCTTAATAGGACCAAAAAGGAAGGAAAAATAATAATAATGATAAAAGAACTTACAAAACCAGTGTTGCACAGTGCAACTTCTCACCTCCCGTTGACTGATGTCCAGCCAGACCCCGAACAGTGGGCACCAACCCCCAGCCAACTCCTCCCAGTTTTATGGTTCAGCATAATGCCATATGTTATGCAATATCCTTTTGGCTAGTTTGGGTCAGCTGTCCTGACTGTCTCCTCTCCCAGCTTCTTGTGGCCCGCAGCCTCCTTGCTGGCAGGGCAGATGAGAAGCTGAAAAGTCCTAGATTAGGATAAATGCTGCTGAGGAATAACTAAAATACGGGTGTACTATCAGCATTGTTCTCATCCTAAATCCAAAACACAGGACTGTACCTGCTACTGTGAAGAACATTAGCTTTATCCCAGCTGAAACCAGAACACTATGGTCCACAGTGGAGCACTCATTATTTTGAAGTATATGATATGAATGCCTGGAAACAGAGTGGAGCCGCTTTTGAGTGAGAACTATGCCATTTAAGCTTCTCACCCCAGGTATAAGGAAGACTCTATGAGTATTTGTGTTAAGAGATGCACACCTAGAAGCAGAGCAATGACTGTGCAGATTGGACTTGGTTTTGCCTTCTAGTCCTCCTTTTGCTGCTAGAAATTAGAGTGAAGCAGAAGTAGTTTGTGAGAATGAAATAACTGAAATCTCTTATCATTTGTAAGAAAATAAATTAAATGTATATAGCCCTTTGGTTACTCCCATGATCTTGCTTTCTTTCCTGACAGGGGAAATTGTGAGCCCATAACTGTTCTTGGACTATGCCCTCCAGATGGCAAATATTTTGATTTAGTGCTAAACTGCAGTGTTGGTGGGTCTGAGAATTTGTACATTGACGGTAAGAATCTTAAAAAAATGAGTGTAAGTACATTATTCCAAGACTTCTGAATGTTTCAGAGGTCATGGTTTTCAAGCTTTCCTCTGTAAACCTGGCAGCAGAATGCCTTTATAGGAAAGTGGGTCTTCTTAACCGGAAGCCGTTCTTTAAGAAAAAAGGTGAAGTATTCTGAGAATCTGGATAAAAATGTTGCTGTCCATGCTTGTGACTTTTATGAGTTTTCTCTTTACCTTTTAAAGGAAACTACGCATACTCCTCATCTATCAGACCAACTCTGCTCTAGTTAAAGCTGACTCTGCTCTTAGATGTGTTTCCAGGTTCTTAGTCCCCCAGATCACCATGAAGGCTGTGGGATCTTAAGGGACTGCACTGAGGATCAGAGGTTTGGCTGAAGCCTGTAGTCTGTTTCAGACTTCCCGGGTGCCCTGGTCAAGTCCTTTAAACACTTAGGGCTGGGCTCTGTGGAGGACAATGATGATGCACTAATAGTGCCCTGAGCAGATCTTCATTAATGGGCAATGAGGTTTTGCCACATTGTGGTAGCAGAAGGCGTTTTTGTACCTCATCTGCTTGTACCTTGGTCTGAGACTCCTATTCCTGAGTCCTGGTAAACCAGGTAGTGCTAAGCTCTGCCTTTTTATCTGAAAAATTCCTATTGTGGGGGTGTTTTCCTCCTGAGGAAAGACAGATGGAAATACAGCTTGTGTACAAAAGAGAGAGACTGGCCGCATGAGAGCATCGGCTGTGAACAAAGGTAGGAGGGGAGGAAGAGACACGAGTGTGCAGCACTACTGATACTCATTCCAAGCCACTGGTTTTGCATTTTTTAATTTTTCTTACCAAATTGTAGATCAAAGTACAGGCCTGAATGTGCACGTTAGGAAAAAGCACTCAGATAACTTCTACTTAATTATGTTACAGCCCGTTATTGCATTAAGACATAATTGTCGATTTCATTAGAGTTAATTGTTGCAATTTTAATGTCACTATCAAAGTGAAGCATCCTAGCTGTAAGCAGCAGCACATTATTTTCTATTGTGTAATTGCCCACATGTTACTACATGCCCAGGATCAAGACTTGGCTGTCTTTCTAAAAGAGAGATTTGACTTTAACAACAAATAATTGGGTTTGATGCAGCAATTACTGGGTGACACTCTGAGTCTCTTTAGGCAGGAGATTGGAATGGCTTTCCAGGGCTAACATGTCTGACTGTGGTAAAGCTTAGATATCTGTGATTCTTTTTTAACTGCACTTTCTAAGGGAAGGCGCTTAGCTGCACTAATGTGGTATTAAGCATTTAGTCAAGCAGCTCCCAAGTCGTTTCATGGGTTAGGAATTGCCTTGGGTTTGTGTTCCCAGAGGATGTGTTGGGGCCGTGTTGCTTTCAGATGATACCTCGTGAGCAGGAGGTAGACTGTCCAAAGTAAGTGTCTTGAATCAAAAGCTGTCTCTGGCTCATCGTGTGGAATATGCAGTGGTTTGCTGCTTTGGATCAGGATGGGCTTTTCAATGATTAACAACAAACAAACAAACTGAGGTAGAAATGAATGCATGTGTAATTTAGACAGGTCAGTTTGTTTTATTACATATTCGCATAATTATTTTCAGCATTATTGGCTCTCCACAGAAAAGAGAATAACCTAGATGCTATCTTTGCTAAAGTATACTGCATTGCTACTTCAGATTCTTCACTGGGAGGGGAGAAGACGCTAAATATGATTTATGAGGTACTTAAAGATGTACAGCAAAGCTGCTCTTAGGGAAAGCTGTGATAAGACAGTCGCTTAAGGCTAGAATTAACTGTTTTATCCTGGTAAAGGCCAGGACTTGCTTTTCTAATAGCTTTTAGTGTCCATTTCCTTCTCATCTAGTCAGAGGGGCAACAGAGAGCAACTGGAAAACCCTTTCCTGAACTGACAGAATCCGCAGATGTTACTTGGAAGATGTAACTTGTTTTGTGACTGATTTGTTGTTATTTTTTTTCCGTCTTTTCGACTGCGTTGGGCACTTGCAGCTCAGGTGTTTGCACTTCAGTGAGGTCCTCATAAGGTTGCCGGTGGGCAGAGCTTGTGTGAGAGGGAGGGGAGCACGCTGCGTGTTCGCATCCCGTAATCAAGGATCTCGTAGGCTTTAACGGGCACAAGCCAGTGACTTCTCCTTCAATGCAGTTTGTTTCTCCAGCAATTTCAGGGTTTGGGCCCGTGTGTGGCACCGAACCAGGCCCCTGCCTGCCCTGGTGCCGGCCGCCGTTAGCCGGGGAGCGGCCGTCAGCCGGGAACAGCGCGCCGCGTTGCCACGGGAACGCCGCGCCGTTGCCATGGGCACGGGAGGCGCGGCGCCCCCTCGCGGTGCGGTGCGGGCTGCCGGTGGCGCGGTGGCGGGGCTGCGTGCAGAGAGCAGCGGCGCCGAGAGCCGCGCCCAGCCGCTGCCGAAGGGCCTCCCGTTCCGCGGCGAACAGGGCTCGGAGAGCCGAGGCTTGGTTCGCAAGGCGCGCCTAGTTCAAAGCGTTTGCAGGCGGAATTCTACCGAAGGTCAGCCAGCTGCCTCTGCTGGTGCCAGCTCCGCTTGCTCTGCCAGCGGCAATGGTGCCCACAGAGATGCTGTTTCCTTCAGCCTTGGATAACAGGTCTGTGTTGTAAAAGCCACACACTGGCCAACGGCAGAGGCTTAGGGAAGGGTGTGAGAGCAAGGCAGCGTCGCTTAACTGGGCAGGGAAGGCTTGTGTTCTGCATCCCCAAAGTGCTGGGTTACCTGGACTGTCAGTGACCAACTGTTCTGCTTTATTACTTTTTATTTATTATTTATGTATATATTTATTAGCAGTGGATAACTGGGAGTACAACTTTGTTATGCTAGGCAGTCTTTCCCTGAAATAACTAGTCCAAAGCACTAAAAGTAGGGGAACAAATAGGATATTGCAACAAAAAGCAGCTGCTCTGGGGTGGGACGCCACTGGCTAGCTAGCAAGCCTTGCAGGTCCTTCCTGCAGGCCTGGATGCTTCCTAAATTGCTTTTTTCAAATGAATCCAAGCGTCAGACCAAGAGTGTTTTTATGTCATTCCTTTGTCAAAAGGCCAAATAAGCCAGCACAGTTCAGCAGGGAAGGGGAGGTGGCCTTTTAGAGGGAGTAGCCAGCTGAACTTCCGGTAAGGAGTGCCACAAAAAAGGTCAGAGGGATGGAGCACCTCTCCTAGGAGGAAAGGCTGGGAGCATTGCGGTTGTTCAGCCTGGAGAAGACTCCAGGGAAACCTTATAGCAGCCTTTCAGTTCTTAAAAGTGGCCCATGAGAATGAAGGTGAGAGACTTCTTAGAAGGGTCTGTTGCAATAGGATGAGGGATAATGATTTTAAACTAAAAGAGGTGAGATTCAGGCTGGATGTGAGGAAGTAATTCTTTACAATGAAGGTGGTAAAATACTGAAACAGGTTGCTCGGAGAGGTGGTAGATGCCCCATCCCTGGAGACATTCAAGGCCAGGCTGGATGGTTCTGGGAAACCTGATCTGGTTTAAGATGTCTCTGCTCATTGCAGGGAGATTGGACTAGATGACCTTTGAAGGTCCCTTCCAGCCCAAACCATTCTATGATTCTAAGTCCATGTGCAGCCCCAAGCTTCAGCAAGGCAGACCAGAGAGAGGTGGTGACTTGAGCCTCAGAAAGTTATCTCAGAAGGTCAGTGCTAGTTACAGAGAGGCAAAGTCGCTTTTTCTTGGGAAGCAGGGACGTCTGTAAGTGCCTTCCAGATCGGGAAGCAGCAATGGAGTAGCAAATCACATCTGTAATTGGCAGCAATTGTCGTCATCCCAATCAGCCCTGACCTAATCGGCCATACATTTGGCAGCACCTATTTACGTTCTGCAATTTCCTTCAGTCAGGGTGTCACTCATTCCTGAGACTGCTCTGCCAGCAGCTACGCGACGCCTGGGGATGCCAGCACAAGAAGGAAAATGACATTTTGAGAAAGATGTAATTTCTTTTTCAACACTGCAAAACATCCACCCATCTGTCACAAACGCTTGTCTTCTTTCCCGGCACTCCAGCATCTCCGTATCAGTCGCGCAAGGAGTACAGCTCAGCACAGAGGAATTTATGAAGTTAATGGTATCAATCATATGCCAGTTCGCATTACTTATGAGTGCCAGAGATGACATCTTTTCACCCCTTGCCATCAGGTTTGGGCTTTTATTTTAAACTTATCCTAGAGAAAAGAACTGGAAAAAACACAAGTAGGGAGATGATAGTGCTGAAGCGACTCTGGAAGACCAAGCTAGCTTGCTGTCAGATAGCAGAATCAGAGGTGGAATGCTTAGAGTCACACATAGCCAATTGCTCCCCAGATCGTTCCGCAGCCTCTTTTTGTCTGAAACTCAGCCTGGTACCTCTTGTCTGTATTGGAAGATGATGATCTCTTACAGAAGACACCATGTGATTTGCCTAATGAGCTGTCACACTAATAGCAAACCAAATAATCTTCATACTGCTGATTCTGGAAATCATGCTGATGCTAGTAAAGCAGTAGTTGCAATGCTGCTTAACATCTTGGGGTCTGACCTATGTTTTTCAGTGTCACTCTGTGCCATTTAGAAACGGTACTTTGAAAAACATTCAGTTAACCATTGGTGAAGTATGCCCTGTGACTGTAATGAACTGTCCACTGTGTGGTAATTAATAACATGCTGCAGAGTTCTTGCTGTGTCAAAATAAAGTATCAGGTGTGCCCATGTTACCAGGAATACTTTCAGTTCAGATTGACTTGAAATTCTGATTCATTAAGCTGTCAGCAACTCTCAACAACTATAAGGGGAAAACATTGATTAGTAGCTCCAGAAACTGTAGGCATGTTTACAAGAAAGGCTGATTTGACTCTATGAACAGGAGCTGGCTGTAGATTTTAGGTTTGTTTTTAAATGTTTCTTTACTCATTACTGCCATATTGATCTTCTATAAGACTTACAGAAGTCCGAGTCACACTACAGCATCAAGCCATGTCAGAAAATGAACATTAGAGCACCCTTGAATACATGGGAGTCTCAAACAGAGCACAGTCCAGAAAAAAGCCGATCTAATTTGCAGAATATTGCACATTTTGTGTATAAATTGGTACGTGCAAAATAACCTGGAGCAATTCCATTGTTATGCTATTTAAGAATAACTATTTATGAAGATATAAAGGATACACGGTGCACATATTCTTACTGTAAAGAAGATCAGACAATTTGCTGTTTTGTCTGTGAACTATTTAATTTGCTCAGATGTTTCTAGGAATGTCTTCCATTCAACCTCTTATTGCCACCTTCAGAAATATCTCATTCTTTGAGACAAGGATTTTATTTATTGAGCATTTATATATGTGTGTCTTGGGTATCTGTGTGTCACTGCTGAGTTAGAAATCAGCCATAACAATACTAGAGAAAATTAATTCTCCTTGTGTTTCACTCAGTCACTTTGAATGCAAACTTCTAGAAGTGAGATAGCATTTGTCATTCTGAGAGTGCTGCTATTTTGCTGGCGAGATAAGATGAAAACTGGGATTAGTAAAGCACACACATGGCTTATCAGGCAGTTCGGTGGATGCATTTCAGATTTGGAGGACTATGAAAGATGGAACAGCATCAGGAACTTTATTGCTTAAGCGTTTGCAAACTTGAAATTTTTTGAAGCATCTGTATTTATCTGTAAAAAAGGCAGCTAGACTTCATCTGGTCAGTCCCTGGGAAGAGACGATATGGAAACACTACCCCTCAATGGAGAAGTGATTGACACAGGGAGCACTTTTCCAGTCACTGGTGGCAAAAATGCTTCAAATGTAAATTCTAAATGAAGCTGCCTATTTATTTGACTACAGAAGAGAGAGGGTCCTGCTGTTGGCTGCTGGCCAGAAGGTGTGCTCATGGGAAGGACTGCAAAACACAAAAAGTATAGTAGCAAATGCTGAATGAAGAAGTCAACCGGCATGTGTTGCTCCATGTACCAGGTGACCATCTGTCAAGGACAATATGTACTTACTAAGCAAGCCTATAAAGTGGCTCCAAAGGCCCTAGGAAGTTACTTCTCACCGATCATCTTTTTGTCTCCTCCTCGCATGGAGGGACACAGTTCCTGCTACTACAGCCCCTGATACAGAAGGCTCCCTTCCACAGGGAGAGGCAGAGGCAATGCTACCCTGAGGGTATGTCCGTGTGATGCACTATTGAGACTCTCATGGAGCACCAAAAGAACTAACTTAGGTATGAGTATAAAAGATAGTAATAGTCATGGTTTTGCTGCCTGGACTTATTTGTCCTGACGAGCAATAGAATGTTTAAGTCTGGAAGCCCCCATGGTACAGGACTGATAGTCTTTTGGCAGCTTGTGTGCCTAAGTACCCTGAAATCATACTTGCCTGTGATTTGCGGCTGAGGAAGTTTTGCAGGTGAATCAAGAAAAAACAGATGGGTCTAAATTTGTTTTGTTCCCAGTTTGTTGACATAAAAACTTTGAAATGGGGAAGCCTTCTTGCCTTCCTCCGTAATCCCTATCACAACTGCCAAGGAATTCTGCAATTCTTGTTCCTTTCTGTTGGGCAGCACCATCAGCCACCAGTACTACCATCTCTCTCATATGACTCTTAGGAGACAAGAGGCTTATTTCTGTTTTTTCAGCCTGACATTTCAGTGACCCACATGTATAACTATGTCTAATTGCTTCTAATGGGAAAGGTTCTCGAGCTATTGCAAAGCTGTAAGCTTTGCTTCTCCTTCAGGGCTCTGCCTTTCTTCTGGTTACCCATTAGGCCTCTACATTGGAAAAGGGTTAAAAAAGAGATTCGATCCTATTCCTCTGAGAAGAAGAGGGCATTTTCCCCATCCCCCACAGATATGAAAGAGATGCATAAACAGAAGACAGAGAGATTTCTTGCTCTTGCAGAAAAAATTCTGCTAGCTGAAAAAATAATTGTGCTTATCTCTGAAAACCTCTTTGAGCCAGACCATCAGGGGACACAGAGACCATCCACAAAATTCAGACTGGATTGCCTAGACATTTATTACTGGGATGATCCAGCTGGACTGAAGGGATGGGCAGGCTGGGTTGGGGCTAACCAATATGTGGGGTCAGCAGGAGTGCTCTGTGGTTCATGTCGTGCTACATCCAAATGTGTGGACAGCTCGCAGTGTGATGATTGTTGAACTATTTCAACTCATAACCCCAGCCTCTTCTTAGTCATAACTGCTGATTTAAAACTCAGGCTGAATTATCAGACTGTGATGTAGCCAGAGAACAATTATCAGCTGTTTGTAATTCAAAGCCTGTCTGTGCCTTAAGCTGTCTTCTTGGGGGGGGGGAAACCTCCTCACCCCAACCCCCCGGATCTCCAGTATTGTAATCAGCATAGCTGAGTTATGGCCAGAATGTGAATATAGCATACTCAGAATTTGCTGCTTCCTTTGTAGTAATAGGTCTGTTAGCAAACTGTCAATCAAATACTACTTGTTTCAAACAAAAGTGTGATGACACCTTTTCTGCAATGGAAACTCCATTATCTATCACCTGAGTATGCCATTTAAACAATGCAACATCCATCAAGTATCCTGAATCCTTTTATATGCCTACTCTGGTTTTAGCTGCTTTGAAAATGTTTTACTTTTGACTAAATCATTACCAAAAATGTCTAGTTATCTCTGCTAGCAAAGCATACTTAGTTTTAACTTGGAGGATAGGATCTGGCACTCTTACTGCCTAAGAATATCTTTAAAGATAGAGCAAATGCTTTATGTCAAGTTATTGAGTGCACCTTTTAATGAACTGTCTGAGTGAGAAACAGATTGATTGTGGGGGTTGAGGTTAGGTAAGTAAGTACCTCTCAGGTGGAAAGCTGATCATTTGGGGGTGGAGTGTTAGTTGTCTAGAACTGTTAGAGGGGTCTGGAGTGGAAATATGTAGAAAATGCTGGTTGTTACAAAAACCAACAGCAAAGGAGGGAGGAGGCTGGTGCAGGGAAAGGCCATAGTGAAAGGATTTAATGCTGGCTGAATTCCCGTGCCCTCATCTCTAAGCCCACACTCCAGGCAGGAGCAGACGTGTAGCAGGGCAGTGGGGAGGATAATTGGACCATCTTGTCTTTCACAGCCATTAATCCACTTTATTTTTGGCACTGGACTGGTGGTAGTGCCTTTCCTACCCTCTCTTAGGCTAGATGAAGATGGACTATCATGGACTACCACAGTGGCAAGGTTCAGGAATTTGGTTTTGAGCCTTTTTTTATAGCATCCTCAGAAAGGAGCTGGTGCTGTGCTGTGTGCTGAGAGAGGGCATGTATTAGCAGGATCCCTGCAGCAGAGTATGCAAGGGCCACCCTGAAATGTTTCACTAGCAAATTTTTAGACCTCGAGCCAGGGCCAAAGGACAGTCTACAGTAGAATGGTCTGGGTTATACAGTGGTGGGTCTTGGCTTCTTGGGAAGGCAAGTGGAGAAGGAAATCTCTCATCATCCCGCACAGTAGCCAAATGGACCAAGCTATATCGGTATTCTGAAACCAGGATATAGGAGGAAATGGCCCTTTATTCATGACCTGGACACAATTAAAGCATAGCTATGGATAAATAGTTGTTGTAAATAAACCTGAAGCCTAATGTCTGATCCCATTTTATAAAATAAGCTTGCAGTTCTAGGATTTAAATGCTTCTGAAGGCTGGTCATACAGACTTCCCCTGATTTCCTCTTCCAGTTGGTCTGAAAGTAAAATGCAAATCAGCTTTCAAACAAGCTGTGTGTTTTAGTTCCCTCACGTTCATCCAAAAGCACTTAAAGAATGTTTTTGACTAGAAATAATTTTTAATTTGGATTTTGGAGGAAAGATGGTCTTTTGAGAACATCAATTTACTCCCACTTAAGCAACTTGCTGGCTACTCCAAATGCTAAACGTACAACTTAATTCAATAATGACATCTCTCAGATGTCTACTGAAGGAGCGTTTTATAAGTCCTAATCTGCTTTTCTAATTTAACTATCAACAACCTATGGTTAAGGGTTAAAAAGAAATTAATCTGAAAGTTCAAAATCAGATGGAGCCAGCGAAGGTACGTGGGCCAGGAAGGCTGTCATAGACAGAAGGATCCCTATCAGTAAGAGAGGAGTGTGTGAAAAGGAATTCCACCAGGCTAGAAAAAGGAAAGGTGTATCATCGGAATTAAGAGCTTTACATTTTGATTCAGAAAGCAATATGTCAGAAGGAAGGCAGAAGCTCTCTGCAGTCAATCTGGAACTGGAAGAACTGTGCCAGCGAGATAAGCAAGTCGTGAGGATCAAGTTGAGCATGGTTATTAAGAAGTATCAGTAAAGAAGATGATTTGGCTAATGTCAGTTCAAATGTGGTGATTAAAATTAATGAGAAGAATAATATGACCAGGAAAGAGAAAGGAGAAGAATGAGATTAAATTTAGAGAGCCGTATTTCTATTCAAGATCAAATCATGTTGCTGAATCTGTTACCCATTTTGCATAAACCTGAAAACAGTGGAAATTAATGTTTCTCTTATAATGATTTATTTTTGTTGCCAGTGCCTTGAAAAGACTTTAAAATTCAGAAAATACAGATAAAAATATTTATTCAATCTTGCCTGGATTACAAAGATCTATTCCCATTCAGTTTCTGTGCATCTCTCCATAGTTGTCTTTATCTTTTCAAGCATATTAAAAGCTGTTTTCTATAAATACATTTCATTGGTTCTGATGACAGCTCTTAGTATTTTCTCAAACATGACCTTAACTAAGTAATACCAAAGTGATCATAAATATAAATACACCAGGTGGGAATGTTTTTATTCAAAGAAATGAGCATTAGCTTCCTATGAAATACCATACTGAAGGTTCTTCTTTTAAATCTGCTGGAAATGTCTCTCCTGCTGCCTGTATTTTTGTTTCACCTAATTATTTGATATTCACCATAGCAAGCAATTGTGCAGGTACCAAAGAGATGGTGCCAAGAATGCAAACTTGAGTGGCCCAGGGGTATAAAAGCGTGACTGCTTGCATTGAGCCTCGGCACCTATCCTCCACCTTTGCTCTGCTCCCACCATGTGCCACAGGAAGGGCTGCCGCTGCGTTCCCCAGCTAGCCCAGTGTACGGTAGCCAGTGTGCACGACGCTAAGGAAGCCTCTGAGGTCCAGCCACGTCCTGAGTGTTCTGGAACACATTCTTTGCCCTCACCCATCAGACTCAGTGGCCAGAGGTGGTGGAGAAGGCAAAGTTGTCCTCTGACAGGGTAAGGCTGACTCCGCAGCATCTGAGGTTGCACGAGGCACCACAGCTACCAGAGCTTTTAGCATACTGCTGAGGTGTTTTCTCATTTGTTGCTGTACATATAATATACAATGTATAGTTCTGTCAATGTCAGTTAACTAATTGCAAATTAACTTCTTTTACCTAAGACAGTGGCAAGTTCTATGTCTGGACACTCCACAGAGTTTTGCCCCAGGACAAGTTACTACATATGTGAATACAAACCAGCTGTAAATGCTAGTCTAGGCATAGATGCTATAGTGATGGATAAGACAATGGATAGATGATGAAAATCAAACATGTTTAAACACCATAACTTAAGTTTAAACAATGTGGTCAATTTGAGTAGGGCCATGTTAAGAGTTCCTTTAGTTCATTCTAACAATGAAGAAAATTCAGAGAGATTTAATTGGGCTGATTTAGAAATGCAATGTAGTTAAAAGCAGTGAAATAGCTCAATTTTTGTATGGCAGGTTGCAAACTGTGTAGGCTACCTGCACTGAAATACTGGGGTGGAAAATCTTTATCTGGGACATTCTAATACAGTGTACTTGAGAAAATCAAGTTGTGTAGTTTCTGTCATTTTCTTCATCTAACAATCTAACATAAAATGGTGCTGCACTGCAGATCATTAAAATTTTTTTTTTTTTTTACTTAATTTATAAAATATCAAGCAACATCTGATAATGTAGCCTCTAGGTGTTTGGAAGGTAGGACAACAATAGGAATTTAGAGTGGAAGTTATTCTTTCTAATTTTTCTTTTTCCTATAGATTTCATAAAAAGAAATATGAATACATATTAATTGGCTATTCTTAGCTCTTATTTTTGAGTCTCATTCTTGCATGTAATTGTTTGAACAGACAAACTATAATCCTCCTGCTGAAAATTGTAACTGCATTTAGTTTATCTTAAAGAATATCCAAAATTACAGATCAGTGTCATCTGAATTATAGCCAAAGGATGTAGACACTTATTTTCACTATTGTAAATTGGGAAAAATAGCATTTTGGAAAAAAATTAATTACTCAATCTATGGAGAAATGTTTAAAAGTATGTATGTGAGGAAAACTGCAGAAGGTTTCTGATGAGACACATATCAGAAACAGTCATCATTATAAATCAGTAACAGCCAGCAGCACTAAGTAGGAATGAAAGCAAACATCACTCATGAAAGCCCACGTCTGGTTTTTCAAGATGCCTCATGTTGTTCTCTTTCTTTTAGTATGATATTTCCAAAATCATCTAAGCCTTTGGAGTTAAAAGCCATACTTTGGATTATATCCAGGGTTTTTGAAATGTTGTATGTTTATGAATAAATTCAGTGGCCAATGACACTTACTGTTAGATTGTCTAGATGAGGCTCTTGCTACTTTAAACTGAAAGAGCATGAGAACAGCTTGGCAAAGTGATTCCTGATTTATGTATGCATGTCATCATTTCACAAGTACTAAAATATAGCATTTGCAAATGATGCCTGAGCTGAAAGATATCAATTTAACTACCACTGGTTTATTGGCTCTTGAATCATGCTTCTAGATATATTTTATAAATGTGAAATAGTCTTATCAGTCTGGTGCTTTTTTTATTTGCAGACATCAGCATATGGAAACTAATATGACTGTTTTCTTCACTATAGTATATTATTGTTTGCACAAACACTGCCTGAAATACTGTACGTCTGAATTTTGCAGTTGTCATTGGCAAATGGATAACACTGCAGCTCATCTTTGTGTCTAAATTTGTGCCCTTAATTAGCAGCCCTTCTGCTCACATTCATGACTACAAAGGCCACCAGAGCTAGCTGTGCAGGTACCTTGTCACAGATGCCTCAGAGATGTAGGGTGAGGTTTTATTGCTTGCTTCCTTGCTACAGAACCTCTGAATATCCTGGATCGGGAGGTGATTTTGTAAAGAAAGCAGAGCTCAGTGCAGCAGTTGTGTGGCGTGGAGGTCAGGCACTTAATGCAAGGGAGTTCCTGTTTGCTGCTGTTCCAGAAGAAGCTTCAAGATTTGAAGTACTGTTTTGATTTCATTCAGACACCAGAAACGCTTTTGTCTATCTGGCATTCAGCCTAGTGTTTTTTTCTGCTGTGCCACCTGATGGTGCTTCATCAGGCGAAGGGCTGAGCTGAAAGGATGTGAAGGATGTGCAATTAAAACATGCCACTGAAGTATTTATTCATTGGGCTTGAACCAAGACAGAGATTTAAAAAGAAACATCACTGAGGAGCTGGAGTGTTTCAGGAGCTGGTACGCCTTTCCATCTGAGAGAAAGGGCAGTATCATGGTTGCCAAAATAGCCTGAATTTCAAACTCCAGAGTTCAGTTGAATGGATCACATTTTTAAAAGCTTTAAAAAATGTATGATAGAACAAACTCTTCTGGGTGTTCCTTATTTAGAGCTAATTAGGCTACCTTGACCTGCAAGGAAATTAGAGTAAGTGTGGTTGGGAACAGAGAAAGTATTTTTATTTCAGTTTTTGTCTGGAGGGACAATTTTTGCATGGCACCCTTCTGTAAAGCTGATCTTGTTGCATATATTATTTTTATCATGCTTGTATCATTTTGATTTACTAATTAGATTACTATAGCTCTAGAAGGCAATCAGGCCACTTGATTATTCACTTTTTATAGCTGCAGTAGAATTTGGGAGGAGGAGTCAAAACCCAGAAGTAATCCTTAGATCTTCTGGTGCAATACACTTTTTCTTTTGCTCCCATTCCTCTTTGCATTCTGGCAGTGATAAATGTGGAGCACAGAAATTAATGAAACTGGATATTTTTGAAAACTTGTTAGTCTCTAAACCACCCATCTGGATTGCTCAGTGTGGCAGAAAAAGAGCTTAAACTAGACAGGTTTTAAAACTGAAATTTTGGTACACGCCAATGAAAAATATTAGAGTGCATGAAAAGGAGAAATGTTTGCTGATGTATTTGTAAAAAACAAATTCAATCATTAATACATAACTAAAAATGTTGAAGACTTTGTAAATGTACATTTGTACTGACTCATTCCCATAACTAGTTGACCCGATTTAAAAATAAGAAATCAGTAACTTTTTTTTTTTTTTTTTTTTTCCTCGGGGGAAGAAGTGAAAGCATTTGGGGTTTTATTTTGGGTGTTTTTTGGTTTGGTTTTTTCCATTTCTTCGAAATGACAGTAAGGTAGGAGAAATTTTCCGCTTTGCTTTACTATGTTTTATTCCGAGAAGTTAAAGGCATGAATTTGCCCTTAAATATTTTTACTTTTCATAGCTGTCCTTCACTATTTTCCCAGGCAAGTGAAGCCTTCACGATAAATATTTAAGTCTTTTTTTCCTCATCAGATTGTCAGAGACAGGTATCAGAAACAAATTCTACCATTTTTCAGCTCAAACATTTCTCTTTTGTTGTGAAAGGGAAAACATAATTTGGTGTGGGTTTTTGGAGGGTGAGTGAGCATCGTGGAGATGACCTCTTCTTACAGCACAGAGAACATGCTGGTTGCTGAGTGTGCAGCTGCCTACTGCTCTCAGGGCATGTCCAAGGAGGAAGGCTGGAGCGCATGGGAGTGAAATACTGGCTTTGCAAACTCGGTGAGACTTAGACTCATGGTCCTTCAGTAATTTCAAATACATTCGTTCACCTGCCGTGGGGACCCATCCCAAAGGCCTTATAAGAAGTCCAGATAGATGACACCGATAGCTCTTCACCTGTCCACTGATGCAGTCACTCCATTGTAAAAGGCCATGAGGTCGGTCAGGCAAGACCTGCCCGTGGTGAAGCCAGGCAGCTGTTTCCAACCACCTTCCTGTCCTCCATGTACCATAGCTTCTAGGAGGATCTGTTCCATGATATTCACAGGCACAGACGTAAGGCTGATAGCTGTGTTTCATCAGACCAGGTTGCTCCAAGCCCCATCCAACCTGGCCTTGAACACTGCCAGGGATGGGGCAGCCACAGCTTCTCTGGGCAACCTGCTCCAGTGTCTCACCACCTTCATGACCAGAGGCAGTTCCCTCAGCCTGCCCTTGTGTGTCGTGTGCCCTGGCTGCTCACCATTTTAAAGGCCCTGTGCTGGGCTCACAACCTGAAAGGCCTGAAAGATGGCCTCGTGGGAGAAGGAGGAGGGTCAGGAGGCTGAGGGCCCCTTTCCTGGGGATGGCTTTCCTTCTGCTGACCCTTGGGCACAGGCACTGCCCTCTACCTGCCCTCGTGTGCCTAGGCTCCGATGCCCTTCTAATCCTGTGCCTGGGTGTCCCTGGATGAGATGAAGGCAGTGGTGTTCCAGGAGGGTTGGGGGTCCTTGGTGACCCCACACTGACCCACGTCCCTGCAAGTGGCACAGCCTCCTAGGTCCAGCAGTGGCTGAGGGGGGGTGAAGCACCCAGACACCCTGCTGGTGGGAAAGGGAGGCACAGTGTCCTCAGCAAGGTCTCCCGGAACTCCATAAAAGAATTGGTTTTGTTTACCATTCAGCATCTTTTCTAGTTTGCCGTGTCCTTTTGGAAATGGGAGGACTAGGACTGTGTACAGTATTTGAAATATGGGTGCAATATGTATTGGATTGTTGAAGTAAAGGTGTTTGTATTTTGTGTTCTATTTCTTTCCTTTTAATTTCAAACTGTTTACTGGTTCCCTCCTCTACTAAGTTTCTTTGAAATGTCACTAACTTATAATCATAACAGTGTAATTGTTAGTGTAAGTAATGGAGAATCTATCAAAAATGAATTTCCACTAGAGCTCACATGCATGGCCTGAACAGGCTGTCCTGACACTGAAGAGAATATCTTATTTTGTGTTCATATCAGATCTTTATTCCATGTCAAATTGATCTAAAAGCATGGCTATGAGCTTATTTATTTCTGAAAATGTTGCTTAGTCCATAAAATTTGTGTTCCTACGCTTGATTTATACAAAGTGACCATTTTTAAACAAAAACAATTATGTATTTTTCTAACGCTAATGCAAGCAGCAGAAACTCATAATGGGTTTTTCACAGGAAGTTAACAGACCAGGAATGAAATTCTTGGCTCTGTGAAGTAAGCAGTAATATTTCCATCGGTTTCAGTGATGTACTCCCTATGAGCTGCTGAGTAATTTCAAATTACTGAATAGGTTTCAGAGCATCGTGGCTATCTTCAAATGCAGCTTTTGAATAAATGGCCAATACTTTGACTAAATACCCAGGTTTATCTTTCTTCTCCATAGGCCCATAGTGAGCATCCTGACAAAACCAACCAAATGCCTAGCAAGTATGACAGATGACTGTTTGTATAAGCACAATCTACAGCTTGTCACACTGCTGCCTTCCTCTCTGTAAGCTCAGTACCCAGAAGCCTAATAGCTCAGTACTGTCAGACTGACTCAAATTAACTGCAAATGATGGGGTGATATTTATTTAGGGCAACTCTTGGCATACTGTTAATTTACATGTTCTACTGCTCAAGGGTTTGCTCTTCAGTGGAAAGCAAACTCATTAGAACACTAAGGGAAGATTCTGTATTCTTTCTTGAAACATGTTGAGCATTTTGAATAAGAGCGTAATTATAGTTGTTATAGTCAGCAGAACAATGTGAAGTAGTTTTACTTAGAATGATATGCAAGCACTTGTCAGCTTGCCATTCACAGGAACCTTATAAAATGCCACAGTAGTTACTTTCTAAATGCATAAATATTAAGTCACTGGAACACAATTAAAATAATGATACTCAGGGAAAGATATTCTTGTGTTTGGAGTTCGACCACACAATCCATGGCAGAAAATCTATGTATTTCTAGAAAAGTAATAAAATAATATTCCATGTAAGTTAGATTTCTTGCTTAAATTAAATTGATATTAAAAAAATCGCATACCAATTACCCCCTGCAGTCTCGGCATAATATTGTACTGTCCATAGTATTTAACAATAACCCATTTCAAAATGCAAGTAAAGGGTAAAACAATATTCTTATGGTAATGCATCAATTACAACCATTACCACAATGTGTAGGAAAAGCTGTATTTTGCTCCAGTAATTGGAGGTTCTTTATTTGCAGGAGCTTACTATCTTGCAAAGATCTTTGCACCATACTGAGTCAGCACAGGCTAGTGAGCCATTTTGAATGCAATGTGCTAATTAGTTACCCTGGTTTTAAAACACTTAAACACCTAAACCACATGCCTGTCATTGCTGAACTTCATTTTAACAAGTCAGATATTTGTATATGACACTATCCACCTTGTCATTGCTGAAAGCCTATACTATGGTATGCCAAATTCTTAATCCCTGTTACCTCTGTGTAAACCTGGGAAAAGTTTATTGATTTCAGTAGGCTTCCTGGTGAGATTTTTTTTCTTGTATAACAGGGCAGAATTTGGGTTATGTTCTCATTTTCAAGCCCAGTGCTCCTGCAGACTTCTGCACTGTCCCATGCTGGCTGCAGTAAAGACACAACACAGTTCAGATAACTGCCTCCCGAAAGCAGAAGTGCTCCTTGATGTCTGAGCTCTAGCTCATGGGGATTTTGCTGCCTTTCTCCTCTCCAGCTTCTGCAGGCTGCCTATGAACATTCATTAGGCTGCTGTATTATAAAAATAGACTAGTTACTAAGACATCAATAAGTCACTTAATTTAGAGGCTGTGCAAGGATTTTTTTCATTGGTGATTTCGGTAGAATGGATACATTGCATGATGAAGCCCTCAAGGCTGATTTGGTAATCAGCTGGGCTTTCAGCTCAGTCCCTCATGAAATTGGGTATGTAAGAAAAGCTGCTGTGCTCCTTTTGCTGCAAAATATGTTTGAGGTCTTTTAGAGGATCTTTGCCAAAACCCACTGCCTTCAAATGTACCCTTGCCAAAACCACCCTGTTCTCAGCTACATGACATCATACGTAGTCTTCACCCCAGTGACAATATGTAGTTCAAACATCTAGACACCTTTGAGCAGACTGCCAATGCATTGCTGTCAGCAAAGGTTAAACCAGCTCTGTGACCAGCACGAACACACCCTGAAAATACCTTGCAAATGAACTTCCTTCAGTGGCTTAGCACTATTATTGTAGATAGTACAATGTTGGTTTTATTTTGAATGGTGGTGCAAACTTACTGGTATACATTTGTGCATAGATGTGAGAGTACTTACTGAAGGACAGTATACTCTGTGGGTCACTACAGGCAGCTCAGATGGGATTGCCTGCCAGCATTTATTTATTAAATAATTTTGACACCAATAAATGTTGGCTGCAGGGATAAGGAGGTTCTTTGTGAAAACGTGTTGGAAAACTGAAGATTGTCCTCACACTAGAGAGCCTACAGCAAACTACCTGACACTCAGGCTGTTACTGAAGAATCTGAAGCAAGGCACTATGTTTAAAAATACTAGTCATGATGTCAGGGACCTAAACTTTTACACAAAAAGCTCAAGGAGCTTTGCTGTTCACTGAATAGATGAGTGAAAAAATATGCTGAGGTTTATGTTCATGGTTTTTCTCTATTAATTACAGAGTCACTTTACACTTTTTGATAATTTTCATAAAATTGCCTGAAACCCAGCTTTCATGGTTTAAACTAAAACCTAGTTTTAGTTTGTGCCTTTTTGGTTTCTGCAAAAATGGTGGGACTGACAGGAAAGGATACAAGAGCTCATTGACCGAAAAAAGTGGAAAAGCTGGCTGTGCAAGCAAGAAAACAGCGTATTAAAGAACAAAGCAAGGTCAGCTTATCACAAGGTCGGAAATCTTCTCTTTGAGGGTGTTGTTTGACAGTGATGCAAAGGACAAATACTTGTAAGGAATGTTGAAAACTGAGTGTAGACGGTATGTACAACACACTGATTTCTTACATCAAGACTGGTGGTTTTATCCTGGGTGAGGGCTTTTTGGTTCTTTGATTATTTTTTTTTTCCTTTGGTTCACTACGACAGTACCTTTCCACATGGCAAAATTTGATTGTGTTAAACAAAGCAGCAGATATAGCAGGGCTTGGGGAGTAACCAACTGTACAAAAACAAGGAAGATGTATGCTTTTAAACTGCATTTTATATTATAAGAGACAGCTATATGGGGGCAACAGTACAGGAAGTGTTTATGGCTCTGAAAAGTGAGCCTCCACTGCTTAAATTTTTTTAATAGAGAGTGAAATGGACAGTCCCACAGGTATGGTCTACAACTGCATTTAGGGACAAGAAATGTATCCTCTCACCTACTATTCCTTCTGTGGTAGATTTATGCAGTGACATACTCCTGATCATAATAATTGCTTTGAAAAATGTGTTGTATTTAATGCATTGCTTTCTCTGTCTTAGGGGCCGGAATATAATATAGCTCAAGATTTAAAAAGAATATGCCTTAGTATTTAGCCCACAGGCAACTCCTTGAGGACTAGCTTCATCAGAGATTTTCCAGCTAGAACATCAGTCAGGACAGGAATGAACCCGAAGCAGAACATGAGTAAAGGGTGAGTGTCTGAAATATTCAGGGTGTAGCTGGGAAAGCAGTATGAATGCTGGAGTCTGTGGCATCGTCCTCTGCTTCCCCCCCTCACACACCTCGCTTTTTGTTACTGTGTCTCCAGTTTTAAAAAGAATTAAAAACTCAACCAAGTGTATTAATGCTTCATTTGAATTATTCCTTTAAACAAAATGTTGAAAACTTGATTTTCTTTTCAGTATTATTATTATGCATGGTAATTCTATCTTCTGTGGAAAGTTCTGATACCTCTACAGACCTGAAAGTGGTGTTAGCCACTTGAGGACTGCGACAAGTAAATTTGTAAGGCCCTGAATAAAGAGGAAATAATCTGATTTTGAACATGACCTTGCACACTGTATCTTTGCCACCAAGCTCCTGTTCCACTTGGTCTGAAGTGATAATACTGTAATTTGGCCAGAATACAGCTTGTGGATTGATTACCTGTCCTAGCTGTGGATACAAAGCACAGTGTGGGAGGCTCTTGAGTTGCTGAACTGCAGCAGCAGCTTACAAAGGAGGCACAAATTCTTCCCCCGAGCTCTATGTGCATTCCTCTCTGTAATGCATATAGCATTGTTCCCTTTGCGTATTCACAGGTTGTCTTCATGTGTTACATAAAGGCTGGGCACTTCATTAACAGTGGCAGAGATCAACTTGGTCCTGAATGAACAAAATGGACAAATAAGTATTAAAAACTTGCTCAGGGTCAGTGTCAGCCAGCGCCTGAGCCAAGAGAATACAGGTGTCCTGATGCACTGTACAGTGCCTTTCCACTAGGCCATGACATTTGTTGTGCAGATAATGCAGTAAAAAAAAGAAAGGGGAAAAAAAAGGATGAAATGTCATCTGAGCCACCTCCCTTTCTGCATTAGATGAATAGCAGAATCCTGTAACAATTCAGTGAGATAGTTGCCCATGATGTAGGTGTACGTATAATGGCTGGTAAACTATAAAATACACCATAGAAAAGCCCACACAGAATCGCCTTGAAGCTTATGCTAGTTTTTAATGTTAAGTGCATCTTTCGATCTGTTACAATTTAGCGGGATCTTGTTTTTCATACTTTCTCAAAGATGTAAGCTTACCAGAATACCTGCTGTTGTTGGTACAGCTTTTGCCAGTTTTGCGATGGGGTCACACTACCACATTTCTGGATGATATTCTAGAATCTGAGTAAGAACATAATCTTTCTTCCACATCTTTAAAGAAAACAAAATTAAACAAGTGAGACTTTATAGCAGTGGTGACATTTAGCCAAAGCTTTCAAGAGCTATATTAACATCAACCTGCCACTCACAAATTTGAGCAGAAGCTTTGCTTTTCATTGAGAGGATTTGTTTGGGATTAAGCAAGCCAGACAGAGGTGAGTAAAAATGAGACTGTGGCAGCTGAGTCATATGAGGACGTCTCTTTGATCCTGTGTTTGCCCCAGAGAGACATGTGAGGCCATGTTGTAAGTGTCCCTTATGGTTGTGAGGTTCAAAAACTTGTGTCCTGAAACAGTTTATAACTCACCTGTATCTGCAACACTTGCCATTGTGACCACAGGATTTTATTGTAATGTCCTTCTAACACAGCTGCCAGCAATTCTTCTTCAGAGCTTATTTGTTCAAAATGCAGCTGTCTGCTTCCTTGCTGAAGTCAGCAACTGTGACTGTTTGACACACTGCCTTTAAGTTGTCCCTTTGATTTTTGCAGACCTTAATGGATACACTACTTGTCTTTGTTTTATTCTGAGCCTTGTACTTTGAGATTTGCGTTCTAGCAATGTCAGAACAATAAAGATCCTAAAGCTGTATTTCAGCATGGAAAAACTATTTTGTCTTCTGTTGCTTCTAGGAAATTAATTTCACTTCAACAACTATCTTGGTGTATTCTCTCTACTCTTTTCCTCACACTCTCTTTCCCATCTTTTGACATTGAGGATTGTGCATAACGTCCTGCTGAATGCATATAAAGTTTAAATGTAAAACTTGTGGGGTTTTTTCACACCCTATAAGCATTTGACAGAAAGGAGTTTTAAAAATGTAGTCATTACATTTCATAATGTAATTCCAGTGTAAACTGGAATAGCCCTTCATGACAAGAACATAGAGTAACTAGTACTGTGAGTTTAGAAGATGGGGTCATGAGGGTCAGCTTTGAGTTTCCAAGAGGCAGAGTCCAAATGTGGTAATAGATGTGGATGTTCGCCTAGAAACTTTGTCAATTCTGCAAGTGTTTTGTTCTGAGAAAGACTTGAGGTAATTTTACAACACGTAGCTCTTCAGGAGAAACAAAGTACTTCTGTTGCATTTTGTTTGATTGGGTAACAGTCTGAGGCCTAATTTAAAGAGGAATCCAAAATCTTACCTTAGAGTAGGAAAGAATTCTGATTCAATAAATATTATCCTTGAATGTTCAGTAGATAAGCAGATGGTTGGCACAGTCACTGTAGCCCTTTACATTTTCCCTCCATGTAAAGCGAAGTGCCCACTGCCTTTCATGCTTCTTTTGTTTCCTGCATTCAGTTCAGTTCAGTTCCTGAACGCTTTCACTGAAGTTTGGAAGTGCCTCAGGCTTGTTAGTACCTAGACTGTGTTAGCATGAAAAGCGTATGAATGCTGTAAAGCATTTGAATAGGCTTGAATTCCAAGTTTAAAACAGGAATGCCAAATGCCAAATTTGGCAGCTTTTGGGAATTTGGAGGTAAACCCCTGAACTGAATCGCCTTTGAGGAGGTTGGCATCATGATATGGATTTGACTAAAGGCTATCAGTCTAATGGTGGCTGCTAGATGCCCATGTCCTGCAGAGCAGCAGCCTAATTCGCTCCTAATTAAAATACCAGATTTAATTTGAGTGAAGATGGGCCAGAACAATTTTCTGATTTCCTTTCTGTGCTTTCCTAGTGCCTGTGCTACATTTCTGTTTCATTTACTCTCATGGGGTCTGTTCAGGCAGGTGACAATCGTGGGAGCCAGACATGTATTTTGTTTGTAAATGTTTCCAAGTGAGCAGAATTGTTTCTGGCTGTACAGCTCTCCTCTGCAGGAGTCTCTCCACTCAATTTTCTCATTACGAAGAGGAGGAACAAACTGCTTGAAGCACAACTGAAAGATGTCTGCTTTGGTGGTAAAACCATACTCATTGAGAGGGCCAAAATAATTTGAGAGACTGACCATACTTTGAACGTTACCTATTTCTTAGAGCTGTGAGTAACCTCTTGAGAGGTGACATATTTACAAAAGTAGCTCTCCATCTTTTTGCCACAAGCACAGACTTGCTGAAAATAGAATCTTCAGAGAGGAAAAGTGAAAGACAGTGATTTTAACTACTCAGAGCCACCTCACGCTGTACATGGAAAGTATAAAACTGAAACGTATGCTCAGCTGCTGGTACCAGCTGTTACATTCATTATAGTAATTGCTACCATTAGTGTGCTATTAATATTTCTCTTACAAATTTGTAAGAGAAACAGAAATGCAGAGTCTGCTCCATCTGCAACCAGTTAGGTTCTTTGTGGGTCAAGTCACACAAGTAACAATTTCTAGCAATGCTGTTGTCCTCCAAGGGAACAGTTCTTAGGAGAAGCTTTGTTTCTCTAAGTTACTTGTGAAATTTCCATTTTGTGTTGGAGGAGAAAGACAGCATGTAAAAATGGGAGGGCAGAGATATATTTGCTACAGGGTCTGCTTCCCTATTGCAGCCAAAGTCTAACACCTTGCAATGAGCAGCAGGAAGCCTTTGATGTAGCTTTGTACAACTTGGAGACCCTGGAGTTGACAGCGAATGCAGCCTTTTACCAAATGGGCTGCGTGTGAGTAGGTCTGAATACGTAGCTTAGCCTCTGGATTGGAGGCAGCATGCTAAACCACCCTCAGGTGCTGGCATTGGTGTGACTGACGTAATGTCATTCTAGCAATTACAGGATGCTCCTATTATCAGCTCTTCATCACTAGTGTTTTCCTAGAACAGCTTTATTGTGGGCCAGGATTTGGTCCTGAGATATGTTTGTTTCTTTTTCTTTTTTTTTTTAATTATTCTTCCCTATCCCCTATTTTTCTCTATTGCTTTAGAGAAATTTTCATCTATGAAAGTGCTGTTGAGTCAGCGTCTTTCAGCTCAAGAGTGCCAACATTGTTCACAACAAGTAGCTTGAAAAAATGTTTCAATTTCATTCTTTTTCACATAAGCTATTAGAATGGAGAATGTTGCTGATCTAAACAACGGTTATTCATCTGAATGATGAATACTGTAGCTGAGAAAAAAAGTAGTTAATTTATCTAGTTCATTTCACAAGAAAATGCAAAGTACTGGGAAAAGTTGCTATATTGATGGTTTGTCGTCTGATCCACTTTCAGCTGTAATGTAGAAAATGATTAATCAAAAGTATATTGGTGGTAAAAGTTAATTATTCAGTGATCAGTAAATGACTCAACAATATTAGTACTGTTGCTGGCAATAGAATTAATATGCTAATGCTGCATACATACAGCTGTAATGTGTGCTATTTCATGGTGACCTGTGTGCACATGAATACTGAATACTGTCACTGAAATCCGCTGGACTTCTACGGCTGCTCAACATCAGTGCTTGCTTTTGAAGCACTTTGAGACACTTCTGAGGTGCAGCCTACAGTCTCAGCACTTGTGATTCCTTAAGCCTGTCTGTTTACAGGGAAAATACTTCCAGCACTCCCTGTTGTAGAGAAAATGTGAAAACCAGAATCCTAAAGCTCAAATTCAAGAGGCAGCCCAAAATAGCCTCAATTTATTCGGGAACAGTGTGGTGTTGTTTCTTTTAAAGCCAGTGCTGCAGCATTGGAGAAGCAGGACATGATTTCTGGATGCATCGTGTGATCCTCAGTGCAGGTGCTGTTTCCATAGGGCCTCCCAAGCTCCTCTGAGAAAGGTAACCACTTCTGCATGATCATCTCTCCAGCTACCTGCAGGCCCAAAGTCTAGAAAAGGCTGTGGCTAAGCACAGCACTGAGCTGGGATGGGCTTCTGCCTCAAGCAGCTGGAGGGCAGGCAAAATATTCTCATTTCCCCCACACATGGAAAGTGCATGGAAAGTTGCAAGCCTGTCCCAAAGTCCCACGTGCCCTCCAAATGCCTTGTCTGGCTTCATGGAGAGTGGTGGGAGAAGGTGGGAAATTCAGTGTCTGATGAGATGTGTTGCAGCACACTCCAAAGCATTAAGAAACAGGTGGTTTGGGTTTTTTTTTTTCCTTCCTAAGATGGTTGATGCCTGCTTAAACAGCATCTTCTTGCAAAAGCAGGTGCTGTGTTTCTTCATTTCTTCTGCACTGAGAGGTGTCCATCCTTTATTTAGCAGAACTACTGTCTTGCTGAAGCATGTGAAAGCTCCGTGCTCCTGCTCTCTGCACACCCTTCTCCTCACTGCCTGGAGGGCAAAGGATACGAAAGCTGGTTCTGGGAGTTACCTTCTTCATTATTCTGGATTTTCCCTTCATCCTCATCTAGTGTCAGCTTGTTCACCCTCTGGGCTCAGTGAGAGGCAAATTGTTTGCCCATCAGATTACCTGACTCTCACAGAAATTTCACACATCTTCAGAAGTAGGTGAAGGCTGTACTCTCAGAGTGAAATCTAGCCCAGGACCAGGAAAGACCTGACTATAAATTTTGCCCTATCCAAAAATCCATCACTTCAAGGAAAGACAAAATATAAAATTTTATGGATTTGGAATGAAAGAGCAGTTGATTCCAGAAGTGTCATACATAGCAGTGATTGAAGCAGCAAGGTTTGAAGGAGAGCCTGGTTAAGTTTTAGCAGTTCATCATTAATACTGCATTTGTCATGTTTTATGATGATTTATATAGTATTACAGAAATAACAGACCAAGCTCTAAGCTGATGTAAATCTTCACTGCTCACTCCAACTCGAAGAAGTTCTGCTAGTCCCTTTGGAAATTTGGAGTTTGATTAGCAGTTTTTATTGTTACATACAGTATTTTCCCTGCTTCCACAGGGTTTGCAGTATGTATTTCAAGTAACATGTTGATAACTTCATCTGAATGCAGAGCTTTCTCTGCAGATTAATAGCATGAAGTTGATCTCACAAAAGGACAAGTACCTGACCTCACATTGGTAATGTAGTTAACACTAATGAGGTCTTGCTATGGAATTAGCTCTTAGCTTTGCAGTTCTCCCAGAAAAAATACAATTTGATGTTTATGCTGCCACAGCAAATTAAATTCTATTAATTCCCAAGTTACATCCCTTGCATGTGAGAATGCCCATCAATTTGTCTTTATGAGTTCTGCTTCCTACTAATATCTATGCACGCTGTCTTATGATTTGAGAGATCTTGAACCAATCTGCAGAATGATATTTGATGTGACCTCTGTTTCACGTCTGTCATTATCTTTTCATCCAACTTATTCCTGCAGTTTGTTGATCTGAGCGAGGAATGTGGAACTTGATTTTTCAGGGTGCTCAGCTTCTGAAAGGGCCAGGATATGGACACAGCCAGAGATCCACCTCTTGATCTCCCTTGGGGTCAGGACCCTGCCTCGGCAGAGGGCCAGGGCAGCAAACTACCCTCCTGGGGCTATGGGCTGCTATGCTGGCCAGGCTACGGAAATGGAACTTTAGGGTATCATTTTGACTGGGAGTAAAAGGGGGAAAAGTTCAATAATATTCACAAATTTGGCCTGAACATGTAATGGTGTGACCTGCCATCCATTCTTTCCAATAGATCATGCAGGTCTTAAATCCAAAGCCTGTGTGTTGGCAATCTTAGACAAAGAAATTTAAAAGCTTTGGGCTTGAAATCTGATTTAAATTTAAATCATAATTGATTTTTTTCTCATTTTGATTTTTATGAGCAGATGGACTATAGCAGTTGCCCTTGAGGAGTCTTTAAAAATGCAGTTCTGTGAACTGCTTCCCTGAAGATTGATAGAGCTGCTATTTCTTCAGCTATCTCTGAATCATCCTCAATTACTATGTGTCTTTATAAAATAATTATAGGTTTTATCCAGGAACTGAGCCCGGCTCTGTATTTTTCATAAAACACTTATGCAGGCTTGGTTAGCAGAAGATGATTTTACCCAACCAAGCTTTCGATTGTTTAGCTTTGAACTTTTATTCTCTTATTCAGTGTTTTGCTACCATGTAGCAGCTATATTCCTTTGGAACTGAAATCGAAAAGATTTTGGCTGGTCTATCCATCTCTTTACACTTACTTATTTGTCTGCCAGAGTAAATCACACACAAGAACGAACTTAGGAGACTTATTAGTTCAGATGAAGCTAATCAGACTTAAACCAATAAATAAATAATTATCTTTCCCTAGAACATCTCTGCTTGTGTAGAAGTCAGTCCACTCTTCGCTGTACATGTGTAATGGGGAAATACTTTGTAGGAAAAAATCAGTTTTAAACTCAAGATGAGAACAGACTGAATGAAATTATGTGGAGGTTGGGTGGTAGCCACATGGAACTGTCATCCGATGCCCCTCTGTGTCCTGTGTCTCCAGATATATCTTTGTTAATGTCTTGGCCAGCGATGGGTATGTTGCAATAAGGAAGGCAGCAGGTAAAACCACTGAGACCACCAACTGTCCAGGCAAGACAGGTCCTTGCACATTAAGGCTGGCAGTTCTCTTCCTTCAGGTATCCTAAGACATTTGAGGTAGAAGATATTTTGTAAAGGAAAGGTTTTGTTCCCTCTGCACCTTCCATTTTTGCTACTATTAAGGACACCTTTTGCTCATGGCAGAGATCAGGTTAAAGTACCAGTCTTTCTTTTGGAGAAATGTGAGGAACTGGGGAGTCACACAACTTCCACATGCCTTTATATAATGGCACAGGAGGGGATTGTTCTCCTTTTAAGATGAGTTAGCAAAGTTCTCGATTATCAGAAGTATTGTCAGTAAAATAGATTTTCAAGTCTCTGGAAGTTGTATCTCCATCTTCGTTTTCTGTACTGTTTTGATGCACATAACCTGTAATTTCTATGCACTGCTGTGGAGGGTTGCATGCATAAATCTTTCACCTGGAGGAATCTTCAGCATGTATGCCACTGAAATGAAGCATGGAAGGAGTCTAAACTCTAGCTTGTCTTCAGTCCAATGTGATCAGTGGCTGCTGCTGGGATTTTTCAAGTTGCCACTTCTAACTGGATGCGTTCTGGAATAACTTCTGAACTCTGGTATTTCCAGTGCTGGTAAACTACATAACAGTCAGCAGCCTGGCTGTTCTTTGGGGATATGATTAAAACCACTGCATTCCCTCTGGTTTAATGAAGCAAGTTTCATTCTTCCATCTCAGAGTGCACAGTCTGTTATAAGTTGATTTAGCTGGCTCTCATTTAGAGCATAAAACTTTGGGTTAGACCTCTGTGCTCTGTTTACTTAAACCTCTCTGCTGAAGATGCTTATTATGAAGCAGCGAGAGAAATTCCTCATGCTCATGAGGACTGGCTGGTTAAGTGAGAAATGTTCCTTTGATGGGGAACAGTATGTTTAGTACCTCAAGATTGAGTGCTCACTTCAGTGACCTGGCCTTCTTAAAACCCTGCAGATTTTAACTTAATTAAATGATGATGGCTTACAAGTTCAGCTCAGTGTAAACTGATACAGATTTTTTTTTTTTTCCATGTTCCCTTTTTGTTGGGTTTTTGGGTTTTTTTTGGTAGAGATCCTCATCCAGATAGTGGCATTCCTGGGGCAGAGAAATACATCTGGGAGCTGTCCTGCATCACACTCTGACTGCCTTGTATGTTTACGCTATAAACATCACATAAGGAAAGAGAGACCTAAGGGTGAAGTGAGTTGTTCAAAATCAAGTAATCAGGCCCTGGACTGATAATCTCACTCAGCTGAAATTCAGTCTCATGTGCTCTTATTACATTGCCATTTCCTAATTTGCTGCCTCTTTTGATGTTTTGTTTTGATGCCCGGAGTTCTCTTGTTCTTCAGGGGCTACAGGTGTTCATAGCACTACCTTGGTTCAGGAATATTTTCTTTTAAATAAAGGGTTGATAGATTGCTTCAGGGATACAGCTGATCACAGGATAAGAAACGTAACTCGAGCATCTCTGGAAATAAATTTGTGATACCATAAACCTGACATTTTTCAAGATAAATATATTTAATCAGTTCTGCTCTTGAGATTGCAGTTGGGATAGAGGCGCATCTCCCCTTGTACCTGCTTAGAATTCATTTCATGCCAGTGGGGAATGAAAACTGTTTATATACAGTGACACAGATCATTGATTGGTAGGTGTTAAAAGAGGCCAAAATCTACGTTTTATGTTTGGTCAATGTGTGCCTGTATCATGTAAGCAGGCAGGACTACTCCTACTAATTGATATTTTTTACAACTGCTATACTGAAGGAAGAAAGTAGACTTATCTCAGGGTAGGGGCAATATGCACAGAGGCACCCTCTGTTTTGATGCTACCCCAAAGCAAAGTCTCTCTGGTGCATAGTGACATTTTGTTAAGCAGGATACCAATATGAAAACCTAAAGATTTGCCAGTATTCTTTTCTGATTTACAGTTAAGTTAAATGTTTCATTTTAAAGGATTCTGATTCTTCCAAATATTTGAATTAATGAACAATTTTCTCTATCCAGAGTTAGATTTAATTGCAAATAATTAAAAACTGTTTCAAGGAAAGCTGGCATTTATTGATATTAGGAGAGCATGGTATAATTCATCTTGAGGCTGGCTAGTATAATTGTGTTTGCCTCCTCTCAGAATCCCTACCTTGATCATATTAGGCTGACCGTAGAAAAAATGTGAATAAATACTTCCACCAATCCCAACAGACTTCTGGAAATGTCTATTTATTGCCAATTATTTCCTTCCAGAACACAATCTACATCTGAGCCATAGACTACCCTACAATAGCTTACCTCAACATTATAATACATCTAGGCCTGTTGAAGTGTCTGTGCACAAAGTGAGTAGGATAGGGAAAACCAAGAACTCTTCAACTAGTATTTGATAGTTAAGGCAAACAGCAGGGAAACACACAATCTCCAGAACAGTGCTCTGTGAGGCTGGGTACTTTCAGAAGGTAGCACCACAACGTATTTTTCTACAGACCGATTTAGGATTTTAAGTCAAATCTGCCTTTCAGAAAAACATACAGTATGTTTCCTTTCAAGCATTGCTCATTTACTGTGTGGCTGGCATGTTTTGTGCAACACAATTCATTGACATCAAGCAGTAAGAAGTTGGGAAGTAGAAAAAAGTATCACCCACCACCCATTTCTGTACTACTTCAGGTGTGCATACTTTTATGTATTTCATCTGTGACTCATTTCTAATTGACCAACTTACTCCAATATCCTATTACAGTATGCGGTATTTTTGGAAGCTTTTCATTGTTGTAGAGTTGTTTGTTGTTTTGTTGTTTTTTTTTCTTGCCAGCCCGCTGATATATTGATCTTTTCTGTGAGTTTCTCTGACTGTATTTTATCTATTAAATCCAACTGTCTCCTAGACCTGAGTCTCCTGTTCTCTGGATTTATTTTTTATATACTTTTTCCCTTCCTTCTTGTTATCTCCTTTTTCACATCAATTTGCCTATTACCCCTGAGTGAACTTTTTCAGTGTTTTCTGCATTGGCTGAGGTTTTTTATGTTTCTCCTTGACTTAATTTCCTTCACTGAGTTTTGGTTTTGCTTTGACATTTCTGTATAAAGGAAGGTTAACTTGGTCTGCTTGAGAGTTAAATTGGAAAACACGCTGAAAGGCACATAAGGGAATTTCTCTAGGTCTTGGAGTCAGTGTACTTCAACACATGTCTCATGCTACAGTACAATACAGCACTGGCTGTAAATGGGCTGCTATATTACCACCTTCCCGATGTAAGGCAAGACAGTGTAGACAAGGATCAATAAATAGCAAACATCAGAATGCGGAAACTGCTCAGCAGTTCCTGGGGAAAAGGAGTGCTTTTTGCAGAGTGGATTCTCAAGGGCGTTGTTACAGTTCCTACTCTGTGACAGGGAGCAGAGTCACACAGCAGCTATAGCAGCAAAAAGTCTGTGCCAAATATCCAGCATGCACAATTGCTTCATTACGGCTGCTAGAGCTACAACCTGTATGTATATCATATGCACATAGAACTTATCTGAACATACCAGTATTCTCTGGGAAAAGGGCCATCAGTGGTTTGGGAACAGACTTTTAGTAAACACAGAAAATCTGGTAATTTATTTTTAATCTCCACTCCCATTTTGTAATGCCCTCTTCCTTCTAGCTCTTTTCTACTTCTTCCCTGCTTCAGGTTTCCTTCTTGCTTATCTTCCAGTCAAAGTGTGCTGGCTACCAGAGATAAACTGTCCAGGGGCAGGTGGGACAATATTGCAAGAGACAGTAAAAATGCCTTCCTGAAGACCTGAACCTTGATCTTTCCTGAAGAATCTTAATAGACTCTTCAAATTCAACAAAAGGAGACAGAGCTGTGAGAGGAAGAAAGCTAAACTGAGACAGTGCCACATCATTCATGAAGGAATGGGAACGATGTGTGGTACCGGCAGCAAGGCAGTAACAGGTTCTGATGTCCTGAGTTGTCTTATGCCCTTTACTTTTTTCGTCTCCCCAGATCTTTCACTAAATCCAGGCCTGTGACTAAGCTTCCACAGAAATACTTACATATTTTAAGTGAATGCATCATATCTTTTACCAATTCAGATTATCTTCCTGGTTTTACATTCTTCATAACATGTACTATAGCTGCACTGAATGAATGTTGTGTTATGTCAGTCTTCATTTAGTTGTAAATAATACATTTGGTGTGAATCTGGAATTATCCCTGCTCTCAGTCAATCTTTATAACTTGCTGCTCCTGAAGGGAGGTTGAAGGACATGGTTACAATTGTATTACCAATATTATGGTCCAGACCTGAATAGCTGTGTTTGTGAACCAGGCACATGAACCCAGCTGACCATGCAACTGGAAGGATAGAGGGGAAAATGTGATATCAATGCAAGGAAGGTGCAGCAGAATTTGGCTTAGAAGAACATGGACCTGTCATTGATAAGGAGGTGTGAAGAAATTCCAAGGAGTCAAAATAGCAATTCATGAGTTGGGTATTAGAGACAACATCCAGATGTACCCACCTACGGTAATTTAGGAGAAAGTAAATGCCTGAAAAGGGTCTGAGAGGCCAAAAAGGAAGATTGGTTTATGCAAAGCAAAGTGAAGAAAAAGAAGACATATTTCATACAGTCATCTTGCTCTATGAAAATCTGCACAGGCTCAGAGAACTTTGTATCTGTGTAATTTTTATACAATATTTACTACAGAGATGTAAACTATTTGCTTTATTTTCCTTTGTTTTTAATTCTTATCCCAAAATTACATAAGAAACGTTGCTTTACTTTATCTTACGCTATGTAAGAAAAGTCTCTTTGAAGAATTTAATTTTTTAAGTGGAAGTCTTACTTTAATGCATTCTTTGTGTTTTCATTACAGTGCTCTTTGAAGGTATGAATATATGCTTTGCTTAGTAATTAATTGGTGTTTAAATACTTAACATTTTATGTCTAGAAGGGGAATTTTAAGAGCTTATTTTCTTGCCTTCTGCCAGGAAATGTATTTTGCAAACAATAGTTCCTCCAACATTTTTACAGAAAAATAACAAACAGAACTGCTGTGATTTGTCCTTGCTGGTGAGAGGACTTCGTTCAAACCACTGATGAAGTTAATGAGGAAAATGTGCTCATGATCTGCCAGATGCAGCTGACACAGTTCTGGCAGAACTGATAACAGTTCAGCATTGGGTTCTCCCTCTCTGAATGGGAAGTGCTGTACCGAGGGCCGCACCACGGCACGGTCTGGCCTGATTGCAGGTGCCCTCCCCTCTGATGTGGTGGGATCTCGCTTGCTCTGTGCCAGACCCTCCAGGTGTTGCCTTTCAGAGGAGCTGGCAAACGTGCAGTCAGATAGGACCATCTGGAGTGCCTGGGGGGCCTCTGCCAGTGAGTGTTCTGCCAAGGGGGATGTGAGGTGTGGCTGGGAAGGTGTGCTGGAGATGGGCACTGGGCTGCACAATGAGCCCACAGAGATCCGTGGGCTGTAGCCAGGGAGCGCCCAGGTGCCCACATGGAGAGCTACCTCTTCACCAGTCAAAAAGAAACTGCCCTGGCATTCTCCAGTAGAAGCTGGGAGCTGCCCAGCAACCACCTTAAACTCTGACAGCCAAGTCACTGAGAACCTGGCAGATAGTGACCTGAAACATTTTATAAGAATATGCTAGAACATGACAAAAGAAAATCTCTTTAGCTTTGAGAAGGTTATTGAACATAGTGTCTCACATTTAGCTTATGCTGAACTATTTGGCCACAGCTTTAGTCATTTATTGGGGTAAAGTGAAAAAATAGTGTGGTGAAACCAATAACATTAATAGTTCTTACAAACAGAAATTCTCAGCCAGCTGTTTAAGTTAATGTAGAGTACCTGTATATTTGAAATTATTACCAGTTGCATTAGATTGTAATTCAGGGAAACACTGAGTAAGCAATGCACTCTCATGCTGTCCTTGCACTGGCAAATACAGAGGATTCAGAAAGCGCTTGGCTCATGATACCCAGAATATAATTTGTATGCACTGTTGATGGATGTTTCAGTGAAAATCAACTGATCAATTCCTAGCATATCCAGAGACTTTCTATATAGCTGTAGGCACACTAAGTAATCTAGCTCTTGCCTCAGTTTATCATCTCTAATGTGAATGCGGCATTTTATTGCATTACAAAGCTGATGTAAAGCAGTCATATTATGAATAGTGTCATATATTGGCCAGAAGTGCAGATGGTTTGCAGTAAGACAAGCTAACAAGTTGCATAAATTCTGAAGAAAAATCAGGTGTTTCTATTGCAAACTCAAATATATTTAACCCATTCTATTAGAAAGAGAGCAGAAAACCAGTAATTCAAATACCTATTCCTGCTCCTTTTGGAAAGTTTTACTAGCTAGACCACTTTAAAGCAAGCAAATGAAAATAATAACTTCATACTATTTAATCTTAAACATCATCTGAAGACTTTGTAGATGTTTTCTAGTTATAAAAATGCTAAGCTGTTCTAAAGCTAGTTTCCTATTTTTCTAGGTGCTTTGACTCCAGAAAAACCCCATTTAAATCTTTTTTCCTTGCTCACTGAACTCAACCTCATATTAATTTTATTGGAACTCTGTGCTGAAGTGTAATGGAATGTTAACTCTTTCAAAACCTGTGTCTTTTAAAAAAAAAAAAAACAAAAAAAACCAACGAACTGACTTCTTTGAATAATCATGTTTGACAGAAGAAGAAATCTAGAGGGTATAAAATGAGAAGGTCATTATGCTGTTCCATATGAACACCTATGGCAAAGCATTTCTGGTTCTACTTACAAGTTCTGCTGGGAGTATTACAATTTTCTGGCTCATTGTCAGGTGAAGCTAACAGCTTTTAAGGGCAGATAAGTCATGTTTGAGTTTGAAGCAACCATGAGTTGGCAACATCTCTGAAATTAGACAGGATTTTGTTTGGTTTATTGTTTAACTTTGCAATAGCTAAGCATGAACATTTAAAACTATATCCTCAGCTGGGGCAGACAGGCTTAGATCCATAATTTCAATGGTTTTTGTTTGTTTGTTTATTTATTTATTTACATTATCTGCAAGTATTGTCTATGCATGTTTTTACAGAACAGTTATGTAGGATGTCCTTCGCTTCAGATTAATTATGAGGTTTTGCAGCATTAAGTACAGTTGCCTATTCAACATGCTGCAAAGGAAAGACTTTAATATGAAGAAACAGTTTAGGGTTTATCCTTTCAGCAGGTTGAGACATGCTACTGTTTGCTAACAGCTTATGAGAATTTCAGCTTGGCCCTTCCCGTTGAGCTGGAAGAGCCTGCTTTTGTCCTGAAAGGACATCTCACATTCTTCTGGCCTTGCCATGAGAACAAAGGGAAATGCCCTTTCCACTATTGCTGGTTGAGGGCAAAATTATGCATCTTAGCTCAGAAGAATAAAATGAGTAACAGGTACAAATTGAAATACAGGAAATTTCATTTAGACATAAGACAATACCTTTTGACTGTGAGGCTGGTCAAACCCTGTCTTGCAGCCCAGAAAGCCAACCGTACGCTGGGCTGCATCAAAAAGTGTGACCAGCAGGTCAAGGAAGGTGATTCTTCCCCTCTACTCTGCTCTCATAAGACCCCACCTGAAGTACTGCATCCAGTTCTGGGGCCCTCAACACAAGAGGGACATGGACCTGCTTTAGTGGGTCCAGAGGAGGGCCAAGAAGATGATCAGAAGGTGGAGTACCTCTGCTGTGAAGACAGGCCGAGGAAGCTGTTCTTGTTCAGCCTGGAGATGAGAAGGCTCAGGGGAGTCCTTGTAACTTATAAGGACTTATAAAGTCCTTATAACAGTCTTCCAGTACTTAAAGGGGAGGCCTACAAGAAATCTGGAGAAGGACTTTTTACAAGGGTAATTAGGGATAAGACAAGGGGGGTGGCTTTAAACTGAAAAGAGGGTAGACAGATCATGTATTAGGAAAAAAATTCTTCCCTGTGAGGGTGGTGAGGCCCTGGCACGGGTTGCCAGAGAAGCTGTGGCTGCCCCATCCCTGGCAGTGTTCAAGGCCAGGTTGGACGGGGCTTGGAGCAACCTGGTCTAGTGGAAGGTGTCCCTGCCCCTGGCAGGGGGTTGGAACTGGAAGAGCTTTAAGGTCCCTTCCAACCCAAACCATTCTGTGATTCTATGAAACAGCAGTATGGGCTGCCCAGAGAAGTTGCAGAGTCTCCTTTCTTGGAGATAATAAAATCGTGCCTGAACAGGTCTAAGGAACCTGCTGTAGTTGGTGTGGATCTAGGCGAGGGGTTGGACAAGATCATCTCCAGAGATGCATTCCATTGCCATCCATGCTGTGATTCCATGAGGAAAAAAAAAAAAAAAAAAAAAAAAAAGAAAAAAAAAGAGGAGTCGGAACTGAAAACTACCCTTGATTTTTAGAAGGGAAAAACAACTAAAAAGTGACTTTTAATTTTCATGGGCAGTAAGCTGGCATTTGTTTTACTAGGAGTTTAGATCTGTCTTATAGGACGGAGACGTACTTCGAGCAGAGTCGTCTTTCTGAAAATATGTCTTTTTTTTTTATTTGGTATTCTGCCTTGAGTGACATGTAAATAGTGTGAATGGTTCAGAAAAGCTCAAAAAGCATCCATACAAAAGATGGGAGTAAAATTACTGTGTAAAATTTGGTTTAGTAATAACCTTCAAAGGGAAAGAAACCTTTAAAAGCAAAACCTATGTGAAATAGCATGCTGAAATGGACTAGAATTATCCAATTTTGTATTTAAGCACTATCATAGGAAAATTCATTCTTCATGAACAATCATTTTAGGTATCAGGATGTAGAAAAAATGTTAAAGGGCAATAAAAAAGGGAGTCTAAAGGGAATGTATAGCAGAATCTACTTCTAGTGGACCCACTGGGTTTAGATGAGTGTTCAGTGGGACAGGAATTCCAAAGATGACAAGAGTTCTAATTATGGTTATACCAGTTTCCTACTCAAGTTTTGGTGACTATGTACAGCAGTCATGTAGGTTAGTCTGTCTCTATGCAAGAGACTGTGTTGTCACCTTAGTAATAGGGTTTATTAACTTACAGTGGAGAATCAGAACCTTGGATATATTCAGTGCAAGATTTTGAGAGATGCTAAGTGTTGTTTCAGCATCTGCTATCTCACTGAACTAAAAACTTACTTAGCAGGTTTTGAAAGCAGGTGGCAAACACCAGGACAGTGGCTTAAAAGGCTTGGTTGCTAGTGCTGGCAAAGTGAGCTTAACAACTTTCAATCCTCAAAAGTTAACATTTTCTTATACCTACTTATTTTACAGGAATATGTACATGTAGGTGTCAGCTTGATACTATTTGTTCAAAACCTGATATTAGACAGGATCTCAGTGGAGCTAGGCAAGTTCAAACTGAAGTGACTAAATTGAAAAATCACTCTGGGTGGCGAGGGAGCTCTATCCTGTTATTGCAGAATAGATTTTATTTCAGTGTGTTTCCCATCAGTATTTATGCTCTACAGCCTCACAATAAAGAAACAGAAATGTACTTACTGGAATGAAAATAGATGAAATACAGCAAGGGAAAGAAAGCTTTCATGGAGAGATGGAGAGGATCAAACATGTAAAGGCTGCAATAAATCTTTCATATACCAATTTGTCTCCTCCCCAGAGTTTCATCTCCAAATTGTTCATCTTTGCCACAAAATTTTCTTGTTACAGTTGAAATTGGGATATCAAAATTAATACCTTTTTTCTTACTGGGAAACAAGATTTAAACTGGGCTTCTTTCTGTTGAAGGCACAAGGACAGAGAACTTGGCATGAGCCTCATTCAAAGCCCACAAAAACGAGCAAAATTCTCTCTATCATGTGTTTGGTATTACTGAAGTGTTCATGGAGAAAATTACCATTCAAGACTTTGATTTTATTCGCTTTTTGTAAGCATTTTCTTCATTTTGATGTGTGAAAGTTTTAATGCCCTTATTGTCATCCCTGGAGTTTATTTTGAATTTGTTTCAACAGATTCCAGAACTCACTGCTTGGGAAGAAATCCACTGAGCTTGCTGAATTTCAGCTCATTACACAAAACCTCAGCATTTGCATCTGGTCCTGGTTAGCTGCAGAGTTTGATTTTCAAACAAACAAACAAAATACCCTAGATACGCTCACAACTGATCGGAGCTTTACACAGAGAAGTTCATGAACTTTGTCAGGAAACCTACGTTTGTAATGAATGCAGATAAATTTTATTTGGCATGGTTTTACTTCAAATATGATAGCTTCATTTTAGATATATTGGAATGGAAAAATCTAAACACAACCATTTCTGTAGTTATGCCAGCACAAACACATCCTGTTCCTTGTTATTCAGAGCTTAAAATTAGAAATGTCCAAGCCAATAAAGGAAAACCCAGAATCCTCACACGTTTCTGCCAAACGTGTTATCTGTCCTGTTTGTGCTACTATAAGATGACAAATACTGAATAGAAGTGTTTTCTGTGCTATGTTTGGGGTGATCCAGAGACTGTTAGCTTTTGCCCTTTTAAAAGACCTAAAAAGTAAAGATCAAGTTAGTCTCTCAGATGTCTTATGAATGGATTAGGAACTATGAGTTAGGATGTGTTATTCCACAGCATAAAATCATGATGGCTCTGCAAATCAGAAAATCTATGACATTCATTACTGTACTTCTTTTTCTAAAATCAATCTTTTTTCAGGTCAGCTAAAAAGGCAAATGAGACGGGAATTTAATTGAATACATATCCTGAGCCTACTATAGCAGCTGTGAGGTGTAGGAAACCTAAACCACACAACATGCAGACCTTTCTATCTGTCGCACACAAGGTTTGAACAGTGCTGTGTTCATTAGTGCAGAAGCAACAGTGGCTCTAGAAAGACTAGCAATAGGAATACAGATAGATAAAAACCTCTCTATAAAAGATACTCTGTGCACTTTTTCAAATCCATGTATACATTTACTACTTCATTATTTTTTTCTTTCATGGGCTAAATTACAAGAAATTAATTACCCCAACATGGGAAAATTAGACTTTTTAAAAGTTATTAATCTGTACGTTTAGGAATGAGCTAACATCAGTTTCTTGTTTTACTGCTTGTTTAGGTTCTCCCAACTCCCTTTCAACAGAGTCCTCCTGCTTTGATGTCTTGCTCTCTATCCAGATTGCCAGGAGGCTTTCAGTTGCAAATGCAGGTGTTCTCAACGGTTAGATATAGTTGTGTTGTATTATTCATCATCTCAATCAAAAAAAAATGCATTAGTAGGACACTTCCTTTACACAGAGGACAAAATAGGAATAATTGGAAAGGTAGCACACTGTACATAAAGATGCTACTCAGTGAGACATATTTGGCAGTGGAGGAGCTAGGTTTGCATCTGTGTTGCTGCCTTCCATCTGTTTCATGTATCCACAGCTGAACCTTTAAAGCACTCTTTTCCTAACAGGCTACCTTGCCCGTCAGGCTGGAATCCGAAACTAATTAAGTATGGCTTCTGAAAAGTACAATTCTCTTTACAGATAGCACTTGAAAGTCATCATTGTGTGTAAGGGCTATTTGTTATATGCTGGTATTTTTCCCTTGTTTTTGTTGGAGTAGTACTTGGAGAAACTGGCATCCGCAAAAGCCAGGACTTCCCTAAGCTGTTGAAAATTACTAGAAATGTCAGTGAACAGATCTGCACCTCACAGGCAATCTTGAGGCTTGTTACACAGCAAAACGAACACCTTGGTCATCCACTCAGCAAGGATTTCTCTGTAATTCTTGCCCTGCCATTCAGGGTTAGCTCTGTGTGCCATGTAGACAAAGCAGAGTGACAACCATTGGAGACTGGTGAGTTGGGACCTTGCTCTGAGTTAGAGAGATGCAGTAGCCCTGTTCTTAACTCTGCCAGCTTTAGAGGGCTGAGATTCACCTTTCTGCTCAGTTCATTGGCTTCCAAAATGGGGGTAGAGCATTGCCAGTGAGAAAAAACTAAAGCTGGAGAGTGAGGGAGTATAAAAGCAAGTCACCCAAGACGGTAAAGGGATAAGGGAGAATCAAGGCGGGGGAAGATGAGGAACATGGTTGCAAGCATAAATAAACCCTATCAGAGAACTGGTTTTCCCTTTTCCCATGCAATTTTCCTGATCTTTCTTCTCCTTTGTGTCAGCTCTCCCTGATTTACATTGTGCTCTGCACAGTCCCATCTTCAAGTACACCCTGACAGTCTCCCATTTTGAACATCTAGTAAACCCCATATCCTTTGCATTTGTTAACACAAACATGGTCTTGGGCTGTTTAAATGACAGTGAAGCATTTCCATATTTCATATCCTTTAAAGGCTCAGAGGGATCTTTTTGATGTGTTTGCATTAGTTCATCTATCAGACTTTACACTTACGGCTCTTTGAAAATAGATATTCTAATCATCACCCTCGAGAGCTTTTGACTCCAATGACATGAAACTCTTCTAGTTTTCATCTTTCTTCTTTTCTACAGAAGCCTCACTAAAAGGGTATGTTTACAAAGCACTCATCTCAGTGGCGGGAGATGGGATGTCTCCTGCAGCTGCCTCCTCATGCTAATACCACTGCCAGGATGTGGTGAAGCCTGCTGGTTTACAGTTCCAGGTTGTGCCTGACCGGAATGGAGGTCTGTCAAGTCCAGTGACTAATGCTGGTCAAAAAAGCAGCAAACTATCCACATAGATGCGAGGGAATTTTTCCTTAAAGGTAGATCTCATTCTGACTTTTGGAAAACGTCTAAATTCTGGTTTCTGGCTTTAAAACAAAATAGCCTCTCAGAAGTTTACAACAATGAAGAAACTGGTAACATTCCTGTTATCTGTTAAGCATGCCATTTTCTGTTGACTCTTGCTGGCTTCATGGCCTCAGCCGTGTTCTTTCGTAATGAACTCTACCACACGGTCATGTTGTGTGAAAAACTACCTCCTTCAGTCGGTTTTAATTTGTAAAATTATAATAGTCTCCTTGTGTTTTTATGCTATAAAATCAAAAGAAAAGTTTTTTTCTACTGGTCTGCTCCACTATTTCTAAACGCTTCCCTCTAAACTCCCAATTTTCTTAGGTGAACATTTCTTTCAACTCTCCACTGAGACGTGCACCTTTCCACAGCCTTAATTATTCATCTTTCTCTCTAATTCTGCAATACCTTGCAATGGGATAACCTGTGCCATACACTTCTTTCGCACGAATTCACCCCATCAAGAACAATGTTGTAAATTGGGGATGGCTTAGCATATCAGAGCTTCACGTCTTTGTCACTTGGGCGTCCCTTTCCATCTTAGCCTCTCCATTTTAGCCTCTTCAGGGCACAATGGGTGCCACACTTAACTCCTTGGTGGTTTATCCCACAATGCCTATTCTGTGTGAAAAGGTGACTTCAGCTAACTCCTAACAGTCTTAACTATCTCCACATAGTACATGTTACCCACAACAAAACTTCTGACTTTTGGCGTTATTCAAAGCAAAGAGACTATATATTTCATCCATCCTTATTTTTCACTAATTCCTACTTTCTTCAGATAATTTTTTCCACAAAGTCAGGAACTGTTTCAGTAAGTGTATAGTCTGACACAGGCTAAGGGGAGGAGGAGGATTTACAACAGTTTAAATGGGCTTTACTTCTGCTCTGGCTGTAGGGTTGGAGCAGTGCTGGTCTTGCTGCGACGGGTGGGTAGCAGCCTGTAGGACACTTGTGTAGCAATAGGCGAGGTCCTCAGGGAGCCGTGACCGCGCTCTGTGCAGCCAGCCTCAGCCTTCCACCATGGTTGCCCCAGGAGCGCTGCTGGTGCTCACAGCCGCGCTGGTCCCAGCTGAGGTGGGCCGCAGACACCATGTCCCTGCGGCTCTGCATCACTGCGAGGCGCCTCTCCGGCACCAGCCAACAGAAAACATCAGTTTTCCCGCAAGGGCCGCGTTAAGCTTTTACAAGCAGACCCCGGGCCGTGGCTCCTCAGCCATTTTGGGTCGAGTTGCCGAAACTGACAGACTTTGCCCGTAGGGCTGGCGGAGAAGCTCCTGGGCGCAACCTGCGCTCTCTTCGCGCCTCTCCCGCCTCAGCCGGCTGCGAGGCCCTCCCGACCGTCACCCCGCGCCGCCCGGCCGCTGCTCGCCACCGGGGATGCCCCGCACATGCCCAGTGGCGGGGCGGGCGCCGGCCGTGAGTCAGTGGCGGCGCGGCTGACGGGCAGGGGCGGGCCCGGCGCGGGGGGCGGCTCAGCTCGGCCCGGCCCGGCCCGGCCCGGCCCGCCTCGCCCGGGCGATGCCTCAGCGCGGCAGCGGCGGCTGCGGGGGGGCGGGCGGGTAGCGGCAGCGGGGACGAGCGCTGCTGCCCTGCCTTTCCCTGCCCGCCGCTGGCCCTTCCTCCGCCTCCTCCCGCGGCCCCCTCCCCCGCTCCGGTGCCCGACCCAGCCGCCGCTCCGGGCAGGGAGGAAGGGCTGGGAGCCGCCTCCCGCTGCCCCCGGCCGCCCCCCTCCCCATGCAGCCCGGCCCGCCGCTGGGAGCCCTCCCCGGGGGGATGTTTCTGCGGCCGCTGCCGGGATAACCGGCGCGCCGTCCGCCCCCTCCCCGGACGGAGGATGCTGCCCGCGTCGTGGCGGGTTCCGACTCGGGCAGCAGCGGCCGCGTCCCCCTCCTCGGCTCCGGGCAGCGTCGCCGGGGAGAGATGACTTCAAGGCACCAGGCGGACTGGATCCCTTACAGGTAGGGGCGACCGCCGCCGGGGTGTGAGCGCGGCCAGAGGGACCGGAGCTGCTCCTGGGTTGGAGTCGCTGCCCCCAGGCGGCTTCGGGGGATGGCCGCCGGAATCCAACCCGGAGCAGATCTGGCTTCGGCGGCGGAGCCGGGGGTCCGGACTCTGCCCGTGGCGCCAGGGGGAGGCGGTGGGTCCCGCCCGGAGGAGCGGGTCGCGGGCCAGCCCCGTGCCTGCCGGCTGGCGGCTGCTGTCGGAGGGGGGCCCGGTCTCGGCTCCCAACTTCGGGCGGTCCCGCTCCGCGAAGTTAAACCGCTGGTTTCTGGGGAGACCTGTCAGGCCCGAGGAGAGCGGGAGAGATCTCCTCCGCGCTTCCGCCACTAGTCCCCCACCTCCCTGGTGGGCCGGGCGGCAGCAGGCGGAGCGCTGTACCGGCGGTGGCGGCCGTCGCCCCTCAGCCGCGGAGACCCCGGCCCCTACGGGCGCTGCCGCCTGAGCGCCCGCTGCCCGTTCCGCTGGGCGCCACCGAGAGCCGAGCTGCGCGCGGGGGGCCGGGCAGCGCGCGGGCGCGGCTGCCGCTTCCTCGCGGCGCGGAGCGGAGCGTCCGGGTCCGTTGGTGCCGCCATGGCGAGGAGCGGGATCGCTATGGCAGCGCCCGGCGGCCGGCTGCCATTGGCTCCGCCGTTGCCATAAGCTACGGGAGCCGCCGCGCGGCGGCTGCTGCTGCCCGGGAGCCCCGTGCGTCAGCGGCGGCGAGGAGCGGGAGCCGGCCCCGCGACGTGCGGCTGCCCCCCGGCCGGGCGGTGCGGGGCCGGCTCCGCCGTGCCCTCCCGTGCCTGCCCCAGCGCCCGGGTCTGGAGCGGGAGCGTTTGCTGCTGGAAGATCAGAACAGTTTGTTTCTGGCTCGCCGGTGCGAGGAGGAAGCGAGCCAAATCGGATCTAGCTCCGGGCGGGCTGGGCTGGGCTCTGGAGCAGAAGTAAACCCATTTCTGCATTTGCTTTTCGGAGTGACATTGACGCTGTGGGGTTTCTTAGTCTTCATGAAAGTATCTTTTCCAAACAATCATTACGGCAGGAAATCACCGGCATTTAGAAAGGTGTTCTGGATAGGCAGCAAGCATGTTTGTTTCGTTCGTTTGGTTGTAAATAAGACAAGTTAGATGCAGTAACGTAAACATTTTTCTTCTTTTATTTTGTAAACACGCATGAAATAAAAAATATTTCCAGAGTGTGCTTTGAAACAAAGACAGATGTTTAAACAGGTCAGTTGTAGTTTGCCCTGTTCTAAATGACAGTATTTGTAGCGACCATATGCCACAATAAGTGCAACGTAAACACAAATAAATCACTCCTTAATACAGAGAAAAAAACCCGACCTGGTAGATGCACAAATGGAAGTCTGACGCTTTCATCTCTGTGTGTGATTGATAGTTCTAATCAATAGAAGAATCAGAAAGAAAGAAATTGATTGCGATGAACCCGAGAATATCGTGGCTCTCTCCAACAGCTCCTTCAGACTGTGTGCTTTAAAAGACGTAACAAATTGGCAATAAGGCTTCAAAAACGAGTAGCGGATGCATTCTGATGCAATTTTGAAGCCTTGTAATGAAGGCAAAAATACCACAGGAACAGCTGCTCATGGCTCTTCCCAGCAGCAGGGGAACTGTTTCTCCATTCTCTCGCTGTACATGAGGCTCTGCAGAGGCCAGTGCCAAAAGTTTGCTGAGCGGTTTTGTAGCCATGGCCTTGAAGATGGAAATAAAACATCTCTTCGGTTCCTGCTTAGTGCAGTTCAGATAAGCAAAGGGAGACAAAACAGTAGATTTTCAGAGAAACACAGATCTGATAATGCGTATATCTTTTCTAACATACTATTATTGAATGTTAACTGTATCAAATTGCTGAGGACTGCCCCAAACCGAAAAGCAAACAAACCACGCTTCTGCTCTGAAAGTCTTTGTCTAGGCTTCTAAAATAGAGTTGTCTCAAGAAGTTGGCTTATTTTTAATTCTTCAGAGCTACTTCCTGAGTCAGAGGTATATCATTGCAAATCTCATCGAACTTGCTTGTTTAAAGCATCCTGCAGGATCTTCTGAACATGCTTACCCAGAGAGCAATAGTTTCTGAGTGCATATGTGGCTGAGATTACACATGAAAACACTGTATTAGTAAATTAGGTCAAAGAACCTTTTTGTAGGAGTGAAACACATTATGAGAGGGAGAGGCCTGATGTGCACCCCTCAGGATAGTTCATCTTCTCTCCCACCTTCTTTATGGCCTGGGTGGCATGTGACAGCCCAATGTCACTGCTGCTCCCGTGGGGGACAGGGCACAGGCTCTTGGGCATGCTAAAGTCTGTAAAGATGTATGTGACATAGCCTGAGCCTCGCTGATGTACAGTGTGGTAGAAAATGCTGCGAGCCCTTGTCTGAGCTTGGCAGAGCTGTTTCAACTTTGGCACGGACTTTAAAATGGTAGCAGGACTCTTAAACCTGCATTGTTCCTCCTGGCAATTGATCGTGCATGCAGTTGTATACCTGAATTAATTCAAGCAGAAAAGTGTGGGGTTTTTTCTTCAGTAAAATGTCATATTTTTCTTTACAAGTGAAAGGAGCCAGAGGGAATCAGTTCTGCATGTGTCGTGCACAACTCATTAAGCAATCCACCTGCACGTCCAAAGCTCACAAAACAGATTATACTTCCACTGAGAATGTTTTGGGTGAGTTAACAAAAAATAGAAGGCAATTCTTTCAGTGTCAGTGCTAGCTTTTTATGCAGAGGTGGGTAAAAGATTCATACTATTTGTGAGTTTGCTATTTCAGCAGTTTGCCCTTAATGTCTTGTCTTCTTCTCTTATATATTCTGCTTTTGAAACACTACTAGTTGTAGGATGAGCGGATTTGAGTTCACTAATGTTATGCAATGCAATCAAGAAGTTTTTTAGAAATAAATATATTGCATTTATTTTCATGAAACTGCATAGATAGTCAAGTATATGATTAAGCACTTATAGAAACCTACACACCAGATAAAATGAGCTAGGAATTATTCTTTAAACTTAATCCATTGTTAACAATATTTCTGTCCTTTATTACTAAGAATCAAAATACTTCAGACTCAAGTGAAAAATCAGTTGTAGTTCATGTAGCTGCCCCCAGCCCTGGGGGTGGTTCCTGATGGCACTTAAAAGTAAGATATAGCTTCTTGAGGAATTATGTTCTCAAGCACAATAGTGTGTTCCTTTGGTATCCTTCCACAGTTTCCAGTAGAAAATAGCAGAAGTATCTGGGAATCATTACAGATTATAGGAGTTCAGGTTTTTTGTTCAAAAGTGTGCGTTGTTTTCCTGTCTTTTCTTGAACTCATTTTTAATTTATAGAATTTCTGAAATTAACATATTCATTTTTATTTTATGCTGATCTGTCTGGAATAAGTGAACACGTTCCTCATACTGCATAACTATAGTTAAACGAAACTTGCTAGCTAAGATAAAAATATCAGTCACCTCAGTCACAGTAAGGTCCCAGTCCCCATTATTATTATTTCTTCTATTTTCACTTGTTTCTTTAACAATAAATCTTAATACTATAACTTAAAAAGGAGCATTTACAAAACAATCTCACCTGTTAAATGAGAAATATATGAAGACTGTCAGCTGAAAAGCACAGTCCACAGAGGAATGAATTTGCTGCGAGTCCCCAGAGTTCTTTGAAAAGCTTCTGGAATTCTACTGAGACTTGGTTTGTGTGGAAAAACCTGCCATAGCCCAAGAGGACCCCATGAACGGTGCTACGGGGGGTCTGGCACTTTGTGCAGAGGGCTCTATGTAAAGCAGATTACACAGCATGCATTTTGCAGTGGTTTAATATGTCTTGATATGTACATGATGATGGTAATAATATGCCTTATTTTGTGACATTTTTTATTATGCTCAATTTTTGTAGCTTTCATGAATTTGCTCTGAAGTTTTAAGGCTGTGCTTAGATATTGCAGCTATAAACAGTCACTAGTTATTTACTTGCAAAGTGAAGGATTACAGTTGCATGAAAATTGTGGAGCACATTGGTATTGTAAATTCATGAATCATGGCAATTCAATTCATGAATCGTTTCGTGGAACAGGAACAGCCTTGAAGACCAAGGGTGTCCCACACTCGCTTCTATACATTTATTTGAGTTATTGGGGTATTATCTATCCTTATGCCTCGACATTTTAAAGGCAGCAGTGAAGGCAGAGTGCTCATGCTGCTTGAAGGTGCAGTTTGTGACCGAGTGCATTGCAGCGCAGGCAGGCTCACTCTCAGCTGCCTGCTTTGGGGAATGGCATGGATAATTTATGAGAGCTGCTTTTCCTAAGGAAAAGGGTACAAAGAGCATGCGTCTCCTCTAAATTAGGATGTCTTGTCTCAAATTATTATGAGGTATAAAATTAGCCTAGTCATGTGCTCTTAAAACATTTAAGTTAGAGCTCTCCCTTAATGGGGGTCTGTACTCATACAGGGCGGTACTGCTGTTGTGCATGGAGACTCCAGCTGAGATCAAAGTCCTGTTTTTCCCAGCATCATTGTTAGGGAGCTGTACAAGCACATCGTCAGAGGCAATTGTTACCCTGAAGCTGATAGCCTAAGTCAACGAGGCAGAAAAGAAAGGCGACGAAAATAAGGTATCACTTCAGTTTTACCAGCGAGGGAAATAGAGACCTGTGGAAGTTGCAGGGAACTGGCTTAAACGGAAATGGGACAAGGCTCAAGGGAGATCAGCCTCAGAGCTGGGAGTGAAATCTAGTCATCCTGTGCTTTGCAGTGTGCAAGGGGTGGATTTAAGTAAGGGGTTGAATGGGCTTTGCCACCTCTTGCAGGGTGCACTGTGGGCCTTATGACAGATAAGTGGCAGCCCCAGCTGCCCTACAGTATTGTTGCCCCCAGACACTTTTGCATTATCAACATCCAGATCGAGATTAAAAGTCATTTGTTTCATAATAGGCCAGTGGGTTTCTGATAGTGACAATCATTTGCAGGTTTCTGGCATGACAATCATTTACGAGGCATCTGTGCCAGATTTGGATCACAGCTGGAAAGTGGATATGGAATGTTATGTCGTCTCTTGCAGTTCCCAGAGTTGGACGGTTTTGACTCTTATGCCTGAGGGTTTTTGGACATTTACGTCAAGTGCTGTCCATTAAAACATGCAAGCAGCAGCTTTTCTGGAATGTGGTACTTTTTATTAGTAACTAAAAATTGCCATAGTAGAGAGCTGGATTCTTTTCAGACTTCCTCCTTGTTCCTCCTTCCCTCACACTAATGACTTATTTTCTAATTCATGCTTTTCTCTCTTTCTCTTTATGAACAGACTTCTTTTTGCTGTTTGTCCCTACATCTTGTTTTCCTTGCCTCTTTTTTTTTGTTTTCTTCTCTTTCCTATATAGGGATTACTCATGAAAACAGAATTCTAGCTTAGCAGCTATATGGTGCCTGCAGAAGATACCGTCTCTGTACATGTTTGCTATTTAATTTGTATTTTACTGTTTGTAACTTTTGAATAAATCCAACTTCTCATTGTATTACCAAAGTAGTTTTGCAATTTTTTAAAGCTGACATTTATTTTTAAGATTATTGAGAAATAGTTTCTTTTTTTTTTTTTTTTTTTGCACGGATTATTGAAAGATTATTGCTTTAAGCATGGATGTTAAAATGAATGTTTATTTTCTCTCTCATTGCTGGAGTTTTTGTTACTGTTGTATATGAAGGCCAATAACTGGAATTAGGAGATCCCCTTCTTGGGCATAGTCTGTGTCATGAAAATGTGGATGGTGGGGAACAGAAGAACTGTTCTCTCACAGTTTTATAATCCCTTTTAACATTGCGTAGTGGCAGGACAATACCTGCAAGTTCTGAAAACTCTCATCTGAGAATGTAACACCTCTCTGGGCTCTGTTACCATTTGTATAATGCTAACAGTATGCAGGTATACAGCAAGAGAGTCTTCAGTCTGGAGAATTTTCAGTTTAGAAGATGATAGATACAAAAGAAGGGCACAAAATACAAGTGAAAAAGATCAGGGTGATTGTTGGGATACTTTTTGCTTTCATTTTTGTTAACAGACATTATCATCAGCTTCTTTTGACTATCCTGTTCTTAAGAAAATGGGAAGTAAAGCGATAGTGCTTAAGTAGATAAGGAAATGTGTTCCCAGAGAAGGGTGTACAGAGCGTGCAAAGGTAATTGTGGGAGGTGGAAAGATTAGTGTAATTATTTTGGTACATGTGATAAAAGATGAAACCATTCTTTTTTTTCTGATGTAGTTGTTTTACACCATCTCATTTTATCTAATACTTGATGGTAATGTAGCTTTTTTGCTTTATATCTGTTCAGTAACTGTGGGTGTATTGTGGGTCATTTATGGCATAATTTCTGTTTGAGTCTACATTGTGGAGCTTTGTGACATTAGGAAGGTCTTTAAATACTCGGTTTTCTCTGTAACTAAATTGTTTGCTAGATGTATTTATATTTTCTTCCTTTACATTAACAAGAACCTAAAATGCACCTTTACTTTCCCTTTCAGTGATTACAGAAGAAGTAGCTTTCATACTTTTGGATTGCTAATAAGTTGTGAGGTTACGTATTTGTTTATTATTTACTCTTAAAGGGAAAAAGTGACCCAATTTAAACCACTTCTTTTGGGGAAATGCGGTAGTGCCTTATACAGCAAAGGGTAGTAACTGCTTCTGCTGTTTCAAGAACTTTGCAAATCTTGGATGCTGGTTCTGTGCAGTCAGACTATAGCCCTTGTAGTACTGAGACTACTATCCTGGACGTAGGGATGCTGTAGCATCTAACACCGTCCTCTGCAACACAGGTGTGTGGTTGCTTGCAGGAAGCAGCCGCAAAGAGGTGCCACAAAAGCCTTTCTAATGACTTAAAAGGGAATTGGATTAGTTCCATAACCTTCTCTGAGCTCATGTTTTAGCTGAGCAAATAATGGCAAGCAGTCTATAATACATTAATATGCATGTGCAAATGCACTTTGTTTGTGGGTGACATACTTATCTTGCTCTCTGATAATACAAGTGTCCGAGTCATTCTTTCATGGAGTTTTAGCTTGAATTCTTAGATGTTTACCAAAATTCAGATTTCAGTGGAAACCTCAAGGTTCCTGAAGGGATGCGTCAACACAAGTTTGTGAATATCGTAATTCATAATTAATGTAACTCATTTGACACAGGTAATGAAACCACAGCATGAAGTTTTTAATGGTAATTTTAATTGTAATCACAGTTCTAACTAGCTGCAGGTGAGAAATTACAAGATGAAGAAATTCCTTGATTAACTTCAAGTAATGACTAAGTTGGAAACCGTATCTGCAAGTGAAATACAGATACGTCAGTCTTTCATCCATGTTTGGGGAAGGGATCAAAACAGGTTTGTCTTTCAATTTGGTCTCAGTTTGAAAGCAAAATAACAAAAGCTAAAGGATGGATATTTCCATTAATGGTACCTGTGTCACAACAAGAAGCATAAGGAAAATGAGTCTATGTTTTTTTCCAGAGCACGTTATTGCTAACCAATGGTATTGTGGCAGCATTTTCACTTGTCTACAGCAACAAAAACAACAAAATAATATGTTACACCATGTTGCAATTCTTACTTCTGTAAATTTGGGGAAATTATTTGATATATTGTAGAAATTAAAGAATAGATAACTTGTTCAGACAATGACTTGGACTTACTGCTCAGGTCAGGTTGAGTGGCAACTGAGAGACTAAGACACTTACTGTACTTTGAAATGCATCCCACTATTTTTGGCAGATATAAATCCTAAGACTCAAGCCAGGAGTGTGAATTTCTGTTAACAATTTTTTGCAGACTTAGGGATTGCATGAACTCTTACATGTTTACCTAAAACTTTAGGTTAGTTATATGGGTAAAGAATGCATCTTTTGGGACACTGCATCTGTAGAGCAATGTTAAATAATATTAAAGATGTCTCACACCAGTGAGACAGACCTCAATAATTGACTCTTCCAGGTATTTTTTTTTTTAACATTTTACCTAATGTTAAATCAGTTCACTGGCTGTTGCTGCAGGTTTAAAAAGTGAAGTACAAGGTTTGAGAGACAGATTTTGTGCTTGCCCTAGAATAACACTAGCATTGTTTTATTGCCTGTCCTTAAGGCAGAGTTCAGGTGCCTCTGCACATTGCATATCATTAAATCTATGCAATCATAGAATCATAGAATGGTAAGGGGTTGGAAAAGACCTTTAAAGTCACCAAGTCAACCTGTAACGTAGCACTCACTGCTAAGTTCATGACTAAACCACGTTCCTAAGTGCTGCATCTACATGAGGTCTTTTAAATACCTCCAGGGATGGTGGCTCAACCATTTCCCTGGGCAGCCTGTTCCAGTGCTTGACAACCCTGTCAGTGAAAAACTTTTCCTGATACCCAGTCTAAACCTCCCCTGGAGCAACTTGAGGCCATTTCTTCTTGTCCTATCACTTGTTACCTGGGAGAAGAGACCGACACTCACCTTGCTTCATCCTTCCTTTCAGGTAGTTGTAGAGAACTATAAGGTCTCCCCTGAGCTTTCTCTTGTCCAGGCTAAACAACACCAGTTCCCTCAGCCGTTCCTTATAAGACTTGTGCTCCAGACCCTTCACCAGCTTCATTGCCCTTCTCCAGACCTGCTACAGCAACTCAGTATCTCTCTTGCAGTGAGGAGCCCAGAACTGAACACAGGATTCGAGGTGCGGCCTCACCAGCGCCGAGTACAGGGGGAAGATCACTTGCCTTCTCCGGCTGGCCGCACTGTGTCTGGTACAAGCCAGGATCCAGCCTGTTCAGAACCCTCTGCGAAGCCTTCCTACCCTCCAGCAGACCAACACTGCTGGCCCAGCTTGGTGTCATCTGCGAACTTACTGAGGGTGCACTTGATCCCCCCATCCAGATCATTGACAAAGATATTAAACAGAACTGGCCCGAGGCCTGAGCCCTGGGGAACACCACTTGTGGCTGGATTTAACTCCATTCACCACCACTCTTGGTGAATACTCTTGGTGAATACTCCCTATCCTAATCAGCTCCTCCCGGAGCTCTGTCCCTAAACTGGAGGAGCTGCCTTACCTGAGTGCACCTCCCACAGGTCTGCTCACTGGTGCCATCCAAAACTTCCCTAAGAGCAGGGCAGACCCTGCAGCCTGGCACCCGAATGGGAGCATATTCCCACTGGAGCTCTGTCCAGGCAGCTGCATCAGTTGCGCTGGTGCAGAGCTTGAGAGGCCATGGCTTTCTGCCGGGTGGATACCACTGCTCCCTGGTCAGGCTGGCAGGGCTTCAGCACCCTTCCTGCACATGCCATACTCTCTTTGTACACCTTGTTGGTGGCATTCCCTAAGGGATTCTTTTATATTGGGTGGGAGGCTTGGTTGCCCTTGCTCCTGGCCCCACTTGAGTTCCAGCAGCTACTGTTGCACAAGCTGTGGGCTTCTGGTGGCTCTCTTGGCTCCCCTGGAGTTTTCCCTGGTTCAGGAACTCCCCCATGCACCATGCTGGAGTGCTCCACTGCAGGTCGTGCCAGCATCAGAGTTTCTTGCCTTGGCGACTGATGGAAACAGAAAGAACTGTATAGCTTTGCTTGGTGTTGAATTGGTTAAATTCTTTTCTTCTGTATTTGATCTCTGTGGTATGTCCATGCTGCATACTGCAGTGCAGTAGAGAGACACTTGGGTGAGCTGCATATGAGCTGACACAGGTATTGAAAGCTGTACAACCACATCAAAAATGCAGGAGTGATTTACTCCTTTGAGGAGCCATGCAGTTCAGTCTGTGAGGAACGTGTTAGCATGTTTACAGCTACCTGGGTATCTATCATAGCACAGTTCACAATGTGGATGTAACTTTTAATTTAAAATTCATTATCTGCTCTAAGCAAAGAATGTTAATTTTTGCTGTTAAGAACACTAGCCACCTGTGAGAGACCTAATCTAGGCTCTGGCTTTTCAGAATACTAGGATAATTCTTCTCGGATATGGCAGATATATTAGTAAGGAAATACTATATTAATACCCAGAGAAACTGGGCCATCATATGAATGCAGAAAGATCATGACATTGCTAGAAGTTTGAGGCATCCTGGAAGATGCCTTTTAAATGTTAGCTATTTCAAAGAATGATATAATGTAGTATCCTGGCAGTATTGATCCAGCTTGAAAAAATGCTAATTACTTCCTCGGGGCTTGAATATCACACACAGATTTTAAAGATCAAGAAAAACCAGCACAGGAGAAATTTAAATGAAGTGAAAGGTTCTCCCTTTCTGCCTGCCTTCCTTCCCCTTTTCCTTCCTGTTTGATTCTTGGGCACCTTCTGTTGTTTATTCATTTAATGCTGTACGCCTCAGGCACGATAGAGGTTGTTCTGTGTAGTATGGGAAGGAAAAAAGTTTTCCAATCCTGTGCACTCTGTGTCAGAGTGATTTGCAGATTATTCTATTGGAAAAAATGTGAAATTACATTTGCAAAGCCTGAAAGGTGGGACATGCAAGTTCAAGTGTTCAAGTCTCTGCCCTCTGTGTTTCATTCCTTAGGAGGGTATTTCTAATACCTTAGATGAGTGCCTGGGCTTTCAGGTTATTTGTTGGTGTGGGCTGGGCCTGTCCCTCTCACCCCCCCAGATTTTCTTCTGGAACTCTGGAGGTCATTAAGTTTACAAGACCTGGATTTGATGAATTGGCATTCTTTTACAAGACGTCTGGCAAAAGAATCCAGTGAATTCTAGACTTGGAAGGAAAGATATTAGGGCTTAGAAAATTAATTTTACTTAAATTTTAATTTCTGAAAGCCATCATTTCACTGAAGTGGTACCAAATAATATAAGCCATAACAAAAATTGAAGAGACTATAAAGCAACTAGGAGCTCACTGGAAATGAGAATTCAGCTGCTATACTTCCAGTTTATTGATTGTTAAATTACATTAAAATATAAAGATTTTGAAGCAGAAGATTTAAGAACATGTGCAGAATCGCTGTATTTCCACATTAGGTTGGTATAGGCCTTTAAAAAGATGGAATGTGATACTACACAGGGAACCTTGAAGAGTCTATGGCTGGATTTTCAAGAGTGCTGAGGGTCGCTCTGATTCTCTGCTTATGTTATTTCGTAATTTTGAGCCTCTTTGAAAATATGAAGTTTCTGATGAAAAATACTTTGGTGGAGAGAGAAGAGAGGAGAATGACTATTGTGCTGTCTAGTCCAAATGAGAAACTGCATATAACACGTTGCAGGTTTTATGTGTTCTTTGGCAAGAACAGCTCATTCTCAACAGAAAAAGCTTATTCTGATTAAAATGTAGGATACATTAGAGGCATTGAAGTTTTCACTGCATTGCATAATGAATTGCATGCCCAACTGACATTGTGAGGAGTCCTTAAAGTAATTTTCTAAGCATTGGGGATGAAAATTCAGCCCAAAGGGTTTTAGTTTACAGCGAGCTCTGCAGTATTGCATTTACTGTGGACTTGGATTAACAATGCCAAACTGCATATGGGTTTAAACTTAAACAGGGGAAGTTCAGGTTAGATATAAGGAAGAAGTTCTTTACTGTGAAAGTGGTGAGGCACTGGCACAGGTTGCCCAAAGAAGTTGTGAATGCTCCATCCCTGGCAGTGCTCAAGGCCAGGCTGGACAGAGTCTTGGGTGACATAGCAGGGGGGTTGGAACTAGATGATCTTAAGGTCCTTTCCAACCCTAACTGTTCTATGATTCTATGATTCTATGTTGCAATAAATAGTAAATAGAAAGATAGATTCTTTGTGGTTTTACTTTTCACTTTGCACTTGATGACTTAATCTTGTTGCTAATTTTTCATCAAAATGTCTATGATATTGTTTCTGTATTTTTTATTTTCACTCCATTGGAACAGGTCTGTACCTAACAATGATTGAGTTACTATTAATAATTCCCTAAGTTAATTACTTTGTGAAATAAAACATCAATTTTATTTTCACAACACAAAATGCCTGCCTCTATATTGTAATGATATTCAGTACTTCAGGAAAGTTGCTCAGTTTCTGTGGTTCTTTCACTTTTTGTGTGAGTCCTCTGTGTCTGGAAATTGGATTTGTAGTGCTCTGTCCAGTGTTCTGTCAAATGGCTGATGTTGGTTTTGGGGAGAATAGTGTATGCGCTGCTGGGAGAGAGCCCAGACATAATATGGGTTGAGTTAAATTTGTCAGTAAGTCAATGGCAGTATTTCCTTATAATCTTCCAGCTTTTCTTAAATTAAATGTTTTAATGATCCTAAAGCAGATAAATATTTGAGCAGGATTTCAGATCTGTGCTCCCATCCAGGAGCTGTCATCAAGTCTTTCTAAAGCAGATTTCAGATGCAAGCAGAGGTTCTTCTGTCAGCAGGTGGGAGCAGGGAGAGCATGTGTTCCCTGGGGAGAGCAGCATGGTTTGCAAGCACACGTAGCTTCAGCGATGTGGGTGAGCAGTCTCCGATCACTGCTGTAGTCACTGTTGTGGGGCTGGCAGTCCAGAGAAGCATGCTGCGTGCTCCCAGTTTGCTACACATAAAGGTAAGAGCATGTGCACTGATAACAGTACAATACTACCCCAGAATAATAAATTTTTTTGAAGAGTGTAGAGGAAGCTGTGCTGTCCTACGCATTTCTAGCTTGCTTGTGCTTATGGGCTTTCATTCCATAATTTTTGGGCTGAACTCCTCCTCATCCTGTTACAGTTTTGGCTACGTCCTGAAAGAGCAAGAGAATTGAGCCCTCTGCATCTGACAGAATGAAGGCGAATGACACTCAGTGGATGATCCTGCAGGCTCAACTAGTAACCTTTTATCTACAATAAACACAAACTCATGGGTTGTGCATTGGAATGTTAGAGCTATGAAAAATGTCCAAATAACAGTGATCACATGCTTCATCAATTTTTGTGCAGTGGGCAACTAGTGTTCCATAAAGAAACCAGAAGATACACAGTCATATGTAGTTATCTGAGAGGAGTAGAAAAACATCTGCTGGTGTATGAGTGTTGATTAGACCCAAAGGGGGATGTTATTTTCACTCTTTTTTTAATGGTCCAATAACTAAAATGATACTTTATGCCTTACTCAAATGCATTTGGAAACAGCTTCCCACAGTGCCAGAAGTGGTTTAATTACATCTGATACGGTTAAAAGGGGTCTCCAGCTTTGTCTGATACAGCTTCCTCTATCTGACAGTACACGTGCTTGCTTATTATTCCTACTGTTGTCTCCTTTTCCTGGTGATATATAGTATGGCCGTGGCCTGAGAGCTGAGTGTGGCAGGTCCCTCGGTGGTGTGGATGCGCCTTGGCGTGGTGTTGTAGTGCACTGCCAGTCTTGTGTCTCACCCTCACATGCTACGCTTTGTGTGGAGCTCTGGGAGATGTTGCAAAGGCAGAGGTGTGTTACCTCGTATTACAGATGCAGACACTGCACATACAGCAGAAGTATGGCTCTTCCAGGATAAAATTTCAGTAGCAGGAATTATATTTGCTTTATCTTCCACTTCCACCCTTTTTGCCTCTAAAACAGATTATCTTTTTAATTTCTGTATTTCTGTTTGTCTGCCAATAAGAAATCTGAATAAGAGCTAGGCATATGTTGTCAAGAAAAAATAAAACTAGTGAACTTTCTTCACCATGCGTTGGGTTGGAAGGGATCTTCTGCATGTACCTTGTAAGAAGTGGTACTAGGATCAATGCAGCTTTTGAAGGCAGAATTGCTATAGCTGTTGTACATCATGTTTCCCTACATGAATTCTCATTAATAATATTGAGCTGAGTCTAAAACCTTCCACTCCACAGAGAGGCCATTTAGGGTCTTTGCCTCTACCCAGCCACCACCTTCATCATGAAAGCTGTTGGACTTGACTTAGAATTTACTCCTCTTGCTTCTAGTTGAAATTAATCAACTGAAAAAAAAATAAATTATAGACATTACGAATGCATAAATCCTTCTGCCTTAAGAAACCAGGCAAACCCCTCTCAGTATAAGATACTGAATTGTCAGTGAAGGAATTTGAAGTTTGAGTGCTCTGGTCAAATTTTATTAATAGAACCCCTGTGGAAATGAAAATTCTTCCTGAAACTTCCAGAGATACATTTGTTCACTGCTTTTTGTCTTGTACTCTTATGCAAAATGTAGCACTAACATACATGTTTCGTGTGAGACAGAAATACTTCTTTGTCAAAGAAAGAACTGAATGTTTTGAATTTAATTTTACTTGCATGGTATGATTTGCTTCCTGTTCTAGAAAATCAGCAACCAGTCTGATAATCGCATATTTCTATTCACATTTTACCCACATTTTGATTGAAAATGTTTCATAGGAGAGAACTACCAGCCTTAGAGATGTGTCTGCTTTCAAGGCTGGATGTGGCTCTTCAGTCCCCAGTAGAGTTTGCTTTTGCTGTAATTGTTGCTAACAGGCATTCTACCAGGTGAATTAGAATAATTAAAATGGCAACTTCAGACACATATTAAAAAATTATGAAAAGGATGATGAAAAGCTCTTTCCTGTGATGGTTTGCTACTGATGTCGCAGCACCTGAACAGCTCTTTGTTCAATAAAAACCCTTTACATCTTTGTTGAAGTTTAACCCCAGCCAGCAACTAAGCCCCACACAGCTGCTTGCTCACTCCCCTCTGGGTGGGATGAGGAAGAGAATCAGAAGGGTAAAAGTGGGAAAACTCGTGAGTTGAGATAAAGACAGTTTAATAGGTAAAGCAAAAGCTGCATGCACAAACAAAGCAAAATAAGGAATTAATTTCCTACTTCCCCAGGTGTTCAGCCATCTCCAGGACAGCAGAACATCACATGTAACAGCTCCATCACATGTAATGGTTACTTGGGAAGGCAAATGCTATCACTCCCAGTGTCCCTCCCTTCCTTCCTCTTCCCCCAGGTTTATATGCTGAGCATGGCACCCTGTGGTATGGAGTATCCCTTTGGTCAGTTGGGGTCAGCTGTCCTGGCTGTGTCCCCTCCCAACTCCTTGTGCACCCTCAGCCTGCTCGCTGGTGGGGTGGGATGAGAGGCAGAAAATGCCTTGACTCTGTGTTAGCGCTGCTCAACACTTAACAAAAACATAGCCCATACTACCTACTATGAAGAAAATTAACTCTTATCCCAGTCGAAACCAGCATAATCTCATTCTTCCATTCTTCACTTTACAACAAGCTAAACACAAGCTTAAGATAGCCTCCTGGCAAATAGATTTGTATGTTTTATTGTGCTTTTTTTATGCACAAAAAATGGTGATAAACTTTTCTGTACTGTTTGTCAACATGATCTTTCTTTAGTAGCTAATCTGATCTACTTCATCTTTGATCTGTTTAGTTACACAAAACCAACAATAGTTTATCTGTAGACGTTTAAATGACACACTGGAGCAAATTAGTTTATGCTTGTTTTCTTTGTTGAAAAATGGAAAGCACAAAATCCAAGACCTGTGTATCTTGAATTACCTCAGGACCTATTTGTCATGCTTAAACAAATCATGTGGCTCTCATCAGTGATATCTCTCTAAGCCTGTGCTGGTTTTCAAATTAGAAATGGAGGTGGCTTTATACAGACATGGTTTTATTTTGTTATTCAAACATTTGGGGTGGGAAACCATTTGCACTTTTTCAGAATACATGGAAAGTGACATTTACAAAAATCTAGATTCTGGTTATTCTTTCTGTCTTGAAGTTATTTTTGTCAATTTGTAAACACATAGGAAGCTGTACTTCTCACAATATAATTGAGTATTGAAGATTCATTTGAGCTCCTCAGGTTGAATCCGAAGGTTGAAATTCAGTGTAGGACTATCATTCATCTTTTCTTTAAAAACCAGAAGGGAATAAAGAGCTGAAAAAAACCAAACCCAGTGATACCAAATGTTCTGTGTCTGAATTATGTTTTAAAAAAGAAAGTTTGTCTATTCTATGCAGTAAGTAAAGAGTCAGTACATTTTTGCTTTGTTATTTCTGGCCAATAAATTCATCTCTGTCTTTCTGTGGGTTCATAGTATGCCTGAATCTTAGAGAAAAGAGAAGAAAAAGACAAGGGAAACTGGTTTTGTCTTAATTGGTAAATGAACTGCAGTGTTCTCAGTATCTGTATTTAACTTGAAAACAGCCATTAGAATTGCAGATTTTGCTATCCATTTTGTTTCTAGGAACTAAAACCGTGCAATTTGCAATCCTGTATAATTATAATCTGATTCTAGAGAACTGTAATTTCTACCGGTATCTAGAAATAAATAATTTGAGCTTAAATTTTTAATACACTCTGTGCAGGGATTAATGGCACAACCTTAATGAGAATTAGATTGCTTACTTTCTTCGATATCATGCTGGTATTGTATCCTTTATCTATTTTGAGAGGTCAAATTATGCTGAAAATCTGTAGAACGACCGGCAAAGAATGCTTGTGGTTTTGTGTGGTAGCTCTTTGGTTTATAAAACATGGTGCCCTATTTGCTTAGCAATTGTCACATGCTGAAGGAGAAAAATAATGCTTAACTTCAGTAAGAACAGTTTAAAAAATAGCAGATTGGGTAAATGCTGAAATCTTCTCTATCTAATGCCTTTGCATGTTTTGTTACAGATAAAAGCTGCTTGCCAATTTAAGAAAAAAAACCCCTAATTTCAATACACCTTTTTAAATCTAGTTATCTTATGCATGCTTTTTTTTAAAGAAAAGACTATTCTTTTTGCATGTGAAATGTTTGTGCACATCCTAGGACTTTTAAAAACAATTAGAAAAAGCATCTTGTTCTTTTATCTTCCCACCCCCCCCCCCCCCGTCTTTTTTGGTTATTGTTTGATGGAACTGGTGAATGTTTGACAAGCAGTTTAGAAAACAAAGATAAAAATTAATCATTTGTTATCAGCCTTTTCTTTTGGTGTTCACTATTTCACATGCTGTAAGTTTTTATTTTGCAAATACTTAACCATTTGAGCAGGCTCAGATGGCAATATTTAAGACCAGCAATTACAAATTTTATTAGTCTGCTCAGGATCAGAACCCTTAAATTTAGGTGGTGGGTATGTATCAGACCCTATTTTAAGTCTTCTTCAAATACAGTGACAGTGGTGTTCCAGAGTCTGAAATGTCTTTGCATGGGGCACCGATGGAGGCTCTCTAACAGTACCACGCAGGCTGTTCATGTGAATCTGTTTTCAAGCCTAGAACAGTAATTTGGAAAAGATAGTTGCAGTTAGAAATATGAATTAGTTGGGTCATGATAATTAGCTCTTAATTTTCGAGTAATTTGATGACTGTGTCAACTATAAGCTGTGTACTGCAGAGAAGATTTTCAGATGGAAATCCAAAGGTTTTTAGGGACATCAAATCCCAGTTTTCTGAAAGTGTGAGTCTGTGTGTTGTCTGACGACTCTGCCACAGCCTTTCCCACCATTCTGATTTCTTGCTGGCAGCACACATTCTTGCATGTCCCATAGGTGTTGTAGAGCAAAATCTTATGTTTCGAAAGGAAGGATTGCTATACCAATTAACTGCCCAGTGCTGAAAGAATCCAACATTTGAGTCCTACCAGTTAAAGATGATAGTTTTCCAAACTGTCCTAAAAAAAGTAGTAGTTTTCCAGATTTTCTCTCCCAGTTTTTTATAGATATACATACACCTATGCATATGTACTGAAATATGAGGAAATAATGTCTTGTCCGGTTATCTGTTGAGAGGTCAAGCTGGGCAGAACAGATAATGTATTAGTTTTATCAAGTCATCACACTTAAATGCTTTTTCGTATTTTTCCATTTATATATCACTACAGCAAGGCATTTCACATAGCTCTTTGTAGCCCCACACAATATATTATAAAGTGCTGAGAGAACAATCCCAAGTAATTATTAGACTAAATGATAACTTCACTGGAGGCAGTTTGAGAGAACCGGACTAAGAGAAATTGATAATTCTAATCACTTAAAGGTCCTGTTGTCAGGATAATTCAGTTCTCTTATTTGCTGAAATATTGAGGACATATAGTATATCTATCTGGAACAACGCTGGGGAAAATCCCAAGGTATAACCCCCTCCCTGTATTTTATATGCTCTACCTTCTGTAGTTTCCCATAATTTTCAGTTTGTGATGTACACAGCTTTCTATGCTGCCCTTGTCAACTAAGCTTTCTTCAACTGTGCTTCAGTTGCCATGAGATTCTGCTTGAAGATTTGATTAAAGATCTCCTGGCTTAATATATTAGCTTGATAGTTGAACTTAAAACTTTACACATCATGTGGCTTTGTGTATGCTCATGATTCATATCAGGACAGAAAATTCTAGCTGCTGGAATCTTTCTTACATGAAGAAAGACTGCCGCAGCCCTGGAAACTAAAGCTTTGTGTGAGGATGTATGAAAAATGGAGTCAAAAGGTCACAGGGTAGATTTCCATTGACAGTTGGAGTTTTCTGAGTGGACAGGTGGTGTTTTGCATGGTAGTTTTGTAAACAGAATTTTGATGGTAGAAGTAGGAGACTTAAATAGCTGAAATCTTCCTGTTGCGTGGCACAAAACCAGCCCAGGCGTGTTTATACTTCCTAATACCATTTCCTCTAGTATGCTTCCATAGGTAAAAGGTGCCTCATGATTGTGAGATGTAAGAAAAATGGCCTCAGAGTAGTCAACAAGAAGTACAGTTAACAAATATTTATAACAAATATTTGATGTTTTAAATTTGACAAATTTATTTGAAATACTTGAAGCTGATATGCTAAACTAGGTATATAAATTAAAATTGGTGATTTATGAAAATCAAAGATGATGAAAATTCATTCAATGTACACATCTAAGTATGCAACAAAAAGAGGTACATTGCATAACAGTGCTGAGACTGTTACTTGTAACACTGCAAGTATTTGTGAATGTAGTGAATGCATTTTACTATTAAAAAGACTTTTTTTCTCCATTTGAGACACAAAAATGCATGCCAGCATATCTGGGGTTAAATAAACTATGGTCAGAATACAGAAATACAGGTTTAATGGGACAAATTAGATTTTTTTTCCTAAAATATGTCAAAAAGTAGTATTTGTTCCTTTTCCCCATATGTCCTGTGACATGGGAATCTATACAGTGTTGCTCCTTATTTTGTTTTTCCATCCTCCTGTTTGTTTTCTCTCTACAATCATTTTTACTAGAGAAAGTTGGAAACTGACACAGGATGAAATCTGCATGTAGTTCAGCTTTCTTGGGTGGGGATTACACACAGGTGTGGAGAAAGTCTCTTCATGTATCAGAAAGGAAAAGAAAGCTGCTGTGCCTTACAGTAATGTATACTTTTCTCCTCCACCCGTGGAGAACAATTTAGAACGGAGATAATTTTACTGTATGCTAGAGCTGTTGCACTTTGCCTCACAGTAGTTTGAATTCTGTTGCCTCCTTTCCAAGACTACCTTCTTCCAACACAGCACCAGGACTTAACAACATCTTTGAAAAAGAGTTAGTTGCTACAGAGTATGGTGAAAGATTTATAATAGGTTCACAGAATAGTTTGGGTTGGGAGGGACCTTTAAAGGTCACCTCGTCCAACCCCCTTGCAGTGAGCAGGGATGTGTTCAACTGGAGGAGGTTGCTCAGACCCTGTCCAGCCTGACCTTGAACACTTCTAGGGATGGGGCATCTACCACCTATCTGGGCAACCTGTTCCAGTGCCTCACGACCCTGACTGTAAAACATTTCTTCCTGTATCTAGTTGGAATCTACCCTCTTCCAATTTAAAACCATTACCCCCTGTCCTGTTGTTACAGGCCCTATTAAAAGGTCTGTCCACATCTTTCTTATAAGCCCCCTTTAAGTATTGAAAGGCCGCAGGCAGGTCTCCCCAGAGCCTTCTCTTCTCCAGGCTGAACAACCAGTGTTGGTTATCTGCCACTGCTTCTCAATAGCTGTTTGCTTCCCAGCTGCAAACAAACTCTCTGACCATGTCGTAAATTTTTCCTGCCACTTCCTAAGCCTTGAGAGTAAATTTCACCTACCCACCTTTGGTTGCACACAGAAGCAAAGGAAAAAGAGTGGCTTAGTTCTGAAACGGAGAATAATGCTCTGCAGGTTGTTTACTTGCAAGATCATCTTTTCAGAGGGAACTGATAAATTAGAAAAGATGAAATGTGTAAGTTCTTATGAAATTATCTTTGAATACCATAGACATTACCATGTTTTAGAAAGGAGTAGATACCTCCATATCATTTAAAAAAGGTGGGGGGAGGAGGGAAGTCACCATCCCAACCTTATTATTACAACGCTTTTCTACGATTGTATTAATACCTGGAAGACTCCATCAGAAAGAGAGTCTCTTTTGTGCATACGCTGTATATGCACGTTGTGAAAATAATTCTCTATCTCCAGAAGTTTATCATTAAAAATCCCAGTCTGAAAGGGTTTATACACATGCATTTTTTTATGCCATGTGAAATTAGTGGGAGCATTTTCATGAGTTTGAATTAACATTGCTTGGGATTAGGGCCCAAGTATGCAGATCAGACTGCATGGAATACCTCATCTGCATAGAGTGCTGTTGGAAATAATGACTTAGTTTTCATTACTGGGTACAAAATCTAGGCCAAGTGGTGTTTGTTGCTTTTGACAGCCATCAACATCTGACCAGTCTTGAAAATCTGTGTCATGTACTCAGGTACCAGGATCTGACAAACTCATTTTTCCACTGAAAATGTTGTCCAGGATTGTCAGAATTTGCTACTTGTACAGAATGTAACTACAGAGAATGAACTCAAACCAAAATGAAAAATCTGTTTTCTTCAGTTCCACCAAAAGAGTACTAGATTGGATTATAAAGATAGTATGTGTGGGGGGAAAAGTGACAAAATATTTTGTTTCAGGGTTAGTATTTATCATGAAATGACATGTCTTCCCTTAGAAACTGTATTCCATAGAAACTGTAAAACCACCTGTAAAAAGGAAAAAGGAGCTTGGCTGTTTCACTTCACTAACATTTCCTATCAGAGTTGTAATTCTTACTGTATTTTTCTTCATATTTGATTGTTAAAGAAGCTAAGAGAGACTAGATAGTTTCTTTCACCTTCACATTTTCAATAAATTGATAGCTTAATTTTATTGTTGCTTTAAAGAGCCAATAAATAGAACTATGTCTTTTTCCTGTCCTGTCCTAAAAACATAGGTTGCAGTGGCATCTGTTAATAAGTTGCTGCATTAGTGAATTACGTCAGATATCATCTCTTTCAGCAGCAGGGTATTTGATCTACATATTTGTGCCTGTATTTGCATGCCTGCTGCAGGGAGAAGCCTTCTGAACACCTGCAGCATTGACCCTATCGTTGTGATCAATGTTTTGTTTCTTAAACACTGCACAATTGTACTATTATTTTAAAGGCCAGCATTGTGCTTAGGTTAGTTACTGTACCTGTAATTCTTGCATCACGAAGGTCTTTCCAAGAGAAGTTAAGACTTGTTTGTTAATCTCATTTTATGGGTGTCTTGCAAGGTTATACTGTTTGAAGTTAAATAGATCCTGTATGTTGCCAACTGGACAAAACCATGTTTCATAGAATAGGTATAAGAGAGGGAGAGAGAGTAGCCAGCAGTCATCTTACATGGGTTTTCTCTTGGTTGCAATGGTTCACAGTCTTTTCCATATCAGAATTGAGAGATCTGTTCTAGTTGATGCCTTTTACCAGTGCAGCTATAGTGGAATGGGACAGTTGTCGTGGTCTTCTGAGGTCCGGGCAGAGAACTGTTCTTCTGCAGTGTATGTGTAAGAACAGTCTTCTTATCCAGACAATGCTTTTCCCTAGTTTCTGCTCACTTAATTTACTGTTTGTTGTGGTCGGATGCTTTGTGCGTTAATGGTTTGGTTTCATTTGCGCATATATTTTATGGTTTTAATGATTGAGATCAGTTGAATTTTGGTACTGAAAGAGAAATCAAACTGACTGTTAGGGCTGGATGTTTCCTGTGGCTGGCAGCAATGCGTTTTCAGTAAGCACACTTCCTGAAAGTCATGTCATTTGTCATCTGGATCCATCTGCATTGCAGGTAGTGTATCTCCAGGTCAGCTTGTTGGGTTTTGGTTTTTTTTCCTTCCTTTCCAATTTGCTCCTATTCAGGCACTTCTCATCGATCTACTTTAAACACAATTTTAGCATAGCTCAAATAAATATCCACAGGCTATTGTGTGTTTATGCTCTATCATTCATGTTTATTAAATTCACCTCTCTCTTTTGGGACATAGATTTTCTTTCTAACACTGTGTTCAGAGTTTGTGTGTGTTGAGGGAAGGCAAGAAATAGCCCAGCCATCCACTCTTCCCTTAGGTGTTATTTTCATTACCTGCAATTTACTGCTGTGTTATCTTATTCAGCTCTGTGTAATTGCACAGAATGAATCTGTACAAATATTAGTTCAACTGATCTTTCCAGGGTAATAGTGGCAGCCCTGTAGTTCGGGTTATTTAAAACACGTAATGTGCTTTAGGGAATAGTTTTGCTTTTTCTCTCATTAGATCTCTTCCTGGCTTCTTACCATCCTCACTAAAAGCTGTCAGCATAGACATTTCAGATTCTAAACTGTGGTTTCTTTTTCCCAGCGACTTCAGTTTTGTTCTTGGAAGGCAAAGAGCAGTTTTATGATTGAACTCAGAACTGGATCTCATTAATACAAAGCATTATCTACAGTACCTGCAGAGCTCCTCTTGTTTCCTTTGGCACAGGGTCTGTTGGGCTCTTTGCTCTTTGTCAGTGCTTGGTGCTTGATCTCCTGTTTCCTTCTGGAGGGGGCCCACATTTTCTGTAGTCTCTCTTTTATCACTGAGGTACTTATAGAAGCCTTTTTTGTTGCCCCTGACGTCTCTGGCCAGATTGAATTCTGTCAGGGTTTTAGCTTTTCTAACCTGATTCGTGGCTGCTTTGACAATTTCACAGTATTCCTCTGTAGGCTTCCTTTTTGTGTTAGAGTTTGCCCAGGAGCTCCTTGTTCATCCATGCAGGCCTGCTGGTGGTTTTGCCTGACCTCCTCTTTGCTGGGAAGCATCACTCCTGAGCTTAGAGGAGGTGATCCTTGACCATTAAACAGGTTTCTTGGGCCCCTCTTCCATCCAGGGCTTTATCCCTTGGTACTTTACCAAGCACATCCCTGAAGAGGCCAGAGCCTGTTCTGAAATACAGGGTAGCGAGCTTGTGAGCTTGCTCCTTGCCACCCTAAGGATCTTGAACTCCACCATTTCATGGTCACTGCAGCCAAGGCTGCCCTTGAACTTCACATTTCCCGCCAGCCCCTCCTTGTTGGTGAGAGCAAGGTCCAGCAGAGCACCTCTTCTCATCGGTTCCTCTGTCGGTTGGAGAAAAAAGTTACCATCAGTGCATTCCAGGAGCCTCCTGGATTGCTCATGCCCTGATGTGTTGTCTCTCCAACAGATACTGGGGTGGTTAAAGTCCCCCACGAGAACCAGGGCTTGTGAATGTGATGCTGCTACTATCTGTCTATAGAAGGCCTCATCCAATTGGTCTTCCTGGTTGGGTGGCCTGTAGCAGACCCCCACTGGAATGTCCCCGCTCCCTGCCGTCCCTTTAATCATGACACATAAGCTCTCGGTTGGTTCCTCATACATCCCCAGGCAGAGCTCCATGCATTCCAGCTGGTCATTGACATAGAGAGTGACAGCCTCTCCTCGTCTGCCTTGCCTGTTCTTCCTGAGGAGCCTGTGTCCTTCCATTCCAGCACTCCAGTCATAAGAGGAGTCATCCCACTACATCTCTGTGATGCTGATAAGATCATGGCCCTGCAGGCATGCACACATAGAATCATAGAATAGTAAGGGTTGGAAAAGACCTTAAGATCATCTAGTTCCAACCCCCCTGCCATGGGCAGGGACACCTCCCACTAAACCATGTCACCAAAGACTCCATCCAACCTGTCCTTGAACACTGCCAGGGATGGAGCATTCACAACTTCTTTGGGCAACCTGTACCGGTGCCTCACCACCCTTTTGTTTATTCCCTGTTCTTGTACCAGGGTGCTCAAAACTGAATGCAGTTTTATACATTGGGTCTCACAAGTGTAGAGAAAAGGAAGGATGTTAATCACTTCGCTTGATGTAATGGCCATGCTCCTGTCAGAACAGCCCAGGCTGCTGTTGACACCTTTGCTGCGGGGGGCGCACTGCTGGCTCACACCCAGCTTGCTGTCCATCCAGACCCAGGTCCTATTTGGCCAGACAGTCACCAGCCAGTATTGTTGTGGAGTCTTCCTTCCCAGGTGCAGAGCTTTACATTTGTTCTGTTAAGTTCCATAAGGTTCCTGCTGACCCATTCTTCCAGCCTGGCAGGGTCCCAATGGATGGCAGCCTTGACCCAGTTATAACGATTGGCTCCCCAACTTGTCATCTCTGCAAAGGTGACAAGCCTGCACTCAGTTGTCTTCTCTAGGTCATTGATAAAGGTTTTATCTCTTGCACAGGTGCAAATGTGATTGAGGAGGGATGGAAGAGAAAAGCATTAACAAATAATATTCTGCATTGACTTACTGGAAAAAGAGTGACAAGAAGTTTTTTGTTCTTTTTAAATCCCCAAAACAGAACTGTTGGACAGACATAATGAGTATCATAGATCTTAATGTACAATGGACATTTAGATAAACCTTACTGAAACAAATAGGACCAGCAATTCAGGAAGGACTCATTCATTTACTGATTTTTAAGGTAGTTTGCCAGCCAGGGTTTGAAAAGAAAATAAAGCATTTGGTTCTGTAATTATTTATGCAACTACAAATTCAGTCTCTGCTTTCAGCTATCTGCCCTGCAAGCATTACTTTTAAAACCATTTGGATCACTGGCACAGTGTTTGATCCTCTGCGTCTTTTGATGTTTTGTCACTGACATGGTGCTGATAATTCTGATACAAATATCAATGTTCCCGCCTTTTCCCCCTATCCTTTTGTTTCATCTCTTTTAGTCTCTTTAAGGGTCTTCAGAACAGCTGGACAGGCAGGGGAAGCAATGCTGTACTTCTGGACAGGCATACTGTTATTTACTGAGATTCACAATGAAACAGTTTTATTCCTCTGAAGCTTCACATAAAGAAATACAACCTTCATTTCTGCAGCAGTTCCTGGTGTCAGTACTTCACTGATCAGTTCAGTGGTAACTGATAGGTGTATCAGATAGGTAATAATCTCTGCCATATGTGAGTATGGCATGGGAGAAACCCAGGAGCTTCTGGTGTTGCTGCTGTTGGCAAACTACAGTTCAATGTCCTTGGGCTCCTTCTCAATGAAGAAGATGGCCAGGCTTTTGCTTGCTTAGGTGGTGTAGGGGCAAAGTTACTCATTTTACCATAAAGATAGTAGCTGCAGCTTTTACTTTAAATCAGATGCCTGAGCAACTGCTTTGGGGTCAGAAAACCTTGATGATTCCTAGCATGAGGGGAGCCCTTGCAGTCTTTCAGAGTGATTTGTTTCATTTAAAAGTCTTTGATTACGGTGTGTGGCTGATATAATAATATTCTCCCAAGTGGCTTCTGGTGAACTCAGCATATGGTGTACATGGGGGAGCAGAACTTATTTTATGTGGGGACTTGCAGGTGTAGGGCTTTGGAGGTGTTGGCACTTTATAGACATTGCTGGCTTTACTGGTTAGGAATTCATTGAATTTCACTTCTTTGAAGAACCTAACTGTGTGCTATTCCCTCTGGAGCATGACTTCAGCCTGCAGGTCCCTGACCCTATTAATGGGCTTTTACAGTAGCATTTCATCAGTGCTGCTAGAAAGCTTGTTCCTAAAGGCTTACCAGTAATATTATCCAGAGCAGTTGGGTTTTATGGAACTACAGAGACTTTATGGAAGTACAGAGATTATAGAGAAGTGTAATTAGGTGAATATGACAGATGGTATCCAATAAGCCAAGTGCTATCTCTTTGCAGGAATTTTGTTTCATATGTTTTTAGAGACTTTGTAATGTTCAGATTGCACATTGCACCCATTCCTGTCCTTTTGAGGCAGCCGCGCTCTAAGAGATCCCACAACACAGCAGCATACCAGCTTTCTTCACAGCAAGAGTGCATGGAAAAGATCTGAGTGATCTTGAAGATTAGTCTGGTATGGTGTATTTTTTTTTTTCCCTTTCAATCTGGTTTGATTTTTTTTTTTTTTTTTGAATTGCAGTTGACAATATGGCAGCAGAAACTCAAGATATAAATATCTTCTCTAATTTTCCATTGCTTCTGGTTTAGTGCTGTAAATGGGAGTAATATTTTCTTATCCAACTCCTTATCTTTTTATAATGTGAACTGTTTGTTCAGGAATTTTCCCTGACGATGTATGTTCATTTTGCTTGTGCAAAGGTCCCTGATTTCACATAGAATCTGTGGGTGCTGCTGTTAGTAATGTATTATTGTGAAGTGACAGAAAGAGAAAATGCAAGGGTGATGCTTTTAAGCAGTGTATGAAAGTTCAGTATTATGAGTCTTTGCTTGTTTGACCAGGAACACTTCTCACTGCAATTAGTGTTGGGCTGCAGAGATGTGATAGATATGGTTTTGGACCTTTGTCCTGGTAAAACAGTTATTGTCATGGAAAATGTTTCTTTATGAAGCAGTCTCAGGAAGGAACAAAAGCATCTGCTCATTTGTCAGGCAGAAACAATAGAGCTGCTTTACTGTGTCAGAGTTTTTCTTAAAAAAAACCAAGAAAAAATCAGTGACTACATGCAATTTGCACAATCTAATTGGAAACATTTCTTCTTAGTTCTTTTTTCTCGCAGTAGCTTACTGAAATGCAAGCAGTCTGCATGTTCAAAGAGTGAAGTACTTATTGTGAAATGTGTTCTTGGAATTAAGGCTTTTCTGATTTTACTTAAATAGAAATCAGTCTGTGTGGAATTAGAGTAAAATGTAGCAAGATGTTGACTTACAGAATCTTCTGCCTTCATCTCAGAAGTAAATTGTGGAGCTTCGTGTAATCATGAAACTTTATCCTTAAAACTTCTTTGGTCTTGAGTTTTTCTCTAAATGATTTTTAAGGAATACAGATTATGAAAAGCTTAGGATACTAAAGTTCTTGCTTATATTTTTGTCTTCATTATTACATGCAGCAGTATAGAAAGCCTGGTTATTTTTGTGTAAATTGGATTTAATGTTGAAACTGTCTCTAAAATACTATTTTATGTCTTGAAAAGATGGTATTAAAAGCAATACTTTGACAAAAAGGTGATTGTTCATTTGATGCATTTCCCTTACAAAATAGGAGGGAATATGTGAAGCAAATGCCATGTTTAAATTTTGGAAAGAATACTATGTAAATTTAATACTTAAGTCTCTGTATGCCTTGGTCCAGGCTGCTAATATTAATCTTTACAATATATAGCTATAGGCTTGACTTCTTAACCCCAGCATCCAGTAAGTTCTAATGGGTGGATAGTTAGAGTTGTGTATAGATGGATAGGGTCTTCCCTGGCTAATTATTTGCAAGGAAATATATACAGGCTCTGATTTGTTAACTGAATTTGGACTAGACTATTACTGCAGAGCTGAAGGCGCTGTTTACAGTATTATATATAGTGTAAAATTGCTTTTTGTTTTAAATGGGTCAAATCCATAGCCAATATGCTGGGTGGATACATGATACTTGATCAAATAGGAGTAAAAATGAACCTTACTGGATCTTCAGTAAGGTTCCGTGACTCCAGCATGGTCAGCATATTGCTAATATGTATGCATCCTCTTCAGTAAATCAATTTTCATGAATTTTAAAGTTACATTTCTCTATTAAGACTGACTGAGTTTCATGCTGCTGCTGGGATTTTCTAGCATTGCATCAAACATGTAGGGAGAACTGCTCTAACAGTTCTCTATGAGATTATTTCCTGTAGTGGTCTTGCCATATGAAGCCCATAGTTTTTCCACTGTGTTGGGCCTTTAGTCTCTGACCATCCCAGTTATTTGGACCACTGAGCAACAAAACCATGGCTCCTTCTGAAACTGGGGAGAATAGGCTGTGTCCTCACCATGTGCACAACTCTTCCAGAGGAGAAAGCAATTGATTTCTGTTCTTTTAAAAGAAAATGAGGGCAAAGGCTGTCCTGCTCCTAAACTTTTGTGTTTTCCAAAGAAAGAAGAGGGTAGGTTTTCTGGATTTCAGCTCTTGCCCCCTGGAGCATCTGTCAGAGTGCATGGACTGCCAGATGCAGTGGTAAGATCAACTGCTAAATCTTTCTGCAAGGATTCACTGAAGTGTGAGAAAAAGGGTCAGTCATGGTTACACATATCTTGGAGTCCACTACAGATGTTTCTGAAAGCAGCAAGAGTCTTTCAAAAGAGGGTCTGATGGAATTGCTATGGAAACAGAGCTTATTTTATATATGTATGTATGTATTTATTGACAACCTGATGTCCCTTAATGGGAGATGTTGGGAGTCACCCAGTCTCAGGAGATTGAAAATCTGGGAATGTGAAATATTGGCTCCTAATCATCAATTCCAAGGTCCACTAGTCCTGTAGAAAATATTGACAAAGTACATAGTCTCAAACTGGAGTGCTCTGCTATTATAGCAGAAGAATAAAGAGGCTAAATTGGATCCTTTTTTTATCTGGACTTGCATAAGCATTATTTAGGCATCGAGAAAGGATAGAACTGCAGGCTTTTCAGTGATACTCAGTGATCATTTTCCTGCTCCCTTGTTCTGTGCAGTGTGTTATGCCACGATATAGATGGTAGGATGGTATATACATTGCTGCTTCTGCAGTTCTTATGGTCTGTATTAGCATCATTACATTTTTTTGGCTTTTTTCAAGCATTGTCTTAAATGAGGAGGATTTCCTCAAGCTGCTAAGTCTGAAACTTTATACTTAGGCATCTTTTACACAATTGTTTGGCCAATCCATTGGGGTAGTTTTATTTTCTAGCAGTGCAGCAAATATGTATTGCGGTTGTAGTGAAGAACTGTTGAAAAAAGCCCCTGACATTGTATACCATGGAGGAATGTGCATCTTCTTTTTATAAGTTGCTTCTGTAATTCATCAAACAAAGACTGCTTGGTGTAAAGAACATTTTTGTGAGTGTGAGGGTTTGTTTCTTTAACTTTTACTTTTTTGTTGGGGTTTTTTTTTTTGTGAACTATGAGTAATGCATTGCCTCTACAAGAGACCGTGTAATTTCATACCCAAGGTACTTGTACAGCACAGCTTCATTCTGTGGAACATCAGCCTTTTGTAACATATAACTTGAGTATAAATTCCGAAAAGCTAATGCTACTAATAATGCTTGATTATAGTCTTAGATAATGGTGGCATTGGAAAGGTGGCATTCTGCATGCCTTTATTGGCTGTTCTAAGTCTACTATACTGTTACTGTATCCTGAAGAGAATATGTTAATACATGGGAAGTAATATTTTTGTTGCAGTAAAATTTGATTGTATGTAGGTCAGAATTCAGGTTCATTTGTTCTGGTTTTTTTTCTTTCTTATTCTTTTTGATTGTTAGGAGTGATTATAAAACAAAAAAGAGTCTAATCTTTTATAAAAATGTGTTGTAAGAGAAAATTAATTCTACATGTAAGAGGCTATTTTTTTTTTTGCTCTATGGCACTGTCTTCTTTGTAGATGACATATTACAGTTTAAAAGATTTAATTATGTGCAATGTTTAATCATAATGTTCTTACAGTAGAGACCTTTGTTTTCTAGAAAAATAAAAAGTGTAGTCAGTAGTTTGATAAAATACTTCACAAAAATAATTTTCTGACTTCAATGCCATTGGTTTTTAACATCTAATTAATAAAAATGATTTAATGTGCCAGAGCTAATCTCCCAACTACCAACAATTAGCAGAAAGATTATATGGCAGTGTGCCGTACTGTTTGTCTTGCCAGTCTCTAAAGTTGAAGTGCATGGCAATAAGTGTGACTTTTCAGATATTCAGGAATAAATCCTGGTTTTCAGTGTACGAAAGATTAGACAGTTAATTTTCCTAATGTAATTTTAAACACTGCTGAGTTGCTAAGCAGCTCTCTTACACTCCTCGCTTTTTATGTGCTTTACCTGCAAATTTTCAGTCAAACCCCATTGCTGCATACCTCAGCGTTTTGCATTAGAAGACAGTGGAGAAGAAAGTAATCTGTAGACTGTGAATTTTGTATTTCTTTGTGAACTGTCTGAATACATATTTTTGTTGAAGTTTGTATAAGCCAGAGTTTTTCAGTTTTCCCTGGACTGCATTTAAGTTCTCTTCAGCCAATGTTTGCAAGTTAGGGCAGGCAGACTTCCCTGGAACATAGTCAGAGTTCTGTATGGATAACTCCTTCAAGAGTTTGCTCCAGTGATTGCTGTTAGGTGTTATTTTGAGTGATAAATTTGTTCCAATTACGTACTCTTTGTCTTTGCAGTGTTCTGGATGATGAGGGGAGCAGCCTGCGTCAGCAGAAGCTTGACAGGCAGGTAAGATTTTGGGAGGGGGACCTTCTTGCTCTCTGAAGTCTAGATCTTGAAGTACTGAAATCACTGACATATTTATCTGGTAATTGATAGAAAATTGCATCCTCTGATTAGGGAATGCAAAAGAAAGGTCTGTGGAGGTTACAGCTTATTTAGACTTCTAACTTCCATTAAAATTTTCCTTCTGACTGTGGTTTGGGTGATTCTCATCTCCACTGCCTTGGACTTGTTTTAGGGTGACTTACGATGTATTTGTTACCCCTTTAATGGACCGGAAAGGACAAGAAGTTCTGACAAACATGCCAGCAAACAGAGGTTTACCACAAAGTTTTTACGTCTTTTTCTTTTAATTCCATGGATTTAGCCCCTGTGGCTGTACACTAGTGGCACTATCTGCTATGTTGCCTATTTTGCTACTGTATTCCTACATGACTTTTACACAAAAGTGAGTTAGAATGTCTTCAGAATCTCTCCCATGAAATCTCAGAGAATTTTGCAATCAAGTTGTAATGGGGTTTGAGGTTTGCACTTTTCCTTTGATTTTTCTGTGGTCCTTTGTCATGTTTTTAGTTAAACCTTGTGAGTTGAATTTTATGTTTTTCTATGCATTTCCTTTCCCATTGTTTTATCAGCTTGCATGTCTACCAGCATCTCATTTTTGAATTCAAATGCTGTCTATTAATGCCATAATCCTGTACTAGATTCTGATCATTTTGAAGTCATGATGAGGTGTTCCACACAACTTGTGGAGCTGAAACAGTCCATTCTCCATTCTTATTCTTCCTTAAAAGGAGATTTGTGTATTTCCTTTCTAGAAAAGAAAAAAAACAAAACAAAACAAAACAAAAAAAACTGTACAGGAGCAGGGAATTGGGAAGATAATGGATAAGTAAAATCACCAGTTCTCTGAGGTTGTGGAAGAGGGGCTGAAGAGAGAGGTGCTTGTGGTGCCATTGGATGCTGAAAGTTTGCTTTTCAGCAGGTCTAGCTGAGAAATTAATGTGTTTAATTACAGTTTGACCTGTATAGTTGTTAAATTAGGCTCATGTCCAGCATTATCAGTTGATTCTAGTTTGCAGATTTCCTGCTTTTAATTTACAGAAATTTAAATTGGTGTCTCTGTCTCATGCCCTTGCTTTCCCTCCCATTGCTTCACAACCAGTACTCTCACACTGTTGTTTTCCCAAGGGTTATTTCCAAGGAGGCTGTGACAGCTGGTAGACTGCTCAGAAAGATCTAATTTAATTATTTGCTGTTTTCAGCAGAAGGTGTTTTAGCAGTGGGTTGGCTGTGGCTTTTTTGGAAAGATTTCCTATAACCCAATATCCCAATATCCCACTTGCCAACTGCTGCCGCTGGAGAAGGTGTAAAGATGTCCATTGTTTTTCATCATAGGTTGCTACTGTTTGGAGTCCGGTAACAGATGCTTTTCTTTGTATTTTCCTCAGCGAGCGTTGCTGGAGCAGAAGCAGAAGAAAAAGCGCCAGGAGCCATTAATGGTTCAGTCCAATGTGGACAGTCGCACAAGGACACGCAGAATGAAACATTCAGAAGAACAAGCACCATTGGTTGAATCATATCTTAACAGCAACAGCAGCACCATATATCATGGTATATAAATATGATCTATTGCATGTGTACTTACTGCAAGTCATACTATGATGCTTTCCATGTTACAGGTATGCTAATGAGAACAAAGGTAGTTGTTTTGGATTTTTTAGTAAATAATTGGTATACTTCACTTGTGTTTGGAGGTAAAAGCATCAGAACTTGCAATGCTAACCTAACAGGAGGGAGCGAGGTAACTACCTGCCATTTCAGTGCTGTGGGAAGAGAGAGTGGCTTGTCTCTTCTGCCATATACATTAAAGTATCTTCAGTCTTGGTTCCTACAGAAGTAACGCTTATGCTGTTCCACTCTGTGTATTCCTTTGTACATAATTTTGCTTAAGCCTGACAGTGTTAATGATTGATAAATTGGAAACATGTTAACTAATTTCAGCTTAGTTTGAATATAATAATTTCAAAGATACTGTGTTTCTGCAAGGATCATTAAAATTGGTGAGTAGGTAGAGAAGAACATTTCAAGCTTGTACAATGTGGTCTATGTTTTTTTATTGAAGATTACAGACTCCAGAAGGGATAGAGATGCTTCAGGTATCACAGCCATAGGGAAAAAAAGTATAATGCCATTTCTGTATTGTTAGACTTCAAAGAATTTAATCATCAGAAATAAATCCTATGGAAAACAGCTGTTACTTAGTTCTGTGCTCACCCTTGCTTTTGGCTCCCTAGTGAGGGTAGGTGCATACTTTTCCTCAGGATTCCATTGAGGGAAGCTTGGGTAACTCTTCTTCTATATCGTGTGTCTTGTAGATCTCTTTCCAGGGGTTATAGAGAACAGTAATTTTCAAATTTTCTTGTTTTGCAGATTGTTAAGTTGAATTTGATTCATAAGGGATTCATAAACCTCAATAGAAAAAGGCTTCCATCTCTGAGTATTAACAGGCATGTTAATACTCAGGCAATATTTCAGAGCTGAAATCTGCTTGTACCGGGGATGCAGTTGCCTGTTCTCAGGTTGGAAATGCTACTAGGTGCCAGAGTACTTAAGGTTTAATGTCTAAAACCCAAAACCTAAGATGGCTTTGTGAATCTACCTCTGGTAGACGTAAACCCAGACCAGCCAGAATCCTGCTCTTAAATCAAACAAACAGAAACTTAATCCATTATTCAGTTCAGATCTCTATACTCCACATGGTTACTTTTCATCTACCCTGTCATTTCATTTTCAGTTGTTTATTACATCATTCAAAAATGAGATGGCAGGTATTTACTGGACTAAGTAATCATGCTGTGAGAAGTGCAGTTCCAGAGTCTGTACCCCTGGTTTGCAAATTGGTGGAATTTTTTGCTGTGGTTGCAGCTACAGAATTTGTTGTTAGAAACTGGAAAGTTGTGTTGATACATGTTAAGGTTTCATATATAATGGGCCTTTTTTTATCTCACTTCTGCAAACAGATAGGCTACCGTGAGAATTAATTTTTTCTCTTACTATTTTAATTATGTTATTATTTTAGTTATGTATTAAAAGAATCAGTAATATTTCTCCCTCTTTACTGTCTTTTTCTCAGGGTCTGGGGAGAAAATTTTTAAGAAGATATTTAGTTTCATTCCAGTTTGACTTAAGAATTTTATTTAGCATGGAAGTTGAGTTTGTTTTCCGTACATTTTTCTTTTTAATCAGAAACCCCAGAAATTTTCTCTCTTTCCTCTTTCACTCAATAGCTTATCAAAGGTACACAACTGTTCTAAGACGTAGTATCTTATGGTACAGAGGTGCCATTGTATACTAAACCTTCTGTAATATCAGCTGAACAAGGTTTTAATTTTCACAGATCAGAGAAACAAACATTATCACCCGATAAACAGTAGTAAATTTCATATCTGCACTGAGCTAAATTTTGCAACAGTTTGCACTAGAGTGGGCTTTCTGACTTAAGTGAGATTAACTGTGCTTTTAAGGTAAAAGTGACCCTTCCTGTAGTATTACACCACACCATTTACTGGAATTCTTACTAATTTATTCTACTTAAATAAGTTTGTTCTAAATTTGCCTTTCAAACCCTTTCAATATGTCACAAGATTTCAGAGGAGCAAAAAAATATAGTAATATTTCTCATATTCAACATGGAGTTTGTTAATTCCTGGGGACAGCTGTCCTTGTAATAAATGGTGCAGTTAGCAAAAGCCAATTTAGGACAATTTAATTACCTAGTAAAGTGTTAGTTAGGAACATTGCTTTTGAAAATATAAGAACTTCAGAAGTGTCCTTTTTTGGTGTGGTCTTCTCTGCGAATGTGCTTTGTGTCTTAAGTTACACTGCATGGTATGTATTTAGGTTTTGATGACCATTTTTAACTCTGGTATTCAGCTTCAGGGTAGGCATTTTTTCCCCCTTCAATAAAAACATTTGTATGTGGCAGTGTCGGATGCATGAGACAGCTGGGCTGTTTCTAAAGAACTATTCTGCTCTTTTCCGTTCATTTGTTTCTGTTATGGGCATGCTGATTTTAAGTTAAGAATGACTCTTTGATGGGAGCTGATGGTCTACTGAATGAGCTACATTGCTTGGATGAGCATGTTTGTGAAATCAATTCCTGTACTGCAAATGCTACAAAAAGATCACTTCTTTCCACCTATCATCCTCCTGTACTCTCTTTTTTTAGCTTGTACTAATTCTGTGTAGCACAAAAGTACTTGTTGATTTCAACAAATAATTGGATGCCTGTGTGGAGGTATCTCTATGGTACTTTGAGCAAAGTAGGTCAGAGATAACAGCAATTCTGAGATGTTAGGCTTTCTGTGCTGGGAAATTTTCTTTCATACACTGCCATAACTTGTTCTGATGCTGTTATCTGTGCTGCAATAGTTCCCTGATGGGCAACTCTACTCTGGAATAAAAACTCATTTCATTCCAGAATAATAATCAGTGTGTGGAGTAAAAGGCCAGTCACTTCTGTTCTGGAATAGAACATTGGCCTGATGAGCTATTTGTAGGTAGATATAGTGGAACAGTGTATTTCGCTAGTTAAGCTGATCGTAAGTTTTTCCATATAAAGGAGGCCTTAACTGGTTTTGATCTTCTGCAAGGAGTTGCAGGGTGATGGCTGCTAGTCCTCTGGCTGCACATGTATTTTGCTTCATCTAGCTTGGAGCCAAAGGGAAGTGTAAATAAATCTAAGATGCAGTAGGATGGAGGGGCTGTGACTGAGTTCGGCTGGAGCAGCTCACAAAAGGGATTATACAAATGTGACTTTCCTACACCTGTGTTGCTTAGGATTGAGGATGCTGGGACCAGTTTAATTCAGTATGAAATTGAGCAGGTACAAGGCTCTCTCGAGTTTTTGGTTTTTGTTGGTTTAATAGGTAACAGAATCGCTCTGCTGAAAGGGTGTCTCCACAGAGTAAGGAGGAGAATTGCCAGGATCATTTTACTTAGGCACCTTCATAACAGAGAGGTGACACACTGGCAGGATGAAATGGTATCTCTCTTCCCTGACAATGGTACTAGCAATTGCTCTGGGTGCTGTGAGACTTTTAAGATGGGTGCACTTCCACTGAGGAAGTGGCTATGCAGAATTCACCATGCACCAGTCTCCATGCAGATCTTTTCTTAGTTCCTGCCCGTATTTCACCTGCAGGTAAAAGTTTTCCAATCCTGTAGCTTGTAAATGACTTGCATGCAGTATATATTTTTAAAACCTTTTGGTTGTTGGCATAATGACTAATTAATAACAACAAAAGTATTTGAGTTGTCTGCAGGACTTGACATGAATTATGTTGAATATGCCAACTCGAGATAAAATGAATCCTTGGCACTCTGGTCCGAATGGAAAGTGTTCATGTAAAATGATGAACGTAGTGTTGCTCCCCATCTCTCCTCTGCCCTGAAATGCAAGTATTAATATACTTTAGGGACCACACTTGTAGGTTAGACCCTAAATTATCTTCCCGCTGTTTCAAGCAACAGGTATCCTTCCATTAACTTCCATGATGTTTGCCTCCAATTATTACAACTATTACAAATAATGCATCTCTTTCAGTACCAAATACAACTTCATCACTATTTCATCATTATAAATAGCAAAATAAGAACCAATAACAAAATTTTCTATTGCTATTAAGCACATGTATTTTTTTTTACATCGTATGTAAAAGACAACAAAGTCATTTATTCGCTGGAATAAATTTAATTCTTCTGTGTAGGAGAGATCACTTATAAATTGCTCTGTCTTCTCTTTCTTGTGTTCTTCTTTATTTTCAATTCAATGTCCTTCATAAGAACATATTGCTACCTGTTTGTTTAAATTTTTTATTAAATTTCACTTGCCATTCTGTAATGCCTCTCAGTCACATCTGCGGGTTTGTTTTCCTGTATCTCTACACCACGTATTTTTGAAGTTGTTGAAAACCTGAACAAACATTTTGGCCTGATATGACATTGCCAAATTCTGCTATGAGTACAGTTCTTTTCAATCTAGATTGAAAATACATACTGAGCATTCTTGGAGCCAAGTAGCATGCAGAGATACACTAGTTACCGCAGCAATTTAATTACATTATTTAATTACTTTTAATGCAAATGATGAAAGCCCATTTTTACAGAGAAGAGTAATTTTACTTCTGTGAAAATGGTGAATTTCCATTGGGGAGCAATTTTTCTTTTCGCAGCACTGAGGAAGGCAGAGATCTGAATGAGTGCCAGATATGCTTTCATTAATATTACCATACTTTGTTGCAGCTGTGGCTTGGTTTTTTTAAGGCTTGAAATTAAAAATGTTTTCAATTACATATTCTCAGAGTAATTTTCATAGCAACTTTCAATTTAGAGATTTAGATTAACCATGTGTAAAAATGCAAAATTACTTTCTTACTTTCCTTCTTGACATTTGGCAGCACATTAGATGTAATGGTTGTGTTGTGTGTTGAACAGACTTCTGATGGTAAGTCGTAGCTCTGGATGGTTAATTTTGACGTGTCATTCTGTTCCTTTGCCATGAATGATGAGAGCTTTTTGAGAAGTATCAAGCTGTCAGATGTATAAGATGACATCAATTAACTATCCATTTAAAACTCCATATATTTGCATGTTCATCAAAACAGTGCCTCGCCCTCTCTGTTTTCCACTGACCTTGAAATGAGAAGGTATTTGTTTATTTTTTTGAAGATAGCAAGGAATGTTCTGTGCACAAGACTATTAATACTGAGAGATCAGGCAGCATTCCAAGTATAATGTGGGCAAAATACTTAACTTCCAATAAGCATATATTCTGAAATTTCCCTTTCAGCTGCAGTCTCTTCACTTTCATCCCTTAAAGCATCTTTTTGATTTATCAGCAATCCTTACTGCATTAGTACATTTCCAAAATAAACAAACGAACCCAGCAGCAGCAATCAGAGAGCAGCGGGTAGCAAGAGATTTAGAGGTCTTTTTGTGGTTCTTGGTACTGAAAGATTTGAGTTAAGTTCCACTTAAATTGTATTTACTTTCAGTTACTACTTTACAACTAGCTGTTATTTTCTGTCCTTGACAATCTCAGTGTCTGGGAGCAGCAGGGGCAGGAGATGAGGGTGACCCCAGCATGGGAGATGCCCTCACAAATCAACCCACCGGCTTCAGACACAGCATGCAGAACCAGCCACTGCCAACAGGATTCTCGGCAGAGCCACAAGGGATGAATCCGGGGCCCTCCAGAGTGCCTCCAGGTTAGAAAGGAGATGGGGCTGCAGCATACGTAAGAGGAGTCCATCACACAGATGAACTACCTAGAGTGTAGCACCAGGGTCCTCCCAGGAGGCATACCTGGGACACAGCACACCTACAGCATGAGCTGAAATCCTGCCCATGGCAGGATGAGGGTGGAAGCCCCCAAGGATGCTCATCAGGGCGATTAAAGCCTACGCGTACCCCTCAGGGCCCCAGAACACAAAACAATTATGTAATTCCTTACTGTCTTTAATCTTCATGGCATAGGTTTTTCATGGATCATTTTAGCTTTCCTTATTAGTTGTCTGCTTCCCAAAGAGTCTAAATCATTGCTGTTAACTCTCCATTTCACATGATTCCTTTTCTTTCCCCCATCCCCGGGGTAAGACAGCAGTTATGTGGGGGTTGAGAAGAATCTTTTGTTTAATTTTTTCCTTTGTTCTTTCTGAGGAAATCTTCTTATAGCAGTGAGCTTTTAATAATGACCTTAAGCAGCACCAGATTCTCATGTACACTTGTTCCTTTTTTCGAAGCCCATTCCCATTCAGTTTTACTTGTGAGTATTTTCACCTTTGTAGAAGCAGCCTACTCAACACATCAGTGTTAGATACATAAGCTGCAAGAAGACATAGGGAATTTATGGGCAATATTAGTTTTTGGGAATCTGATTGTTACTAGCTGCAGGGGTAATGCCTTTGATTATAAGCATTTTGAAGCAGAAACCAAATCTTTGCATGGGATTAAATATTAACTAACATACCAGTGTCCTTGCCCTAATTCAGGCCCTTCCGTTTAGCTAATTTTATTGTCTATATAAAACTAATAAAAATACTGTATTGCATTGTAAAATACAGTAGGTTTGCCCATCTTTACAGTATTTCTGATAGAATCCAGTATCATTTAGATGGATTGTACACCAGATCAGAATCTAAGTTGATAAATAAAGTAATAATGAACAGCCCAAATAAGCAGCAAGATTCACTAAGGTTAGAACTTTACAAAGTAAAACAGCAAGCTGTTCTTACAATGAAGCACAAGAACATCTCAGTCAACTGTAAGAAAAGGACAATCAATTTGCATTGATTTGTTAAGGTACACTGAACTGTAATTTATGGTTTTTTGCATGGTACTTACCCTGGATTTCACTTTTACTGTTGAGAGGACATTGGTAAATAAAATGAGCATTTGCCTTAGCCGGTGGAGCCAATGGTTTTCCTCACATACCTCATCATCTGGTTCGTTCTCTTTCTATTATTTCAGGTGTTTTCCACACAGACTGCACAAATTTTTAATGTAGCAATTTAATTTTCTTTTCTTTTTTTTCTTTTTTTTTTTTTTGTGATTTTTCACTCATTTCATTCTTCAGATAATGTACTGATCAAACCCATTTTTTTGCAGCACATGGCATTTTTATGTGATGGAGATTGGTAAGTTGTGATTCATAGAGATTCTTTAGTTTCTTCCTCTAAGATCATCAGAGTGTGCAAGCACTCCTATCAAGACAAATGGTCATGCAAATGGAAAAAAGAATCTGCATTTTCACTGCATGCTACTTTGAAACTAATTTCCTGTGAACTTCTCATCATGAAGGCCAGATGGAAAAACATGCTTTCCATTTACTCATATAAATATGTGTGGATAACTATCTTTCAATTTTTTTTTTCAATTCTGTGTTGTCTGCGTCACAGGTAACACAGAATTTGTCACTTCCTTACAAATTGCATCCTTTTGTTTGATTGTGCATTGTAGCTTTATCCCTGTTGCCTGTAACACACAGTGTTGTCCAACAAGGAACTGCTTCGTGGGAGAGGCTTCTTTTTCCCACTTTTAACAGTTAGGCCGTTGGTGATGCACGGCAAAGACAGGATACTGCCCTTCTCTGCTTACATGCGAGTCCTTCTACACTCACCTTGTGTTAATGGACTATTTGTTTGTTCCTCTTTCCAGCTCAGATCCTGAATTAATATCACACTATGTGCTCTTTTCTGTCTCCCCAAAAGTTTTGTTTTTTTTTCCTAATCCTGTATTGAGGGTAGTAGTCAGTACTTGATTTAATGAACATGGATGAATAACACTAAAATTAAAATCATTTCATTGTTTTATTTGAAAGCTTGCCATTTTTCTCAAAACTATTTCTTACAATTTATGAGTTCAAATGAGAACAAAACACCATATCTGAGAGTCCATTGCTATTTGCTGTTAGGAATTCTGTCTCCCCACAACACATGCTCCTCCATTTTTGTCTTGTCCAAATGCAAATTCTACTACAAATGAATAATTCTAATAGAAAAGGAAAATATTGGGGGGCGGGGTGGTTAAGTGAAGATTTTAACAATTTGGGGTGGGGCACATGGAGTATTGGGCTAGATTTTCAAATGTAGTCTCCTATTGTTTAAGGTAACTCTCATAGGGATTTTTGAAGTTGTCTAAATTTCTCTTTGTACTGAAATGAATGCATTTTTGAGTGACAGTCTTTGAAACTTCATCCCTGTATAGCTGCATTTAAGGTTCTTTTTTTATCCTGTGGTACTGCCTATCATTGTTTTTAACTCTTTAACATCCAACTAAGGATGTAATTTACTGTCATATCAGCAAATATTATCTAGGGAGGCCAGTTTATCTAATATTCCTTATTCAGACTTTCTTGCAGGGAACTGTTTTATGGGGCTATCTAAAGCCTGTGGAGAATGCAGGTTAGAGTTTGCCTCAAGGTTCCCATCCTGCTGAGAAGGGAAATTCTTGTCAGGCTGTTACTTAGTGATTCAAAAATGTAGTAAAGGGCAGAGGGGAAGACATTTGATCCCCTGACAACATGGTTGGGGATAAACACTGCCTCTATGGATTGCTTCATCTCCACAGAGACAGACTAGGCGTGCTGGTTCAATAAGTTCAAAGCTCCATGTGCTAATGGCCAGCTGCAGAGTGAGTACAGAGGGTATCAGAAATGGTTGTTCTTACAACTCTCCAGGGCAAGAGAACACTGGAAACAGAAAACGGAGTTTTTTACTTTGTTCAACATCTAAATCTGTTGGACCCACTAAGCAGGGTAGGTCCATAGAGCTCTCTCTGCAGGTTGGCAGGCTTCAGAAGACAGCCCATTGCCCACTCCTCTGTAGAGATCAAAGTATTGGCTGGCCCTGTTGGCAGGAACTACTGCACTGTGTGAACTTCACTTCCTACCGCACTGCAGTGGGCAGCACTTACCCATGAGGTGTCTGAGGAGGTTAGTGCTTATAGGCAGGGGAGACCAGTGCTCATCCTGTGCTTAAATGTGTATATGTAGCCAAATGTCCCAGAATTCAGTGCTGTCCTGAACTGAATTTGTACAGTCAGTAACAAAAATACATAATTTCTTTGGTATCTGCAGTCACAAAAGAAAACATTTGTGAGTGGATGAGCCTTAGTTGAGGTTTGCTATTTGCCGAATAGTTCATAGCTAAGAGTAAGATGGTTTTGTGGTGCAGATGGTATTTTGGGATTAGATTTGGATTTATCTTAGAGGTGGTGCTTTAAATGTAATTGTAAAGCTCAGAAAAGCATCGTTTAGAAACAGGAAATTCTGTGCCAATTCCTTTCATGAACCCAGCTGCAGCATCTGCACATTTATGGTTTAAATCTTATTTTTAAGCCTCCATCACTTAAAGTGAAAGTCCTGTTTACCAGAGACATCAGTGATGGTATATGCTCAGAATGGCTGCTGGACTGAAATCTCTGCCTTACAGAGTAAAGCAATGGAAATATTTTCTTCTCTGTATTTTGGAGCTCCATCATGTATGTACTTATAATCAGATATCTCTTGCTGCAAGTTATAAGACAAAAGTAATTTAAAAAGCTTCAGGCTTTTAGTTGTTAGATCAAAGGATGGCTGACAAGATAGCAAAGATAAGTCTTTAGCTTTTCAATTAGCAATGTCAGAGTGTTTCATCCTTTGCTGATTAATCATTGCTTTGGACCAAGTAAATGATGCTTCATCTGAGTGAATGAGTATGGCCATATTTAAAATGATTTAGAGAACTGTCTGCTCATTTAATACAGGCAATTTGTACTGAATTTAATTATAATGTGGATTAGCATTTTCAAAACAAAAGAACACCCCCTGGTTTTTAAGGAGAGACTGAGCTACAAATACAGGATAGATTGCTGGGTTGGCAAGTCACACATTTAAAGACTGTGGAGCGGAGACTCTTTGGTTCTCTGCTTAGTCCAAGGCTGCCATGCCCATGGAAATAGGACCCAGTGTACTGTCTTTAATGTGACATTTTCCCTAGCATCCTGTGCACTCACTCCTTTGATTATGTCTTACTCATTTCCAGTGCTCCTCTACACTTAGTGAAGGGACTGCAGTCTTGTGAGTAATGGATGATGAAGACACATATGAGGAGTTGGGCAGTGACAAGCTGTTTTTTTGGGCTTTTAGTCACACCTCTACTAATTTAATGTATGTTTTCTATAAATCTGGAACTCTTCCTTTGCATAATGAGAAAAGGAGCGTGTGTTTACTGAGTGCCTCAGATGCTCATTGTGTTGTGAATATAATGCTATTCATGACAGATTGCTGTGCTGAAGAGGGTAGCTGTGGGTTTGCAAGCTACAGTGTCCACAGACAGGGCTAAATCCATTTCATCTTACTCCTCTAAGAATCTCCTTGGTGTTTCCATTACTATTCATGTGCCGGAAGGATTCCTGATGAACAGGGAAGTTGCCTCACGGACCAGAAGCCTAGGGAGAATTTCCCCCTTCAGAGAGAGATTACTGGCAGTCCAATGTCATTGGGCATCATTTGGCCCTTTGGGGGTTTATTTAGTGTCTCAGGGTATTTTAAAAGTAATTTTATGGGCATCCATTTCTTTCTGGTAAGGTTTCTTAGTGGACTGGTTTTATCCTTTTAAATAAAGCACTTTAGTTTTGGGAAAAAAGAAAGGGATGGTGGGAGGCTCCAAGTGCCAGGGTGATATCCGTCTGAGATAAACCACAGCCACCACATGAGGCCACTGGGGCTTAGCAATTGACAGTGACCAGCAACTGGCACCAACATCTCTTAGTGCCTACTTACAAGGTGTTTTCTTTGTAAGTTAAAGTGTGATGATTGCTTTATTGTATTTCACAGAGGTAATTAGTTTTATGCCTTTGTAAACTCAGTATTATTTCACTTAAAGGCTTGGCGGGGCCAGAAGAAAGAGTTACCCTGTGTTGCTTTCACAGATTCAAATATTGACCCCAAAGTGTGTCATGCTTTTGGCAAATGATAAAGCATTGCATGAATTATGCTGACACTCACAGTTTATGCCATGCATATTATGTTGAGACTTCTAAGGAATTAATTAATTTGTGTATGTTACAAAGTAGGAGTAGTTTTTATTTTTGGCTTGGGTATACTTTCAGCATAAAATGCATGGCCGTTCTACTCATCATACTGTGATACATACAGCTGTGCAAGCGGTATTTTGAAAATAACCTTCCAATGATTCCTTGTTTTCAGGGTTAAGATGTAGCATTAAGTACAGGCACTACAAACTCTAAATACAATTTTTCTGCCTTCATGCTGCCACAGTTGGTGATCAGTCTGGCAGAGCTTTACTGTGAGGAAAAGTGCTTCCTACAATAGCTCAGCAACACATTAATATTCTGATGTCACTTTTGGCCTGAAAGTTAGGAGCTAATAGATTATTGGAAAGAGGTAAAAAGTTAGGAAATACATTCCAGCTAACCTAACACTTTCAGGTTTACTGTAGCTTTGCAAATTCTGGTTTATTTGACTCTTCTCTCTGCATGAATTGTCTGAAATACCAAAAAAACTCAGCTGTGTCTGCTTACGCTTTTATACCTTCACAGAGTTCTCAATTCATTCTCTCCTCTCTCTTTGTTTCTTTCTTCTTTCTCTCTCTGTTTTCTTTATGGTGGGGTACCCTGAATCTCTCAAGCAGTGCAGGAGGCCGAACAGGAAGATGTAAAGGTGGTAGTGGATGCCCAAGCTCCGAAACCAACTAAAAAAACCAAGGCTGCAGCTGCGAGCTGTCAGACTGGCAGCACCAGAAAGGAGAAAAAAGGGAAACACAAAGGTTAGCTGCATGCGGCTGAATGTCAGATGTGGAATTGACTGAAAGTACATCTTTTTCTTTTCTCCTTTTTTTTTTTTTTAAATTTCTATGTATTTTTGTAAAGAGCCTGAAAGTAATTTCTTGAAATTTTTATGAGATTGGAAAATGTGAGTGGTTTGGTCTTGCTTTGGCATGTGCAACATGGAAGTGAAGGAGGGCTAAAATTTGTAAACTGAGTCTTTTCCAAAACGAGAGTGTTCAAATTGCAGAGGAGGAAAAAAGTACTGATGGAAAAATGGCTGGTGTTTTCCTTCTGTGTTAAAGAAATGAGAACCATCTTACATCAATGTGGTTTCTGAAGACTGTCTGCATGTAATGTAATTTGGCAAAAGAGCCTTAAATTGCAGTCACTTCTGTCCAGACTTTTACTGAGGCTTAAGCTATACAAATTAGAGATTTAAGTGGGCATTTTGTAAATCAGTTCAACAAAACTGAAATAACATCCTCAAAAGGGTTCTTCAAGTTTTTACTTCAGTGTTACTCTGTCTCACCTGGTCAACATATGGAGGTGTTTGTATGAAAAATTTTCTGCAATGATTTTGGGTGAGAGTAGGTAGACAAAAAATACGCTATTGACAATGACAAAGGGGTAGGTGGAAATGACATTGCCATTATTAGATTTACTATTTGAGCTACATAGTGATGGAAGAAGTAACATGAGCTACTTTAGAGGCATTCACATTTTGTGTATATGTATGTGCACACTCACAAAGCGAGAGAGGTTTTTGTACCACATACGATTTCTTTTTATTTGATGGTGAATACCTTTCCAGCAATGCGCAGTTCTTGGATAAGGCCACTGCAACACTATCCTGCCTGGACTGTATTCTTGTCTTGTGTATGTCCAACAGTCTCTCCATTATTGCTTAAGTAAGAAAATAGTGTATATCCTTGACAAGTCTACGTAAAGATAGCAATGACTAATAAGGGTAATTACTGAGGTCAGAGTATTGGGGTTTACCTATAGGGATTTTGCAGGATTTGAGCTTACCTTTTCCAAATCCTTTACACATATTTTACATATTGCAGCTTAATTATTGAGATCTGAATCTACAGCATCTCTATCTCTCTGGCTGCAAAGGAAGCCCCAGGTTAGACAGGCTTTAGAGTCTGGCCCTGAGGCAAAGACTTTATCCATATATTTGGAAAAAAGATGGTGTGTGTCAGTACCTAGTCCTAAAATAGTAAGTAAAAGTCAAAGGTAAAATTATCAGAATGTAAAAATCGTTGGCAAAATAAGTGAACAGAAACCTAATGTTTCTCAATTTAATGCAAAAAGTAATGCCACTGCAGCATAGTAATACAGATGTCAAATTTTACTTTGAAGTACATCTCGGTGAAAAGTAAAAATTCTTTTACTAGTTTAAAGGTAAACCTGTCTTAAGCTGTAGCTGATCATTGTGCAGGGTAGTACTTAAATCATGGTTACTACATAACCTTGAGGCTCTGTTTAATCTCATAATGCTTGGTTTGCCTTCATGGGCTGTCTGTGTCTGTGCTATGTTCAGAACTTCACAATTGTGCTGGTCAGCTCCAGCACAGAGCGAGAAGCAGTAATCATTTAAGTGTGTGATTTCCAGGGCCGTTCTGCAGATGCTGGTCACATGCATGCTGGGGCTGCCCAGGCTTGATAGCTCTCTGCAAGCTTACTGCTAGGTGTAGGCAAGTTAGACCCTGAGCAGCGTGTGCTTACTGTGAAGGAGTTGCACAGTTTTCTATTACCTCTCAGCAGGTAACATCCAGTATATTTCTTATATGCCAATAATATTTCTATTAATTTTCTGAAAAATTCCCCAAACAGGCAAATCTTGACGTATTTTAATAGTTGTGTCAGTAAAAGTAACACAACTTAATGTAGACTGAGAGCTTTTGCATGCTGATACTGCTCTGTGTTGGAAACTAATATCGATAGCTGTGCTGTATGTGATCCACTCTGGCCTTCAGCATTTGCCCATCAATGGCATCTTGTGTATGTTTCCATGGACTGGAGGTGTTATTCATCAACTATACTAAAGAAAATTTTGAGTACCTCCCCTCCTGAAGGTTATGTTGATGATTAGTAACAAATCTCAAGAAACACGCATCCCTGTCAGCTGGAGAGTATTCAGAGCATACACATAGCACCGTCTCATCCAGCTCATCTACTTTTTCTGCACAATGGTATTTAACTGTTCATTCATGTATAATTTCACCCTTGGAATCATACCTAGTTTACCTTTGATAGTGTTGTAAAACTGGAGCTTTTGCAGGGGATTATAACTGAATTTCCATTCTTACATCCTTACTGAAGCTGCAAAATAATTTGGTTTTGGATGAAAAAGTAAAACCAAATGCAACTTTAAAATTCCGGAGGGATTTTACTGATCAATCCACTGCAGACATAGCTAGTTCACGTTATTTATGAATGAAGAAAATGCAAGTGATAGCAGAACCCTGTAATAGAACTTTTATCAGTTTTTCAGTTACTTTTAAGAGTAAGTATGAATCTTGAAAGATTTTATAATAATATTGAATGGATTTGCTAATGACTTCAGATCTGAATAATGAAAATGGATGAAAGGTGAATTGTTTTATGCCATTTTGTGGCACAAGAGATTTTGTTGGAGGAGGTTCATTGGCAATTAGATGAAATCTTGAAAGTTTTAGGTTCTGCTTTTAGCTTTGCAGGTTTTGTCTCCACTCTGACTACTCTGACTGTAACCTTTGTATGTCCTGCAAACAAGCAGGATAAGTGCACTTAAGATGCTAAAATAACATTTTAAAGGTTTCTGTTAGAATTTAACTACAGTGAGCATTACCTTTCCAAGCATAGCCAAGCTTTTTGTGCTTTAAGAAAAAAGAACCTTTAGACCAGATCCTGTGAATAATAAGCTAATTCAGAGTGAAAATCATTGACTTATACATGAATAGCTCTTGAAGATGTAGTGTAATGATTGTACTTTGGTCTTAGATGTGTAATGCATTTTTTAGTGGCTCAGAGAACAATGAAACTATGATCAGAACAATGTGCTAAAGACAAACGCGAAGGAAATAGTAGGTTTAATGAGGTTATGCTGACATAAGGCAAGAAGAGGAATGTGGCTAATTGCTCATGTAGAGCTGATTGTGCCTCTCGAGTTAGGGGTCACTGCATTTTGTAATTCTGTGATGGGTAGTATGGTATTTAGATTTTTTTCCCCCCTATATCTGTGATTATTACTGGTATTTCATTATTAATGGAGGTATCCAGTATACGCTGTGCCTGTTTTTAAAAAGAAACATCACTTTGGTGATACAGAGCCTGTAAATGCAGTAAATTTAGGACGTTTTATAGTAACTTAGCTCATTAAACTGGTATTTCTGAAAGCTTCGGTCTCCCAGTTTGTTGTTTGACATAGTATTCAGTATTGGAAAAAAACCCAAACAAAATGTAACGAGTTATTATGAATATGCTTGTCTTTCCAGTGGAAACAGTGGATTAAATTCTGGTTTGGTTTGTGATGCTAGTCAGGAGTGACTAAAGCTATTACTGAACAGGATTGTTGGATGGTTCAACAGAAAAATAATGCAAACAAGTAAAAACAGTTGCGGCAGGAACCTATGAAAAGTATTCATCCTGCATAGTATTACAAATACAAAACCACAGCATCTTCACATATCAAATACCTTGATGATTCTTTAAAAATTGAAATTCATGAAAGTATTACAGGTGCATAGTGGTGTGGGGTTTTTTGTTTGGTTGTTTTTTCTCACCAATATATGTTTGTGAAGAAATTAATAAATATACTGGATAAAATACTTTTTTTTGCCTATGTGCAATGAATGGAGCAAAAACAGATCAGGAAGATAAAATGGAACCTTTAAAAAGACCCAGCAAATCTGCAAACCAGGAGTTAATTTCTGTTAAGAAAATTCAGGAATCATTCTGTGAAAAGTTATTGTTCTGGTTTTTTCTTCCTAGCACTCTTGTACTTAGAGCATGTAAATACATTGTACAAAACCCCTACTTTGAACTGCACTGGTTCACTCAATGCCCTGGGCATTAAGATTTTTGTCATTGAAATCAGAAATCTAATGAGTTTAAAATGTTCAAACAAATTATACCTTCACAGCAATTTTTTTTTAATGTTGTACATTAAATGTATATATAGTATGTTGGGTATTCCCTGCTGTCTTTATGAGAGCCAGAAAGCAAGCGAGCTGCTTTGACACACACATCACTTTTTCTGCCAGGATGGCTATTTCATGTTTTGATTTGGTTTGCTGCTTCTGTGTTTCTGTTCTTTCTTTCACGCTTGTCTGTCTGTTTTGATTTGTGCCTCCTGTTCCATTTTTATATGTAACAAGCAACTACATTAACGCTGGCTGCCTAAGAAAGCAGGACCATTTGTTGGATACTTATAATTTCTCACTGTAACACTTCCATTCTGACAGGGGGAGGGAAGTTCATGTAGATTTATCTTGGCTTCCCTGTGCATTAAAGAGAAAGGGCAGGAGGAACAATAAAAGAGTTTCCACCAAGAAAAGTCCAGTTATTTCTAGATCTGACAACCCTTTCAGGCTGTGCTTTGGCAACACATGGACTTGATTGTGAAGAAGTCATTTTAGCCTCCTCAGGGTAGAGATTTATGAAAGCACAGTTCCTGACACCATTTTTTAGATTTCATCACAGTGAATGTAGAGCTTGGTGCTCAAGCACTTGCTTTTTAGTGACTTGATCTGGTGTTATCAATAGTCCTTCTTTTGATGGAAGTTTGGGCTCAATCACCTCCAAAGGTCCTTTCCTAAAAAACTTTCTATTTGCCCCTTGTCCCTATAAACAAATCTCTTTGTGATTTTGCAGTTGCTTTAACCCATATCAGTGGATGAACAGCCCACATGAGAACAGGCATATACTGGGAAATGGCTTGCAAAATATTGACGGCTACAATGTACTTAAGGTTATTCAGTCCTAAAAAATAGACTAAAAAAAATTCTTTCTCCACCCTTTAAACATTCTGTTTTTTCAGTAAATTCCTTTTGAGGAGAGTTTCACCCAACAGTGATAGAAAGAGATTATTTTTTTTTTTTAAGCAATAGAGTTCTAAATTTCTAGAAGATGAAATTTCATGATATTTCATTCTAACTGTTCTATTAGAGCTTCCTAAGCAGTCATTCTGAGAAAGAACCTTTTTCAGTTATTGATTTGTGCAATACTAGTTTCTTGTACCACTGTTCTGGAAAGAAATGTTATTATACTCAGCAGTCACACTTCTTGATAAATGCAGATTTTAAAAAAACCTATAATCAACTGCTGTTTTGTCTTTTTAATTTAAAATGCAGATCACTTGAGACAATAAAAGCAGAAGCTGGGTTTGCTTTAAGCCAAGTTCTTTAAGGAGCAGAAACTCTATTTGGTCTTGTGTCAGTCTGGTAAGAACAGATTTCTCTGAAGACAGACCCCCTGTCTTTGACCTTGGAGTAGGCCAACCAGCCTTTGAAGGGTGATGCTGCCATCCCTCGTTGGAGGAGGAGCTGCTCTGAAGTGTTCTTGAAGAGTAATTGCAATTGCAGCATTGCTGCTGGCCTCAGCCTTGAGTGTTATTCACGTGGGTATGACTTCTGTGACAGACCAGTGGCTAATCTAACCTGGTATCTAGTGTGCTTGCATTTGCTGTCAGCTTGGTTCTAGAGGAAGGACATACTTGTTGTAGAACCCTTATTGTATGTAACTGACGTCAGAAAATGTGGCTTGACATTTTCTCTGCTTCCAGAGAACTCCCGCCTGACCTCAGTCAACTCTTCAGATCTGATCTGCAAAGGGTTCAAGCATATTAAAACTTCGTCTGTGAGCAATATGCCAGACTTCACATGTTGAATTTGTGTCTTAAGTGTTTTATAAAATGAGAACAAGAATTTTTGTATATCTTGCTGTTCCTCATTTGTAAAGTAGGGACAGAAATACTTGTTCTCTGTGCTATGTTCCTTTCCTGATATGTAATCTCATTTGCTGTTCAGTCACTGAGCAAAATTAGTTCTCTCTGATGTATGATACTTTCTTTTTAGTTTCTTTCTTAGTTTGCAAATGTCCTGTGAAGAAATTATTCATTTATTCTAACAGTTATTCTCAAGTAATTTAGAAATCTTTCTTTTCATGGTGTCCTAGGAGCATTAAAGACTTTCTGTAAGTAATCAGTTAATCATTCTTTCCTGTACTTAAAAGTTCATGTAAAAGAAGCAAGAGGAAATAACATTTGCTGAAAATCTTTTCACAGCAAAATGTTTGCATGTATAAATACATGCAGAGAGGAACATGGTGTGTATAAATACAATTAGATTCTTTTCCTGCAAGATCCAATTTCTAGGGATTCATGTTGTATATAGTCAGATACTTAAATAATGTTCTGAAGAGCTGACTCACCACGCTTATGCCTGTAATTCGCTGCTGGGTAGTTTGTCACATATTTACTCTGTAACTAATATTTTCAAGCTACCACTGTGCATCATGTACTACTGTCAGCAAAATCTTTCCTCATGTTTGGTCTTGTGCTGATCTATCATCAGTGGTGGCCGCATACATCAGCTGCCTCTCTTTAGTTTCCCTGGTCATACATAGCCTGGTAGCATGTAGTCGTTTCCTCCTATTTGACATTGTCCCTCCACCCCTTAAAAATTTTCAATGCTCTCTCTTAATCTTGAGTAATGAAATAATAAAAATTGCAATTCTGGCCTATCCTCTTCAATTTTCTTATTCTGCTGTAGTATTAGAGTGCCATTAGACTCTCATTACTTTGAGAATTTCTCTGGTGCAGTGTCTGGAAATGCTTAATTTCTGTCCAGGTTTGAGGGGAAGTTCCACTTAGACTTACTGTGTTACAGATTCTAGGTTTAGACAGGACTATTCAAGAGACTGATCTAAGCTTTGAGTTCAGCATGACTAGGCCCTTATTTTACCACTTGCAAATAGAGTTAGGAAGTGTATTTCTTTTCTGCAAAATAATTTTGAAGATTGTGAAGCTGAAATAAGAGTGCATAAGACTCAAAGGAGTACCCAGAGCTGCGCTTGTAATGGTCTACTAGTGCTATTGTGAGGAAAAAAAACCCACCCCAAACCAGCCTTTAGATCTATAGGGTCAAGGAGCGGGGATATACTTTAGGATATAAAGACTCCATCCCATGTAGCCTGTACTTACTTACTTTGTCAGGAAGAAATTTGATAACTGCATCTAGTAGAACTGAGATGGCTCACCTATGTTTATTTTAGCGTCTATCTATAGGACATATGAAAAAGGTTGGAAGCTATTCAGCAGAAAGCTGATGGGGATCCAGGATAGAGAAATGAATGCTTGGTGACATTCCATAAAGAGATTTCCTTTAATTGCAGGATTGGAGCAGTAAAACAAGCTCTTGACTTCATATCCTTGAAATGTATTGTCATTACTAAATCCAGTGAGACTGAATGGATTTGGGGTTGTTGGTCCATCCTTTAGAAGCTGAAGTTTCAAACAGGTATAATGACGTATCATAAAATGCACAAAAGTTTAGATTTGTTTCTTGTGCATCAAAAAGACTAAGCAAAATTTTGCCACTTTATTCCTTTCCCAAGACTTTCAGTAGCAGTTCTCTTCTTTATTTTCCCCATACCTTTTTCTCTCTCCCCTTATTCCAGGCCTGGATCTTGTGATTTTTTGTGTGTAGATAGTTAACATTTTGTGTGTTTAAACTAAAAGAAAAAAAATCCTATCAAAAAATTCCGTACCTGAGATCAAAATTAAGTGCATGTCCACCTAATGTATTTTGAATTTCTCACAATTTAGATTAATTCAGGTTATAAAAACATTCTACAAGGTAGCTTAGATTACCAGCTTTTAAGAGCATGATACTGTCTATTTATAAATACTGTCTAGATGATTTTAAGTGCTAACAGAATATAGGCTTTGATAAATAGTAGTTTATAGGATGGAAATGCCAGTGAATGCCAATTTTCTGTTGCTTTTTTTTTCACTATCTCTCTGTTTTCGTTTCTCGGTCTCATCCAAGACATCACCGTGTCAAAGTTTACCAGAAGGCCGTTACTGAAGGGACTGGTGTTCTAGGGGTTGTTTCAAGTCTTCCTATTTCCTCCCTGCCCTCCTTCACAGTTGCCTCTCAAAAATTCCTTTTTCTTCTTAGCAGGTATTCAAGGACATCTCTCTCAGGCTTTTTTCTATTGTATTTTTCAGAAAAGCTGTAGAAAATGCTGACTGTAGCAATAAGGACTTTCTTTCTTGGCACAGCCTGCTCAGCTTCTTTGCCTCTTTTGACCATGTCCTTAAACTGGGAAACTTATAACTATAGACATGAATGGTTTGTTTTATTGCACAGTGAACTGTCTTTCCAGTAAGTGGGTAGAAAGGAATCACAAGGTAAAGAAAGTGAGAACATAGGGAGAGATCCACCTTGAGTATCACAATTACACAAGCTTGGAAGTGTTTTCAGACAATAAGTGATGGTAAAGCTGCCTTTTGAACTACGACTTACAAAAATACACTTAGATCTTGTGATACAGAAAAAAGAAACATGTATGTATGTTTGCATTTAATACCATTTTACACATCTGCATATAGCAACCAAGATGTGTTCACACACAAATATTAAATAGTTAACGCTGGATTTGCCACAGACCATCTACAGTATTCTAATGCAGTGGAGGTTCTTTTTTTTTTTTTCTCCTTTCTGTCTCGCTGCGTCTTTCATTCCCTTAAATGGGGTTGCCAGTGGAACCATTCATAATGCTTAATAACACACACTACCAGTCATGCACTCTTCAGAACACTGAAATTGATTTTTCTTCTCTAAAAGTGTGACCTGCCAGTGTAGCCTTTGTCCTAATGCCTAGTAATACGTGATGTTCCTGACAGCACGGGATGTGAGTGCAGATGTTCTGCAGGCATCAGAAAAAAGCAGCCTCAGTGCAGCGTCTTAACGCTGTTGAAGGCATTTCATTTGCTGCAGATCAGTGTCTGTTTTGAAGAATAAGATGGTTTGTTCCTTTTGAAATGGCTTCTTAAAATGAGGTTTGTGTTGGCTGAAGCTAAATAATGGGCTAGATAAATATGCATGAGGTATGAGTGTTTTGTTAAACTGATGGATGCTTAATACTTTTGAAATTCAGAGTATTGAGGTAAGAACGTAACTTTAAGCAGCCACTTTAATGATAATGGTTAATGTGGTTAAAGCTGTTAAAAATACCACTGTGGATCTGAGCAGCTGTCTGTCTGTTCTAGAGCACCTTTGCTGTAGTGCTTATCCTGAGATTTTAAGAAAAATGCTATTCTGTTCACTGCTATATTATATATGCAACACAGGAAATTATACTGTTCATTCTGCATCACACAGAGCTTCTGTGTGAAATCATCATCCTACCAAGATGAGAGAAATATTTTCATGGAATTTATTTAGTCCTTCATGATTAGGTAGACAGATTGTTTATGTGTTGCAAGTTGTTGTTAGTTTTATTGTAAGTAAATCAGAATTTACAGGGTTGGTGCAGAAACTGCTAGATAAGGGTGTGTGTGATGTAGATGAGTCAATAGTTCCTTGTGGTCTTGAACTCTGTGAATTTAATGTTACTGCAGTCATAGAATCATAGAATAGTTAGGGTTGGAAAGGACTTAAGATCACCTAGTTCCAACCCCCCTGCCATGGGCAGGGACACCTTGCACTAAACCATGTCACCCAAGGCTCTGTCCAGCCTGGCCTTGAACACCACCAAGGATGGAGCATTCACAACTTCCAATGTTGGACTGCGTCCTGTTAGGTAGTTGCACAGCTAGCGCTGTTCCTGAGGGTGTGGGCCACTCTCTTTTCCACTTGTGCTTTGTGCTGTAGTGACAGTGTGAGCAAGTATGGAGAGTACAGTGAAGCATGCTAAATATATAATCCAGTTGTCTTTTAATGCAAGTTGACAGCTGCTGGCAGAGCGGGTTGAAATGGTACTCTTGGAGACTTCTGCTACAGATCACACTGAAAAAAATCCCAATCCCTACAGCTCCTTCTTACAGGATTTATTTAGCTCTGTTTGGTGTGAGAAGCACCAAATTCTTTTACTGAACTAGCTCTCTGTAATGCTTGTTAATTCTCCACCATGTTGCTTGCTTTTTAACAAAGTATTTCAGAACAGCAACAGTGTACAGGCTGATGTTATTTACGATATCTGTCCATGATAATATTAGCATTTTTCCTGGTGCAAATGTGCATTTTTATATAGCTAACATAGTAATATTTGCCAGCACTAAGTCTTAACCAAGAGCTGAAGTACATTTGCAATCAGATGTTTTAACTTGCTGTCTTAAAGAAAAAAAATGAAGTTAACTTGCGGTAAGAACACACCCTGCCCCATATTTTCATTTTCTGTCTTTAGAGGTGATTTACAGCTGTAAGGAAGTAGTTTCTTTCTGGCTGTCATCAGAAGCCACAGAATTGCAGCATGAAGCTGTAAGGCGCCTCTGGGGACTCTGGGCAACCTCAGAGGGGGTTTCTCAGGACCATGTCCATCTCAGAGGATGGAGGTGCCAATGAATATGTATTGTCTTCTTTATAGTTTAACTCTGATGTTTTAACTGTATAGGAATTTACTAACTCAGCAGGCATATTTAGGCTTGTTAACATGCTGCTCTTCCTGTTGTATACACTGCTAGATACACTTGTGAGTTGTCCAGGTTTCTGAAACTTTGAAGCATTGTTTCATAACAACAGTGTTGTTTATTAGGGGACGTGGCATAACCTGGGACTCAGTCATATGTGTTTCTGGACCAGTTGTGTGTCCTTATGAAATCTGCATCTGTTTTCTTGATCCTCTCCAGTGAATTTATTTTCTGCTTAGTTTTCAGTGTTTCTGGTGCATGGGTGGGTGTGCTTTAGGGGTGAGGCAGGCAACAGCGAAATCCAGTTCACCTCGTGGAGATTCTCTAGTGCAGTGTGTGGGAAGTAAGATATTTGCCTTGGAGGCTAGTTTAGTCTTGTTTAAGTCTAGAAATGTTACTGAATGTGAACTTCTGATCTCTGATTCTTAGAAAAGATGCTTTTTGTGAGTAAGCAATTCTCTTTTCAG